>NC_044031.1:134928806-135258557 GCF_901765095.1 Microcaecilia unicolor | reverse complement strand
CACAGGGACAAACACTTCAAACAAATGCAATAAAGGCTGAATTTGATAAAACATTCACTGACAACAAGGGCTTCCTTTGCAAAGCAACCAAGGAGACTGTGGACCACTGGCTGCAAAAAGATAGCCAGACTGACTACAAGGTGAGACACAACAAAGTAGTGGCCATAATACCCTGGAATATCTATCAAAAGTGTCATTTGCCTGTAACCACAATGTAATAGGACCACAAAATGAAAACCATGGTAGGAAATGAAAAGCTAAATTTTCTCGGACTTCAGAATACTGACTGACAAACACTTGTCACACAATACACCTAATATCACTGTGGTTAAAAAGAATCAGGTGTGGGTGAGAGATGTGGCAATACCAGGAGACAGCCATGTTGAAGACAAACAGTTGAAGAAGGTCATGAAATAGCAAGACTGAAATTGAGTGGCCCTGGCAAAAACCTGCAATTGTTGTCCCTGTAGTAACTGGCACTTTTGGAACAGTATTGAAAGACCGGGAATAACATCTAAACGCACTGGCCATTGATAAAATCACTATCCATCAACTACAGAAGGCTGTGCTGCTTAGAACGGCCCACATCCTGCACCAATTCCTCTGAATATACTATGCTTTCGGGAAGAACTCGATATTTAGAGTGCCAAATCCAGCCAAGAGCATCTGGCTAGCAGTGTGAAGTCACAATAATAAGAGTAATTATAATCTCTCTATGGGGCACTACCTTGATGTGGTGGAAGGCTTGTGTGCTCTGAGGATGCTAGTTCAAATGCTGTTCAGAAAGTCTTTGCTGATATAGGGGTTCTTTTACTAAGCGGCAGTAAACACTAGTGCGTGCTTCCCGCATGCCAAAATGCACCACGATGCGGTGCACTCAGGCAACCTGTGGTAGTTCAGGCATCTGTGCACGTTTGCCTGGCGCATAGTGCCAGGGGCGTGTTTGGGGGACAGAGAGTAGGTGTGCCCACCGCTAATTGGTTAGCACAGCTACACACCAACCGACAGCGACACCTGTTAGCCTACTAAATAAGTGTCACTAAGGGCTCATGTGCTAATGGCCACCTGCTAATTTAGAAATTAGTGCCTGAACCTTTAATAGGAAAAATGGAAATATGGCCATTTTATAGCCATGCTAAAAGTGGCCTCAGCATTTGGGGAAACTCACATGCTAATCAGAGCGCATGGTCCCTTTTAGCACAGCTTAGTAAAAGGGCCCCATAGTTTTGTATCTTTCACTTCAGTTTTCAACATATGAGTTATGAAATTGAAAACTAGTTTGTTTTTGTTTAAACTGTATCAATATTTCTGAATCTTCAAGGTTTCATGTTTCAGAAGACCATGCTGGTCACTTTTACAATACTGTGAATGTTTATGCTATAAGGCCAACACATTAGAACAGAACTTGGATTGAAATGGCAAATAACATGCAAGAATTAGTCAGGGGAAATGCTTCAGTTCATTACAGTTTAAAGCTTGGTATAAATAAGAAGTAATATAGTTCTATTTGTTGTAGTTGAAAGAAAGGTTAATTGCATATCTAGTCTTAACATCAGCTGAAATCAGTAACTACAGCTAAATCAGGAATTTCTGTCTCTCTCTCACTTCCCCTTCTCCCTATCCTTTTCTCCATTTAACTCCTCACCCTCATAGAAATAAATTTCTACAATTCTATACAAAGCCAATTAAAACAGTAGTTGGAATTTATGGAAATCTAAGTACTTACTAAACGTTTCTTTGATTTTATTTGGACCTTTGTTGCAATGGGCCCTGCTGCAGATAACTTGAGCTAAGCTTTAGTAAACAGGGGGATATATTTGGTACCAGAATTGCATAGCATTCTTACCTATGACTGCATTAACCTGTTACTCTCATTATCAAACAACATCGGAAAAGAATTAATGGTTCAAATTCCAGTGGGGTCCTTTTAGGAAAGACGAGCTAGCGACTTTAGGGCGCGCTAATCATTAGTGCGTGTTAACGCTAATGACACCCATAGAAATTATGGGCGATTCTAACATTTAGCATGAGCTAAAAATGCTAGCGCACCTTTGAAAAAGGACCCTTGCATATGATAAACTAAACCAAAAACAGAAGGCTAAGCAAGTAAAATGTGATAGACATAATGCACATTAAGAAGTTCAGCATTATGGTTTGAATAATCCCTTTGTATTTCCTGGCAACAAACAAATAAGCCTATAGAAATAATGCAAACAACTTTTGTGATCCTGAAAATCAGACAAGTTCATTACTGATCAATTTAAAAAAAAACAAAAACACTGAAAGAGCAGAAGAAATGTCTTTGTACAGTTTACAACCAACCTAATTGGGATGCGTGATAATTCAGTAAATGCTGAAGAATGTTCATGTATTTCAACTAGTTTTCTTCCAAATATATAATTGGATTTAAATAGCATTTGAGATAGTTATAAAGCCCCCTGCCTTTGTAAAACCAAAGCAGGACAGCTAAATATTTTACATGATTCAAATAAATCATACCTGCAGCAAAATGCATGCCTGATGGTATCGGCATTGTGCATTTAACAGTGCTTAATCAAAGTTAAATTGTTAATGCAATGCAGGTCACGAGGTTGTGGGAATGTAGAATATTACAATATGAGAATATTCCTGGTCTTATTTTTTTAACTTAAAAAAGAAGCAGGTAAACTATATTAATGCATATATTTTGGTGCAACTGCATTTAAGCAAGGAACTTTACTCACCGAATTACTATTTTTGGAACATTGGACATGCTTTATTTTCAATTTGTTTCACAATTTATTTAAACATCTCACATATACAAAATAGGTACAATTAAAATTTTGAGAAATGATGCTTCTTTTTTTTACCCATCCAAGAGGATGAAAATGAGATGGAAAAAGATGAACCCCTGAATTTAAGGAAGAGGACAAAGATGGGGGAAATGATCCACATGCTTAATCAAGGGGCTAGGTAGAATATCCTGATTAGGTTTGGAAACAAATTGCAAAGGAACAATACAACTTAATACAGAAAAGTGGTTCTTAAATGCTGCTAGCACCATCAAAGTTCTTCAAGTATCTGAAAGCGGTAAGACTGTAATTAGCACCTTTGTATCAGGACTGAAACTGGAAGCACCTTGATTCATATGTAGAAGCACCTAACAAGGATGTGGATCACACTTGGGTATAAGCATATGAGGTAGTTTAACCTTTTGGAAGTTGTGGTTTTAAACTTCCTCTTTGGAAGATAGTCAAAGGCCACAAGTGGTGCAAACTTTCACGGTCTTTATTTTTATTTTTCTTTTTTTTACAAAGGCTGACATTTCCCACAACATGGTGTTAAAATCTTGGAAGACCTCCGAGTCCTTTTGGGCTGTATTAAATTGCATTGCACAATGCTCCGATTACTCCTCCTCTTTTGCCCAAAGTTTAAGCAAGTAGATGACAGAAGAAATGGAAGGAGTCAGCTTTCAGTATAAAAAAAACAAAGAAATGGCAGAGAGAGAATATTTCTTAATTTAAGTTTAGTCCATTTATTTGAAACAGACTGGGCCAACGTCCACTCCGAGTTCCTGGTCAGCGCCACCAATGTCCAAAGGTGCAATATCGAGGAAGGGCAAGCGAGATGGTTTATTTGTTCTGTATTCAATAACTGTTTTGCCCCATTCGCCGGTGTGTTTCTGCAATTAAGCAATAAGGCATTAAAATATATTAAACATGAAATGCAGTTTGACACATAACAGAATTTTTATAAGGAGCTGGTAAATATGCACATTTTATTTAATGTGTCTTGTAATAGCATGACTTTCATCAGCAGCTGAACACAGAGATCTGTTCAAGATGGCTTGTGTTTCATTCAAGTAATTTTTCTATTTGGCATTGCACAAAACAGAAGAGTTTTGTTCCTTGGAAAAGCCTAAATCTAATAATCTAATTTGACTTATTCTGATATTTATATACAAATATAGTCTATTATCCTTTACTGTTGCCGGTATTTCAGAGTCATTATTCTCTGCCTTAGCTTCAAGGATTGCTTTGCTTAACCCTATATAATCAAAAGTATGATGTGATGTCTTTTTATTGGACTAATAATCCATTTTTGACTAGCTTTTGGGAGCTAATGCTCCTCAGTTCATAGCAACAAGAGCAAAAGGTGACATTTGTCAGAAAATATAAATGAATCATAAGAAGAAACCCAGTGGTATGTGATGGAGGAAAAGCGTTGGGCGGAAGGACGAAGGGTGATTGGTGGCAGGCAGTAAAAATTTTGAGGGCTCCATAAAGAGTTAACAATTCCAGATTCTTTGCTTTATTTTTTTCTTGTCAGTTCCAAAGCATCTGATCCTTTTAATTTGAAAGTCTTACGTGCCTGGATTGATATTTAAGTATCCTTTCTTGAATTCTGATATTAGATTTGTGCTTACACTACCACTGGGTGGCTATTCAGTGTATCCCTTGATCCGAGTCTGTCCCCCTCATAAGAGGATATCATAACACCATTGTGAAATAATGATATTCACCTGCAGATCACTGAGTCTGTCAATAGGGAGTCACGGTATAAACTGAACCGCTGTCGTCTGCTAAAGGCTGTACAGCAGAGCTTCCCAAACTGTAGGTCAGGACAAAAAATGGGGTCACAAACCCACATTTGGGGTCAGGACCTAGGTGGGCTCTTCATAGGTGCACCATTATTCTGAATCTCCAGGTGGTCACACAGTTTTTATTTAGCCACAATCATGGGGTCATAGCCACACAAAAATTGGGAAGCACTGCTGTATAGTGTTGTGGAAATTCCTAGCTAGGGGGCCATTTTACTAAGCTGCGGTAGGGCTAATATGCGGGTAGCACACGCCAAATCGACCCTACTGCAGGGGTAGCATGGCTGCCCTGCGGTAGTTTCAAAGTTGGCACACCGCTGCTTCCCATTGTAGAAATGTATTTTCTGTTTTCTATCGTGGGGGGTATTCCCGGTGGTAATCGGCAGCGTGGCCAAATTGCCACGCGCTGCCTGATTACCGCAGGAGTAGTGCGTGAGTCCTTACCGCCAATTAAATAGGTGGCGTTAAGGGTTCAGGCAGTAAATAGCCACCCGCTACTTTTCATTTTAGCGCATAGCCATTTACTGCCCCATTAAAACAAGGCCTTTTACCCAGCTGCGGTTAAAAAGGGTCCAGTGCACCTAATTTCACATGCTCACACTAGCTCAGGCCACTTTTTACCATGGCTATGTAAAAGGACCTCTTAGTCTGAAACCAGTGGGATTGCTGTAGGATTCCCCTTGACTTTCTGCAACTTTTCAGATCAATAACATGTATATTGACAACTTCTTCTAGAGAGAAAATCAGCATGTCAGTATTACTTACAGTGCAGCCATCTTCAAGCACACTGAAAGTGAACCTGCTGTTGCCCTTCAGCTCGTAGTTCAACATCATTGGAGCCCAGCAGAATGACTGCCTTCTTCAGGTTGCCAGTCTCATCATCCTTGTAGGCAATGCTGTTCTTGCAGTGGTAAGTAATGTTCTGAGAAGCATGATTGGCCAGCAGACGCATGAAGGCAAGTTGTGTGGCCATGGTCCTTGGAGGTTAAACCTTCATCGTTGTATTCAAACTGAAGTAACAAAAGTTCTAATGAATCCACATGTTAACCATGGTCATAAATCTCAACAGACAAATTCATCCTAAATATTTTTGAGAATATCCTGACTGCCAAAATATGGCTAAAAACCAAGGAGATGAGTATTTAAATATCAATATTGCTACCCAGAAAAATAATCACTTATGAAACTGCACCCATTTTGTAAAAGGAATCATTGCACAAACTGACTGTTGCTTAAAAAAATACAGGTTTGCTGAAAAATACCCAAAGATGTGCATCTTAACTTTACTAGGAAGAATAATCTATAAGTGGATCCCTTAATGGTGCATCCTCAAATTAATGTTAATTTTGCTTAATTGAAATAGTTTTCCTCTTCAAAGTAATCATATTAATTAACTTTGTATTACATGAATCCAAACTTTTCTAACTGATCTAATCTTTCATGACACAATCAAAGGACAATTCTAGACTGGGCGCCTACGATGGGTACCTGGAGAATGCCTAAAAAGGAGCCTATTCTATAAAAGAAAATAGGCATCTACTTTCCTTTATAGAATATTAGCCTAACCAAGTATATAGAGCGAAAAACAAAAGCACAAGGAGCCTTCAAGGGTGGGAGCGTCAACTCAATATTTATTAGTCAGACCCGACATGGTCTGGTTCTCCGGCAGGTCTCTCTTTTGCGGGGTACCGCTTATGAAGCTTTTTCCTCGCACCCGTGTTTTTGTAGCATCTTCACGTTTAAGACTACTACCCCTGAAATTTTGACTGAGTTGACAATATTGGACAACGTCTATACTGATAGACCCCTGACGCAGGCGGTTTTGCTGAAACACGGGCATTGTCGGGCCTGACGCTTCACCCTTGAAGGCTCCTTGTGCTTTTGTTTTTCGCTCCTGTGTTGGGTGTAGTTCTAACCAGATATATACACACCTAGAAGTTAGGCACAAGCATTTATACAATCCATAAAGCTGGTGTAATATTTATGCCAAAATGCCGGGGATACATGTGTAGCTTATAGTGCACACATATGTGCCTATATGCTACTAATCTAAACTTTTATGCATATATTCCCAAATTCTACATATGGTGCTCAGTTTTGGGCATCCAAATTTGGGCATTATCCCAAGATGCACGCACAATTTAACTGACTAACGACCTATTAATGAGCAATTACTAGATGCTACCAACTAATTATTGTTAATTGGCACCAATTGGGATTTGCGCATGCATTTGGCTGCATGCTATTCTGTAACACCAGGTACCCAAATACTATAGTGTGCCACTCAAAAGTGGCACAGCCTTGGGGGGGGGGGGGGGGGGCATGCTTTCCAAAAAGTTGTGTGCGTTGTTTCAGAATAATAGGTCAGCATGCCCAACTTGGGCACCAGATTTCAGCAAGAATAAGTCTCATGCCCAAAGTTAGGTTTGGAAATTGCACTTAGCACTGATTTCTTCCAGCACCCATTTTAAAGTGCCATTTATAGAATCCAGCCATAGTGGGCATGTAATTTTAACACCTATGTTATAGAACTGCCCTCTAAATTTTCCATATCCCTAATCCACTTATCACAAGTTTGTTTAAAATTCAGTAATGGTTTATTCTGTATGTAATTCACAAGAATCTCACACACCACAGCTGGGGAGTTACATGGAAAAATGGAGGTTCTGTGAAAGCATTTAAGAAGCTCAATGTATTAACCATTACGTTTTCCCGGAGGTTAGTGACTTCCTTTGATCTCAATTTTGCTACCCATTTAAATGAACTAGAGAGAACACCTTGCATGCAAACTTCAGCTTTGCAGACGACAAAATAGAGACAATTACATCTCTAGAGGTGCAGTTACCTTTTTTGTAGATCCAGGTCTGTATAGCCTTTTTGGCATGCTTGTTTTTGCTTGCTTGCATGATTTTGTATCTCAACAGCCTCATCATTTCTAACAAATTTAATATACTTTTAAATGGAGCATAACACTCATATTTTGTGAATTTCTCACAAAACACTGGGTTTTGTTGTCTGCTTGGGCCATTTTCCCCCAAATTCTATATATGGTGCCTTAAGTTGTGCGCACTAATTTGGCAGCATGGACAAATTGTGTGCACAACTTAATTGATTAACAAGCCGATCAGTGCTGATAATTGGTACTTAACCATTAGCAGCACTAATTGGCGTTAATTAGAATTTACACTCACAATTTTCTAGGTATTTCTATAATGTGGTGCACGTAAAGTCTAATGCACACAGTCGAAAAGGGGGCATGGCCATGGGCATGGAATAGGCAAGGTTGTGGGCAGTTCAAAAAACTATGCGCACTATTATAGAATACACCCGACATGCACCTATCTTAGGCGAAGGTATTTAGGCCTGGTTTAGGTGGCCTAAATGGATGCTCCTAAATTTTAGTCTCAAAAATGGCATGTGAGTGTATTCTATAAACTATGCCTAACTTTAGATGTCGTTTATAGAATCACACTAACCGGTTGGTTTTACGGCACTGATTTTTAAGGCGCCATATATAGAATTACTCCCTTTATGCATTAGCCACTCTCTGCAAAGAATACACAGCTTAGCACATCGGCCTTCATATCAGTTTTATTTATGTACTCTGCAGGTTTCTATGTCATTCCATTTAAATTATTTGCAGAAAATGATGGTGGTAGTACTAATAAGGTACTGGAAGCTGGTTATCTTATTGTGTGACAATCCTGTGAAGGCATCTTCTTTGTAAGCAAGTTAAGTTGTTTTAATTACTGGCAATGTATTTTTCCTTTTGAAAAGCCACTACTAATTTTACATGTTGTCATCAAATTATATAGGCCCCATTTCCTCTCAGGGGAGGTGTTCTTCATCTGCCCATTTGCAAAATGGTTTGCTGTGGGTTTACCAACAGTTTATAACAACCTTCTGGAAAACATATTGTAATTTACTGCATAATCTACTTTCTTTTCAATACTCACTTGAGTACCACCATTCATAACTTCACCAAACCATTGTGTGCTTCTTTTCCTTGGGTTCTTACTGAGTACCAGTTCTTGGCTGGGAAGGTGTCTGGATTGGAATGGATGCAAGTTTCACCAGTAGAGAAATCACAGTAGGCTCTGATAGCTCCGGGACACATCCTTGGTTAGGATCAATCCAGTAGTAGCCTGTCAATATGTAACCAAGACACAGTCAATAGCAAGCCTTAGACGGTATTCTGTTAACAAATACTGCTTGACTGGCTGCAAGAATGATCACATGTGTTGTTTCATACAATGGCAACATTCTATATGTAATTGTTTTATAGGTATACCATAAATTTTCAAAACCTGACCATGTTATAAAATCCAATTTAGCTGACATTTTCCAAGAACTTTGTCCATTTTTCTGTTTTATATTCCTTCAGATTGCATCCTACTTCACCCCTGGCAGACTGCTACCTAGTTAATACTGCTTATTTTATTTTTTCTACTTAGACCTAAGTGGTATACAGTTCCATTTTACAGGTACTGGGTCTGTACCTAGTGGGCTCACAATCTAACTAGCCCAACCCATGTGGATGCCTGAAAATCAGATGCACTTATTTGGGCATGTAACCATTGCATGCTGTCTACTAGTCTCTTCCTCCCTGCTTTCATGTAAAGGCCATGGAGTTCAGAGACAGCATATTATGAAAAACGAGATAAAGCTCCTGAAATGGATATCTTCAATGTTGACTTTCAGAAGCATCCAATAACAAGTTAGTTAACTCATCCTTCTCAGAATGTGAGGATGACTTCTGAAGCACTCTCAGCTCAAACTTTCTGAAAAGCAAGAGACAGCAGAGGAAAACACATAGGGGTCTATATATAAATCCATAATGAGCAGTAACACATGTTGTTTACTGTGTTACCCATTATTTTAATAACACAGATTGTGGGTTGATAAACAGTTGCCATAGTCTCTCTATTTGATATTTTACAGTACTAACTGTACCAATTGGACCATAATGAAAAAGAGAATTTACTTGTTGAACAGAGCAGCCTAGTAGTGACATTATTCTTAATTTGTGCATTGTGTAAAATAGTGACTAAATTTACTTTGATTATAATTAGAAAGGACTCCTAGCCATTTACAAATGTAAGCTTACTAAGAGCCTGATCCTCTAAGGCTTTATTCCATTTTGTGTCTCAAAGAAATGAATCAGGTTCTTGGTTAGTTCAAACAACTGAGACGATGAGAAACATACAATCTGCAATTTAACTAGAAAAGTTTTAAAAATTTATTTGTAATTTGTTACATACCACTGGGCCATTCTGGATGGCTGAGTCTTAAGTCACGGCAGGTGCGAACTGGGTTCTTTCTTGATCCTTCAGGGGTCAGCAGAGTCTCAATTTGGTTATTCAGAGATTTCAGAGTGGAGTCCACTTCATAATCTTTTGGTCTGAGTGAAGGCTGATCAGCCCTGTAGGAATCACCACCATCAAAACCATCATAGCCACCTCCAGATGTACCGGAGGACCAGGAGGACCAGGTGGGCCTGGTGGACCCTAGAGATATCATAAAGCAGTCATTATGGGACTTGCAGGAGGCACGAAGCATTTTCCCCACAGGCACAACATTGAAAAAACCCTTTAATACATGGGCCCCTATCTACTTATTTTGTTTTGGTCTGGGCATCAAGTCTAAACAATGTTGGTAATGAAGACAGTAATTTGCAAACCTATCCAATTCTCTTATGTAAGTCCTTTACCTTGAATTTAAAACATAGTTGTATGCTCCTTGGTTTAATTCATATTGATAATAACGTGCTCAGTGATGTCTTATTTGCTGAACTCTTAGACCTATTCTGAATATTTTATTCATTGGTTGTTAAACATTACGTTCTTATTTCCTGATAAGTGATTATGATAATTCAAACCAATTTGCACTACATGGGTATATTTTAATGATTTGTATTATCAAACATCTCTACTTACAGCAGGGCCTTGGTGGCCATTAGAACCACGAACACCAGAAGGGCCAATGGGACCTGGTTGTCCTGCCCGACCATCTTTACCAGAAGGACCTGAAGGACCAGCAGGACCCTAAGAAGAAATACATTCCTGGTGAAAATTTTACATGCATACATGATTTATATAAATGCAAAGCTTATAAAAGGTGCATAACCTGTGAATGTTTCATTGTAGGTTAACTTACCCTTGGACCGGAGGGGCCAAGATTACCTGGAGAACCTGATTCGCCTGATGGTCCCTATTAATAAATCAGAATTATCCAATATTAATAAAGAAAATAAAATCTATACAGTCAAATTATACTGAGACAGCTGACTGGTGGTCTACTGTGAGATTTTGATGATTAAAAACACTCTCATAGATTGACAGATCATTTGAAAGAAATACAGACCTCAAAAGTAATCTGTGAAATCAAGTTGTATCCCTCTGTCTTTTGATAAAATGTACTGCTAAAAATCTTGGCATTTTTCTAGTGTTATCAGGGGAGTAGATCTAGAAGCACGTATTTAGGACTTGCCAAGTTTCTAAGTATTATAAGGAAAGTTATTTTGCCATATGGATCAGGGATGGACTGACTGTTCATCTGGGCACCCGAGCAATAAGGGTCATGGGCCCTTAATCACCTATCAAAAGTGATTAAACTAAATGGAGGCTAGGAAAGAGAGGACCCCTTACTGGTGGGCCTTTAGGCACTGCCCTATTGTCCCAATGGTCAGTCCATCCTGGTATGGATATAGGACTAGATTCTATATCACGCGACTTAGAATTTACGCGCAACACATTACAAAATTCACTTGGAAAGTTCTGGGCATATATTCTAATTAATGCCAATTAGTGCTGATAACTGGTTGTTAACATCCAATTATCAACACTGATTAGCTTGTTAACCAATTAGCCTATGCAAATTGTTATGGAATACACTTCGATTTCCACGTGGAAATCTCAGCACGATTCATAGAATGCCGGGGATAGTGTGTTTGCAGGGCAATTCTATAATTAGGCACCTGATAGGAGCCTTTTCTATAAAGGGAATTAGGCATTTATTTTCCTTTATAGAACACCAGCGTAATAGGGTAAATGTGCATGTGATATGTAGGCGTTGCCACTTACATCAGCCAGAGACCTAGTGTAACTGCATGTGTCTAAATGCCATGCATACACGTGTACTTCATAATATTCTACAGTGCCCATGCTCCATTCCTATATATGTTCATCCTGCAAATATGTGCTATGCGTATTTACCGAATAGTGATCAGGGCAGAATATCGATATGCACATGCAAATGTGTGCACTAGAAGCATAATGCATGCAAAAATGTTAGTGCCTTCTTAGTGTCTTTTACAATAGCTGCTTAACCAAAATACCTGTAGCCAGTGTTTCATTTAAATGTAAAGTTTTCAGAAGCTAATATGGTTCCAAATATTCAGATTTGGAAGCACTTTCATATTTTTTGTTTGTTTCATGTTTGATGGATTAGGTACGATAAATAAATATACAGGAACCAAATAATTAATAAAAAGAAAGTAATGCTTTATGGACAATATTTAACCCTACCCCCTTCAAAAAACTCCTCCTCCACCTCTTTTCTGCCATTGACTTCTGATGGCAGGAACAGGTGAATACATAATTGTTAGCAAAAAAGGATTTGAAACCAACTTCATTCCAATATGGGATACCATTAAGGACAGCTTATTTACTGTTAACCAGGATATTAGTAACTAGGTGCTCATTGCATAAAATGGGACCTGTGCTAAAACAGCACGAGTTAGTGTTGAAATAACACGTCTTAACGGTAGCCCATGTTGATAACTACACTCCTAAGTCTTCAGGATTTGTCTTTATCTGGTACAATGGTGAGGCAGGGGGTGGGCAGGCTTGTTAATGTCTAATTGTATTCTTATGATATGTACCTTGTTTCCAACTGCGGTGAAATATGTCATCAAATTGTAATCACTAAAACAATGTTAAATGAAAGTTGGCTGAAGCCCTGTCCTATAGTAATAGGGATCATTAGCATTCAATGCAGCTGCTGCTGTTTGGGATGTTGTGTGCTGGTGATTTAGTTTTGATCAGTCTAAGATATAGGAATATTTTCTTAATACTTACAGCAAGACCTGGCAGACCCTGCAATCCATTGTGTCCTTTCCGGCCATCCAGACCTCTTGCTCCCTTCTCACCATGTTCACCTTTCTCACCACGTATGCCTTGTGCACCCTACCAAAAAAATATAATACACAGAAAGAAATACAAATGAATAGCATATCTCAGAACTAGACTGACATTTAATACATTATGGTGTTCTTGATTAAGTAGCTCTAAGTGCGGATATTTAAAACTGACACAGATTTTCCTACAGAAAAGTGCATGTGAAAATCTGTACAAATTTAGAGATCTTAATATTTTTAGTTTGGCTTTTTTTTTTCAAATTTCAGACTTCTTTTTAGTTTGTTTCACATTTCCACTTCAATAAAAATGTTTCAGTACATGTTAGAAACATTATGGTTTATTTCGATTTGCTATATTGCCCTTTGTGTACACATCACAGAGTGGTTTAGAAGACAATATGATAAAAACCACTACAGATCAAACAACAGAATGGAACACCAAAATAATATAGGAAAGGATCATTCATACTAAGAGGGAAAAAAAAACAACAAAAGTCATACATTCAAATTAACAATGTGTTGTTAATTTCATAGGTTAAAGCATGTTAAAAGTTTTGTGCACACTAAATTATTTTAAGGCACACTAATGAACTACATGCATTCTGATGAATGCACATCCAAATGATTCATTTCTCCAGTGCCAAGTTGCCAGTCCATGCACAGTGTTCTGTGCTTTACTGTGACCCTTTCTACCCTTTGAAAAATGGTACTAAGCTAACTGGGAAGTGGGCTGTTGTGTACAGCTGTAACATCATACAATGTAGGCGTGAAGTTAATCATCCCAAACTGTTACTCCTGGTTGCAACATCAGGAAAAACTCAGATACAAATACTTTTTGTCTGAGAGAGTTGAATGGTATATTTCACGACATGCTAGGCCAAATTCTTCTTTAACATTATAACTCTATTGGGGCTCATTTTCAAAGCACTTTAGACTTACAACGTTCCCTATGGAACTTTGTAAATCTAAGTGCTTTGAAATTATGCCTTATGTATTATAGTGATATTAGTCATGGCCCGGATATTCATGCTCTTCCTGCATTTTCAAGGTATTTAGAGGTCATTGTACTCCACGTGTATGTGCAGTTGTCTATTTCTTTAGAAATATGACTAGTCGTGCACAATTTCAAACACTGAGAAAGTATAGTTGGTTTTGCTTCAATAAAATACTTAAATATGTACTCACAGCAGGTCCTCGTGGGCCAGCATGACCAGATGGACCTTGGGAACCTTGAGGACCCTGTAGATTTAACAAAACATAGTTTAGTACATATCTGTGACTAATATATACACATGCACATTGCTGCCTGACAATAAGAAGAGTCAGCTATTTTTTAAAATCTAACAAAAGCTAATAGAACTGTGAAATCACATACAGAGCTAAAGGAAGGTGGGGGGGGGGGGGGGGGGGTTTATTTGTTAAATGAGAAGACTTCTGAAGAGCTGCCTGCATATTATTAGTAAGTAAGAGTATTCATTGACTATTTAAATGATTCAAATTAAAAAGCCTCAGGACTATGCTTCGTATCCTAGGGACAAAGTCTCTTCCAAATGAAAATTTTGTATGCCTCCATTTCAGCTGGACATGGATTTGTATGGCAGACAATCTTATTGCCAATACAAATCATTATTTATTTATTTAACAAAATTTAGAGCCCGCACGTAGTAACGTCTGAGCGGATTACAATAAACAAACACAATCACAATTTCATTAAAACAATGGACATTACAACTATATAAAAAGTCTAAAAAAACATACAAAATTTAATTAAAATACAACTAGTTGTACAAATACAAAACCGCAATCATTGCTGTAAATGCATTTAACTAGCGCAAAACAGTCTAAACTCCCTGCTACCCAGAAAAAGCCTTACCAAACAACAAAACCTTCAACCTGCTTCCTAAACAAAAGCAAGGAAGAAAGTTGATGCAAAGACAGCAGAAGAACATTCTGCATTAGTCTCTGATATGTACAAAGAGTAAGAGGAAAGTCTCTAAATGGAAAAGTCTGGAGGTTAAAAGAGACTTGAAGGATGACTGCAATATAACTGATTTGAATTAGGGATGCTCAGATATATAGGGAAAGAGAAAAAGGAACGTGCAACTTACATGCCTCACCACGATTGCCACTTTGTGCCGCAGGTCCAACAGCTCCGGGACCACCAGGGGCACCTGCACTTCCAACATGTCCAGGACCACCAGGATAACCCACGTTCACCCTAAAAGAAAATTAGATATTGCTTGAATATAGAAAATATGTAGCTCAAAATATGTTCATTGGCATCCAAAATTAAGCAAATTTACTTGGCGCCTGGATGACATCACGGCCTGGAGCACCATCATGACCAGGATTGCCCTGTCAAAATATAGAAAAAAGAACTTCAGTCCTTAAGCCACTGAGAGGTTTCATTCCCCCCTTATGAATAAACCTCTCTCTACAAATACAAAAATCTCTTGAAATGCTTGTACCTTTTTGCTGATGCTTCAGTTGTAGAGACACTGAAGGGCGATAAAGGCAATTCTACAGCTGGGCATGGTGAGCTATGCAAGGCATATTGCACAGAAAAGTGCCATTTACATATGTATTTTTATTTTATTTATTTATTGGGATTTATTAACCATCTTTATGAGAGATTCACCCAAGGCAGTGTGCAGCAGGTACAGTTTAACATAAACTTACAATTTTCTTAACAGCATAACAATAGTAAAATAACCAAGAATAAACATAAATACAATGAATGAGGTAAACTTGAAAACAGTAAATTGAAACTTAATAATTAAAACTACTGTGAAAAAATATAAAAAAAATATACACATTTAACAGCACTAGAACTGAAATACCAGAAATATAATACGTAGCATAATACTAACGAGACACCTAATCAGCATGCATTAGAAGATTCAACTAACATAGATATGATGATAAAGATTTTCGACAATACGGCTTTTGTGGATGTGTATGTATATGTGCACTGCAAGCTATTCCATAGCATGTAATTGCAAAGTGACATACATATGGGTGGAAAGTGGGAGGGGCATGAGTGCATCTCCAACGTATGCACGCACATTACAGGGCTCCTTTCCTAAGCTACAGTAAGCACTAGTACACACTTACGCAGCTTAAAAGGATTTACCGTGGGACAGACTGAGGAGTCCATGGTAATTTTGCAATCTGTATGCACAAACCACTTGCTAAAAAATAAATTTTGTTTCTCTGCAGGAGGAGGGGGCATATCTGGGGAGCAGAGAAGTGGGCGTTTTCTGTGCTAATCATACATTGCCTTGTGCTAACCAGGGCGTATCTGTGTGGGGCCACAGGGGCCTGGGCCCCCGCAGATTTTGGCCTGGATCCCCCCTACCGCCGCCAACCCGTCGCCGATCTTTGCTGGCGGGGGGACCCCAACCCCCGCCAGCCGAGGTCCTCTCTTCCGTTGCAGCAGGCTGCAAGTTGCAAAGCGTCCTGTTCTTTGAGTCTGACACCCTGCACGTACAACGTGCAGGACGGTCAGACTCAGAATTGAAACTGAGTCTGACTTCCTGCGCGTTGTTTGTGCAGGACGTCAGACTCAAAAGAACAGGAAGCTTGCCAACTTGCAGCCTGCGACGGAAGAGAGGACCTCGGCTGATGGGGGGTTGGAGTCCCCCGCCAGCAAAGGTAAGCGATGGCAGCGGGGGAGGGTTGGCGGCAGGATGGAGGGTGGAGAGAGTAGTTGGTGGCTGGGGGGGTCTGGCAATGGCGGGGGGGGGGGGTCTGGCAATGGCGGTGCGGGGGTCGGTGGTTGGTGGCGGCGGGGGGGTCTAGCAATGGCGGCGGGGGTCAGTGGTGGTGGTGGCGGGGGAGGGGGGTTGGTGGCGCGGGTGGGGGGGCTAAAATGTGCCTCCTCCCTCTGGATCTGCCCCCCCTACGCCGGAGTCCAGATACGCCTCTGGTGCTAACTTATTAGCTTAGGATTAGTGCTTTAGGCCTTACTGCCTACAAATAGGTGCCGGGTAAGGGCTCGTGCTAATTTTTGTTAAAGGCCACTGGCTAATGGCAACATTAGTGCGTGAAGTACACAATAAATGGGGAAAAGAATCCAATCAATGTGTAACCATAAAAAATACAAGAAGGATTCTTTAAAAATTGGTTAGTAAGCAAGAACAAAAATTGAAGAAAGGGAGAAAAAAGCCTGAAGAAGCTCCTAATTAACAAATAAAGGAGCAGGACTTCTTCATCATAGGCAAAAAAAAAACCTCTCTGGAAAATCTTATTGCAAATTATAAGATTCAACAAATAAATGCTTATCAAAAAATAGCACTAAATACTTAGCTTGTCTAGTCTCTTTCTTCCAGACTGTGACTAACGGTGGCCAGTGTTCGTTAGCTGCATCAGGGTCACCCGGTCAAAGAACTTTAACTCTGTCCACAAAGCAGACATTCCCTGCCTACACCGTCCTCTTTGTGAATGGAGTTAAAATTCTTTCCAGGGAGGTTTTTTTTTTGCCTATGATGAAGATGTCCTTCTCCTTTATTTGTTAATTAGGAGCTTCTTCAGGCTTGTTCCTCCCTTTTCTTCAATTGTTGTTCTTGCTTACCACCAATTTTTAAAGAATCCTGCTAACATTAGTGTGAGGGCCATTAATTTGGAAAATGGAAAATCAGCCATTTTCTGACTGTGGTAGAAATGGCCTTAGTATGCAGAAAAGATCCCTGTAACGGTACAGTAAGGGCACTTTCTACTGCAGCTTTGTAAAAGGACCAATAGAAAGCTGTACATTATAGGAGAGAGTCTAGAAAAAACCACGTGGAAATGATTTCCACCTAAGCTTATTCTATAAGCAGCACTAGATTTAGGTACAGTACATAGAATACGCTTAGTTGATATCCTAGTGCCTAAAACTACGTGCCTCCATTTACACCAAGGAAAACAAAAGTGAGGACGTTATGCCTTTGTATTGGTCCATGGTGCGACCGCACTTCAAATACTGTGTTCAATTCTGATCGCCGCATCTCAAAAAAGATATAGTGGAATTAGAAAAGGTACAGAGAAGGGCGATGAAAATGATAAAGAGGATGGGACAACTTCCCTATAAGGAAAGGCTGAAGCATCTAGGGCTCTTCATCTTGGAGAAGAGGGCTAAGGGGAGATATGATAGAGGTCTATAAAATAATGAGTGGAGTGGAATGGGTAGACGTGAATAGTTTATTTACTCTTTCCAAAAATACTAGGACTAGGGGGCATGTGCTGAAGCTACAATGTAGTACATTTAATATGAATCAGTGAAAAGTTTTCTTCACACAACGTGTAATTAACCTCTGGAATTCATTGCCAGAGAATGTGGTAAAGGCGGTTAGCTTAGCGAGGTTTAAAAAAGGTCTGGATGGCTTCATAAAGGAAAAATCCATAGACCACTGACTTGGTGAAAATCCACTGCTTATTTCTGGGATAAGCAGCATAAAATGTCATGAACTTTTTTGGGATCTTGCCAGGTATTTGTGACCTGGAGTGGCCACTGTTGGAAACAGGATGCTGGGCTTGCTGGACCTCTGATCTGTCCCCGTATGGCAATACTTATATGTATTTGTGTACTTAATATGGCATAAATTTCAGCACATAGATTTAGGCACAGAGGGCTATATGCGTGTAAATTTTGGAACGCCATGAAACCCCATTTCCCCATCCATAGCCATGCCCCCTTTTGCCTTGCATGCATTAAAATTTAGGCACTGTGCTTTACAGAATACACTTAGGGCCCCATTTGCTAAGCCATGCTGTAGGCATGCTAAACATTTTTAGCACGCACTGACACTAGAGATACCTATAGGAATATATGGGTGTCTCTGGCATTAGTGCATGCTACATTTTAGTGCACACTAAAAATACTATCTTGCCTTTAGTCAACAGGACCCTTAGTGATTTGTGCATGTAAATTCTAATATTGCCAATTATTACTCATTATTGCTTGTTAAGTGCTGTTAACGCTGATTGGCTTGTTAAGCCAATTAAGTTATGCACATTTTTATAGAATGTGCCTGGATTTTGGCACAGAATGCTAGGCACACTATATAGAATCCAGGGGTATGCGCTTTGCATGAAGCTCTTAGGTGTGCTCATTTACGCCTGTCATTGAATTTTAATTTATGAGAAATGTGTCAAGCATGATGTCGACCAAAAATAGAATTGATTATGGTAATTCCAACTAACACTCAGTTGAAAGGGGAATAGATCATTTTAGCTCTTTAGCTATTCATGGATGGTTTGAATGAGTGTGTGTATGAGCAAGTGTGCTTACCATAGTTGGAAGGATATGGGTAAGGTTGATTTATATTTATAGGCGTGAACTATCACAGTCATTTATATTTTATTAGGTCACGTGGAGGGGCATAATCGAACGGGGGCGCCCATCTCTAAGGACAGCCCCATAAAGGGGCGTCCCCGATCGTATTATCGAAACAAGATGGGCGTCCATCTTTTGTTTTGATAATACGGTCGGGGATGCCTAAATCTCAACATTTGGGTCGACCTTAGAGATGGGCCGCCCTTGGTTTTCGCCGATAATGTAATCCAAAGACGCCCATCTCAAAAACGGCCAAATCTAAGCCATTTGGTCGTGGGAGGAGCCAGCATTTGTAGTGCACTGGTCCCCCTCACATGCCAGGACACTAACCGGGCACCCTAGGGGGCACTGCAGTGGACTTTAGAAATTGCTCCCAGGTGCATAGCTCCCTTACCTTGGGTGCTGAACCCCCCAACCCCCCCCCCCCAAATCCACCTGCCTGAAGTACACTGCACCCCACTACAACTGCTCCAGGGAACTGTATACTGCTGCGATGGACCTGAGTATGGAATTTGAGGCTGGCATAGAGGCTGACAAAAAAGTATTTTTAACCTGTTTTTTTTATGGTGGGAGGGGGTTAGTGACCACTGAGGGAGTAAGGGGAGGTCATCCCCGATTCCCTCCGGTGGTCATCTACTCAGTTCGGGCATCTTTTCACGGCTTGGTCATGAAAAAAAATGGACCAAGTAAAGTCGGCCAAGTGCTCGTCAGGGCCGCCCTTCTTTTTTCCATTATCGGCTGAGGACACCATCTCCTAATCACGCCCAGTCCTGCCTTCGCTACCCTGCCGACACGCCCCTGTGAACTTTGGTCTTCCCGCGACGGAAAGCCGTCGAGGGTGTAAAAAAAATGGCTTTTGATTATGCCGATTTGGGCGGCCTTGCGAGAAGGGTGCCCATCTCCCGATTTCTCTTTCGAAATGAGCTGGATAGTGGTGAGATTGCTGGGTTTGGCACTTATAGTTGACATTGGGAGCTCTTGGAGTGCTTATATTTATATACAGGAGATTTTCAGTGATTGAGAAACTTATCCACCCTTTAGGTAGTGCCTTTGACCTTATGGTCACTTCAAAAAGTATATTTGAAGATGTTGTTGCACTGAGATTATGCTACTTGAAATATAACACATTGGATCAATGACGATTTGCACCTTGTTGCCTGAAACTTGTTTACTAAGCAGCATAGTTGCATTAATTCTGAAGATCCTTCACAACATAAAAAAATATATATTTATTAGTTTTTTTTAGAAGTGAGGTTGTGCTTGGGAATGTTGTTATGTATTAACATGTGATGGTCCCCCGCACAGATTTAAATTGAATTTGTCCAGCCTATGTGATTATCGAGTAGTTTGACCTTATGGTGGCACTCCGCTTGGGTGAGTTATTACTCTGAGAATTTCTCCTTTATCACCACCTAATTATTGATACTTCCCATATCCTTCTTGACTTTTTTTATACTCTGGTTTGTTGTGTTGCACCTACATTTAGGCATACCAATTTGGTTTTATGCTATTTTTTTCCCATAATGGCATCATGGTGCACAGAAGCTGTTATAGAATTGGCACTCAGCGTGAGGCATTGGTGTGTCTAACTGGAGGTGCAAGTCACACAATGGCACCTGATAGCTGTTAATAACACAAATTGCATCTAAAAAATGTACAGTGGAAATGAGCAGCAGTAGGACATTTTAAACATTGTAAAATTTGAGCATTGTCAACTATTGCTCGCTGGTATAACAGGGGTACGTTGCTACTTTTTTCTTCATTGAGATGAAGATAGTGCTTCATGGTTTTAGTGGTAAGATTCTTTCTGTCCTACACCTTGCACTTTGAACTTCACACATGCATTGTTGTGTAGTTAATATATATTAAATGATTTTAAAGTGGAATGTTAAGATACGATAGCCTCAGTATTTCTGCTGCTGCGGTAGCTAGAGTTTTGATTTGAAAAATAAATGAAATGCTTTCAAGGAAAGTGGAAATAAAAGGCATTCCGTTCCATGTCAAAGTTTATCTCTACTGTGGCTTCATGACTTTGTGTGCTTCAGTTGCAAAACTGAAACCTGTCTGAGCTGATTAATCCATGAAGAAGACCAGAAACATAACTATGAGAGTTATTGGTATTTTTAAACATTATTTTCAAAATATTCTTCTGAAGATATTATGCATAAAAATGATGCACCTGGACCTTCTCTCCTCCAGTGGTAAGCCCTGATGCATTCTTTGTGCCATTAGCATTAATGCATTTGTAGCACTGATGCTATTTTCTAATGTGTTACCTCTTAACTCAAATTATGAGCTACAAACATTACCAGATGACTTCCAGCAGCTGAACTGAACACTGTTCGGTAGCTACATAGGCAGTCCAAAAAAATTAACGGGAAAGGTTTTACTGTACAATTCTGGGCAAAGTATTCACAGTTCTATATTACAAAAGAATTTGACTTACATCACGGCCAGCTTCACCAGGAGCACCATTCAAACCCATAGAACCAACTGGACCAGAAGTACCACGGGGACCAGGTACACCTGAAGGACCTGAAGGACCACTTTCACCCTATAAAGAAAACAAGATATGATAAAGTAAATTCCTTTGTTTTCATTTCCTACTAAGACAGATGGGGAGAGGGACTGCAGTTAGTGCTGAGTTTCAAATAGAAGATTAAGTGTTCATTTGGGCAGACAGAATGGTCCAGTTTGGTCTTAATCTCTCAGTATCTGCTACGTTATCATGAAAGAGGCTACAAGTTGTTAACAGGGGCAGTGGAACAGCTTTTTGATTAGGAGAACCAAACAAACCCTCATGCTCTCTTCTTGTCAGTGCTATGTTGGGCAAAATATTAGTTAAGCCATGGCTCCAAATGGTGCACCCTATTCAGCTGCTTCTTTTTGTAAAACTCCAGAAAGACAAGAAAGAGTGGAGACGGCCAAGGAGGTGGACAACAGATGCAGAGGAGTCACACTGAAGATTCTTTATTCAATGACCCAGCACAGCCATGTTTTAACATTTGCCTGCAACAGGATCCTTCAAAATGTATTGTATAATAATTACACCTTTTTAATCAACATAGGTTCTCAACCTTTATTTTGCTCCCCGACAGACATTCAAGACCCCTTATGCATAATTTCTTTCATGCATATGAGAAGCTAATTTCAATATGATTTCAACATGGCCTTCCTCCTCAATTGTACTTCCAGAAGCTAAACGCAAAAGTACAATTGAGGAGGAAGGCCATGTTGAAATCATAAGGGGTCTTGAATGTCTAGGAGCAAAATAAAAGGTTGAGAACCTTCTCTGAATTCTATATTGATTAAAATGAGAAATAATTATACAAAAGGTTTTGAAGAAACCCCGATGCAGGTAAATGCCGAAACATGCTGTGTTGGGTCATTGAATAAAGGTACTTCAATGTGATTCCTGTTATCTGTTATCCATCTCCTTGATCATTTCTGCTCTTCCTTGGACTCTGTGACTTGTAAAGTTTGGTTCTTCTTTCTGTTTCTTCGATCTCCAGAAAGAACTATGCATTAAGGGGTCCTTTTACTAAGCTGTGGGAAAAAGGGCCCTGCGCTAGCGTCAGGGGCCATTTTTCCCGTGCGCCAGCGCCTTTTTACCACAGCAGGTAAAAATCCCCCAGACCACGCATAGCCATGCAGTAGAGAACTCTTACCACTTGGCCATGCGGCAGAGAGCCCTTACTGCCACCCATTGAGGTGGCAATAAGGGCTCCCACGCTAACCTGGCAGTAACCAGGCCAGCACATGACAATGCCCAATTAATGCCAGGTTACCGCCATGCAAGCCATTCCAGGGGTTTGCTTTTTCACCTGGAAATGGTGCATGCTTAGGGTGGGACTACCACCGGCAGCTGCGCTGGGCTGGCGGTAGTCCTGGAAGAGCGAGCGGTAAGCCCGCGGTGGGCTTACCGCTGCTCTGTAAAAGGGACCCTAAGTATGTAGACATGGTATAACATTGTGGCCTGATATTCAAAGGATTTATACTCCTAATTTGAGAGTTACGCTCTTAAATTGGCCTATTTGAAAATTTACCAGTTTCAGCATAAATGTTGGCACCTAGCCCTAGTACAATTTCAAAGAGGCCAATTTAGGAGCACAGATACTTTGAATCTCTGGCCTTAACATTTAAGCTGCTAAATGAATTTTAGGTTCCTAAGTTTGTTGAAAATGGGGCACAATTTAGGAACAGCTTTTTTTGAATATCAGGCCCTATGTCAATAGTACATATATTTGGCATATTTTGAGTCAAGCATTGCCTCCTTATGTGTCATCAGGTACCAGTAAGCTGACAAGCAGAATGGGCCCAATATTCAAAACAAATTAACCAAGCAGGGCAGGCTCTTGCCCCATTAAATCTCACTGAGCAGGCTGGGAGGAGATATTCAGCAGCACTTGACTGAGCAGGGCCAATGAATATCTCCTTTGACCACCGCACCACTGTCCAGGCAGTGCCATGGTGGCCCATGGTATAGCCAGTGCTGGCGCCCCTATAGGTAACGGATAAAAAGGACTGCCTCAGTATAGGTATGCAGATATGGACCTGAACATTGACCAGATTTACATAACTTCCAGATATTCAATGCCAGCAACTAGACATGCCTAATTTAGGGGATGGGATTTGATATACTGCCTTTCTGTGGGTACAATCAAAGCAGTTTAACATATTATATGCAGATACTTATTTTTGACCTGGGGCAATAGGGGGGGGGGTTAAGTGACTTGAGCTGCAGTGGGAGTTGAACTCAGTTCCCTGGGATTCAAAGCCCACCACACTAGCCACTAGGCTACTCATCTACTCCACTATAGCCACAGTGTTGAGCGTTAAAAAAAAAAAAGTTCAGCACTACTGGCTGAATATTGGCTGGAACATTTTAAAATCTTTTGCCAAAAGTGGGAAAAATTTCTGTAGTATAAACTTACTTAATAGCATAAAAGGAAATCTCCAATTTGCTGGAATGTTTGTTTTCACTATGCTGCCTATAAAATGTAGTTAATCAAATGTACTTACATTTCCTCCAGGACCACCTGGGAGACCACGCTCACCTCTAGTACCAGGGCAGACCAACGATACCACGAGCACCAAGAACACCTGAAGGGCCTGAACTGCCAGGAGCGCCTTAGCAAAAAGGAAGGAAAGAATGCAGATATTAGCCAACACTGTTTAGAGTGGGGCTTTGTCTCAATTTTATAATATTGTGCTCAACATTTAAGGGCCCTGTTACTAAGTACATTAGACAGTCAACAGGCAAATTAGCGCCATGGTAACTGCTATCGCACAAGTCTGGTAACTGTTTAGCACACACAAATTTATATGTTAAGAGTATTGGTGTTAGGGGTTGGAAATGGCCAGGAATGGGTGGAAAAGATTATGAAGAGCAAAGTACAGTAGCGTTCAGCACACACCATAAGCTAATCGGCACTTCACAGTTAGCGCAGGTCCACTTACTACCTCCTAAATAGCCAGTGTGCTAAATATTCCATGTTAACAGTTTAGTACAAGATGGGGTGGGGACTGGGTGGGTTATGAGTAGAGATTGGATATAGATTACACATTGGAGTTAGTGCACGGTAGTTAGTGTTCACTCTGTCACTTGTGCAGGAGGCATTAAGTGAATCCACACTAATGGTGAATTAACATGTAAAGGAAGTTTTCTGGGTATAAGTTTCTTATGTATAAGAAACACCTGGGATAATCCAATAAAATTTGTAGAAGGCAATGGACTGCTTTTTAAGTATTCAGACGGTCTTACATGAACTAAATATTTCTATTTTGACTAATATCCAGGCTATAGTTTCTGATGCTATAAAGCTACGGGACAGTGTTTCTGTTCTAATGCTAACTTTATGTATAAAATTTCTGTACTATACTGTAATTGGAAACAACGGTGTGGCAGCAAAAACATTATATAACAGGTTTTTAAGTGACAAAATTATTATGAAACATCAGAAAACATATGAAGTGACTTACAGCAGGACCAGCTTCGCCAGATGGACCTTTGTCACCTGGAAGACCCAACGGGCCAACAGGACCTTGTTCACCAGGACTACCAACTGGACCACTGTCACCACGTGGTCCTCTAGGTCCATCTTTACCAGCATGACCAGAAGGACCAGGTGGCCCAGAAATGCCCTGAAATAAATCAACATTATTATTATGGTATATTGGAATACTTTACATTTGAGGAATTATCTATCCCCACTGTTTACAAAGCTGCGATAGTGGCAGTCGGTGCAGTAATGCAGACACAGGGCATTCAATTTGCATGGGCTATGTCAGCATTGCTGTGCAGCAGCCACTAGTGTGGCTTTCTAAACAGGGTGGTATGTAATTCAAATAAAAGCTATCTGATGGAAATGTTTAGTGCTGACAAATTGCCCTTTGCACTAATTTTAGTGTTCCAATGTCACTTTCTAAGCAAGAAATGAGGATTAGACCTGGGGATCACTAGTAGCGTTACCGGTTGTGACTGTGTGCCTTTGAAGTTGTTTTCCTGTTAACTAGAAAGGATGGGCTGTTGTTGCATGTCATCACCAAATGAAACAAGCAGAAAAAAAAAAGAGCTTTTGGCCGAATTCAGTAAGTGGCACCGAAATTAGGTGAACAGTAAGGTGAGTGGATGAGTCTTCCAACACTAAACCTTCATGAAGCTGGTAAATTCTCAGGAATGAACTTTATTGAGAAATGACTGCTAATGCTACAGTTAATTTTAAGATCACAATTGTGGTTTGAGCTGGGGTGATCATATTCAGGCAATAACAGAACAGTTTGGCATGTATGGCAAGTCCAGATGTGACCTCACTGCATGCAAGGATTTGTAGTTCAGTTTTTCTTGGGGGTTAGTGGGCTGAAGATTCTATAATAGCTACTCAGTGCACCCAAATCTAGCAAATGGACTAAAGTATTTAAAACGGACTTTCCAAACTTGACCCAGAGACCTTGCAGCCAGTTGGTCTTACAGCTATCTACAATGAATATGCATGAAATCAGTTTACATGGATTGGAGACTCCGCATATTCAAGTTGATCTCATGCATGTTTATTGTGGATATCCTGAAAAGTGGACCGGCTATGGGGTCTCCAGGAAAGGTTTGGGAATCCCTATTTTCTGGTGATACGAGAACAGGACTGGTTAGCACGGGAGCCCTTACTGCAACCTCAATGGATGGAGGTAAGGGCTCCCCCCCCCCCCAGAAATGGGCCGTGGGGCAAGTGCTTTACTTGCCGCCTGGCCATTTCCTGCAGGAAATGCACTAAATATGCACGAGATAGATTTACATGCATTGGAGGCAGCTTATGGTTAATCTTTCTCACACGTATTCATTGCAGATATCCTAAAAACTGAGTGGCTACAGATAGCTCGAAACTGGCTTGAAAAACATTGGGCTAGGCCAAACTGGGTAGTGGATGCTCTGAAGAAGGTTCTGTATGATACATCTTACTTTGTTGATATGTAGAAAACATATAAAGGTCTTCTTGTAGTATTTTCAAGTGTTGATCGGCCAGATGGAATGGTGTGGAATAGTTACAGTTAATCAACATTATTTATTATCTTTTAAGACTTTTAATTGTTTGGGTTTTTTTTTAATTATAAAGTATTACTGATAATTTTGATAATATAGTAAATTGGTTTGGATGGATTTTTGGTAAGGTGATATATTTTTAATAAATAAAAAAGAATCAAATATATACCCATGGGTGTTGCACATTCATTCTGTTTCAGAGCAGCAGTCACAAATCTGTGACACCAGTTAATTATGTCCATCCCATTCTTTATGGCAGGAGTGGAACAGTTCATTCACAGGTTAGGGTCTCAGGACATCCTTAATGAGTATACATCAGATAGATCTGCATACACACTACTTCTCTCCTGAAAACCTGACCTATTTGCAGACCTTGAGGCCTGATCTTGTGCACCTCTATCAAATAGGATTCAACACTTAGGTCTAAACTGGCCAATCCAGCCATAAGGGCACTTTCTCCTGACTGGACAAAGGTTTATTTCACTCACAAATGAATATTTTCTTTTAAGTGTAAAGGTAGCTTTGAGGCATTTGCAAATTTCTCCCCTTTTATGAAAGCCTCAGCAAACAAATGAAATCTTTAAATGGCGGTACGCAAACTGGAAAAATACTTTAAAAAAATTAATGGCAGTTCAGTGATATCAAGTACTCAACTTGGGCTATATTCCACATGATTCATCGTCCTCTGTTTCAATCTATTAACCTTGTCGTGTATTGCTCTCAGTCAATTTTCTAAATACTTACTGAGGGACCAGCAGTACCAATTCTGCCAGCAGCTCCAGGGAAGCCAGTTGCACCCTGTCAACAAGCAGAAAAAAAAAGCAAATTCAAATTTCCCGTAAGAGACCATAGAATGAAGAAAAGTGGCAAATCATTGCAAACAAAAACTTACAGCTGGGCCAACTTCACCACGAATACCAGGAGCTCCTGAAGGACCACTAGGCCCCTACAGAAAATAACGAAAACACAAAGGAAAACAGAAAGATATGACAAATCAGACCTTTAGTATGTGAATCATGCACAGCTCTGTTTTTAAGAGTACACAAGCATCATGTTTTTTAATAAAATCCAAGTTGATATCAACGAACCTGTTCAAAAGGCATACCCTAATGATGCAACTTAAATGCCTTAACCCTGCATCACAACAAAACCAAAGCTCGTACTGGACATAACTTAATTCTTCCTCCTTACGATTCCCAATGTGTTTGTCACACATGAACTTTACCACAACATCACTCTGTTTTTGTTCATACCGGTATTGGCGATCGCCTTACGGTACTATGTAAGCCACATTGAGCCTGAAAATAGTGGGAAAATGTGGGATACAAATGTAACAAATAACTAATAAACACAGGTTACTGTTAAGATGGCTTATTTTACCACATGTTGTGCTATCTTAGCACGGGCCCCTTTTATGCAATGAGATCCTGTGCTCAAATAGCATGACCTTGTGATAAAATAAACCTTAACGGTTAGCCCACATTGATAACTTCCTCCCCAAAACCTTCTAGGATTCTCTTTCTAAATCAGTGGCTATTTTAGAACATCCTATGGTGCATAAATCAGCACCTAGGTTGAAATGTTTTCAAAGTTCAAATAGATGTTGCTCTCATTTTTAAATGAGATTACTTTTTGGTCCTTACTTTTAACAAACTAAGGGGCCCTTTTACTAAAGCTTAGCATGGTAACGGACATTAGCGTGAGCTAAGTGCCACTGGTATAAAATAGGCCACCCATCATTTAGGGGCCCTTTTACAAAGTTGCGGTAGGGCAATGGACATGGCAAATTGACCGTACCACCAAAGCCCGGTGGTTGTGCTGGAGTGTGCTGCGTGCCATTTCCGGTGCTCAAAAAATAATTTTATTTGTTAGCACCGGGGGATTACCCAGCAGTAATCTGTGATGCCCAGTTACCGCGAGGTTAGCACAGGAGCCCTTACCGCTGCCTAAATAGAAGGCGGTAAGGGCTCCCCCCCAGGAAATGGCCGTGCGGCAAATGCTTAACTTACCACATGGCCATTTTCCATTTAAAAAATAATTATTTTACCCACTGAGGTTAAAGGGGGCCTTACAATGCGGCAAAACCTGCACCACCAATGCCACCACAGGGGTCCTTTTAACGCAGCTTGTAAAAGGGACCCTTAGTGTGCTAATGTCCATTAGTTCACCTAAGCTTTAGTAAAAGGCCCCTAATTTCTTGAATATAATAATTTATAATAAAGGGCACTAAATCATTTTTCTTTTAGCAACTTACAACTTTTGTATATGTCTATAAAGTCTTTAAAAAGTAAGGAGTGTGAGTTTAGGGATAAATGTGGAATGGCCAGCAGTTTACATTCACAAAACTTGTTGATTTAAGTCAGCAATTGCTTGAGTTCTTTTATGTAAAATCTAATATCCATTACCTCTTAGTGATAGGGTCTACTATAAATATAGTATTAGTTGGCTTTGATAAGACAATCCCACAGCTGTTAGCTCCTACTCAAACTCAATAAAAATATCCACAAGTTGTATAATATTCTTCTGAAAGTGCCTGAGTGCATGATAAAACATATTGACCTTGGAGTTAGTTGCTATTGTTTAATGATGATCATTTGAGTAAAGGATGCAAGCGCTTCAGAGACAAGAGGCTGTTTGTTTGACTTCATGTCAACTTTTATGGTTTTGGCATCTCTGGATGAGCTGTTTTTTTCAAGATAGAATCAAGGTGATTTCCTGTATATCAGTTACAGTCGGCTTTCCTTGTTATCATCATTATATTTCAATAGTAAAGGATTATTGTGTAGCCCCTGAAGCAGCCCAGTTGGGCGAAACCCGGCTTGTGTCAGGCTATTGTATACATATTTAATTGGTTTTCATCAATAAAATATATTTTGGTCTTACAAGGGTTAAGTGACTTGACCAGAGTCACATGGAGCTGCAGAGTGAATTCAACCTGGTTCGACAGGTCAGCAACCTACTACACTAACCATTAGGCACACCTCCATTAAGTCATATCTATTGCACCTTTCAGACACTATGTATTGTGTAGTGCATGTTCAGGGGAGCTTTCTTCATATAAAGTAAAAGGGTGCAATGCTGGAGTCTTGCAGCACTGACAACTCACACTCAAATCCATGGAAGTCCTAGTGAGTGCTACTCATGAAACTACTATAGATTTGCTAATAGAATTCAGGTACTAGCCTTTTGGTATTATAACTCTGATTATCTTTGCATTTTTAAGATAACAAACAATGGGACCCTTTTACTAAAGCTTAGCACATGCTAATGGACATTACTGTGCGCTAAATGTTAAAAAGTCCATTATATTACCTATGGGCTTCATAGAATTAGCGCACACAAATACTGTTAGTGTGTGCTAAGCTTTACTAAAAAGGCCTCTATAAATACTAATGACATTACAATCTTAAACATATTGGGGCCAATATTCAGACCACGGGAGGTAGCCAGGCTGCCTCCCGTGGTCAGCACTGAGCCCCAATATTCAATGCCAGGCTGTTTCCAGTGACTGGCATTGAATATCCGGTTTATTTTTGGCCAGTTTCAACTTAAACGGCCAAGTCGATATTCAGCGCTGGTCAGTTAAGTTGGAACCAACCAAAGATAGGCCTGCTATTTGGGTGGCCTAATTTGGCCACCAAACTTAGCCGGTGACAATCTGAATATAGCAGATAGCTGGTTATATCGCATGGTATAACCGGCTATCTGCTAATACTCAGTGCATCACCAGTTAAGTTTGGTGGCCAAATTAGGCCACCGAAATAGCAGGTCTATCTTTGGCTGGTTTCATACAATATAACCGGCTAAGAACTAATCGGCGATATTCAGCAGGAGATAGCTTGCTATCTCCTGCTGAATATTGCTGGATAGCTGGTTAAGTGCCATTTAACTGGCCAGGAGCCATTCCTGGATGGTTAAATGGTTTTAAATATTGGGGGGAACTGGGCCCAATATTTAACCATGGCATACAGTGGTTAAGTAAAATGCTGGCCCCATTGTTGAAATGAAACCGCATATTCAGTGCCAGTACCCGAATACTGGCAGGTACTGAACATCTGGTTTCAGTGATGATCTGGAAGCAATATTCAGACCACTAATCAGCCTATTTTGCTATCATAACATGCTTGACTAATTATCTAGTAGGCGAAACTTGTCACTCTATCAATTACATTGTGTGTGTGCACCAAGATGTGGTGGCTGCATTGGGGAGAATTAAAACCTCCTTGGGTGGAGTGGTTTCAGCCTTGTGATGTATGCCATCTCCTGTTAATCAAATCTCCTTGCTCTGGATAGTGTCTAGGGGTCAGAGGACATATTCATTGGAACTGTCCGGCAAGTACCATTAACTGAATATGTCCCTTTGAATATCGGCCCCTTTGGACTTGTAGAAATGTTAGTCTGTCCTCTAATGTTTTTCCAAATTCTAGTTATTGGGTCTCCAAAGAGTTGGATCACACTACTTGCAAGAGTCTTCCAGAATATTTGATAAACACATTTAATTTACTTACTGCTGGACCAGTAGAACCTACAGGACCCACAGGACCTCCTGGGCCAACTTCACCTTTAGATCCTTTAACACCTCTTTCACCCTTAGCTCCAGCATGGCCAGCTGCACCCTGTTCAGTACAAAATTTGAAAGGGTTACCAAGATACAATCTACAATAGCACTTAATATAATTTTATGAAGAAGAAAGATCTTTTTACTTGATACGTACAGGAGGACCAGCGAAGCCAGGGGACCAGCGGGACCAGTCCTCACCACGTTCACCCTGGAATGGAATAATAAATATTAGAAAGTAGCTACAAAAACTGGGAATTCCAATTGTCCTGAAAATTTATTTTTTGACCAAGAGAAAGGGAGTTACAGTGCTACTTACAGCAGCCCCAACAGAACCAACATGACCAGCAGGACCAGAAGGACCAGATTCTCCCTAAAATGTATAAAAAATCATTGTTACCTCATTGAACAACAGTAACTTTGAAGTAATATACCTATCTTACATCCTTGAGTGCAATTATGCCACTATGATTTCATATTTTAGGTGATGTATTTCACATTTGTCTATATGACACCTGAGTGGATATTTATAGTTTGCAATTTTACTTTATTCTTTGAGGTTTGCATAATAAATTGTGCTTTTGTAGTATGCATTACTACAAATTTTGAGCATGGGCAGGTAGAAAAAATGGCCCACAAGATCAGGCAACAAAATGTTGCAAAAATAAATATAACTAGACCATTCAAACAATTTTGCATATAGGTAATGTGGTAACAGTTAATGGACTGTTTTGCATAAATCTGCATTGCAGTAGCTCACTAAGCTGCACTGTAGGCATGCTAACATTTTAGAGTGCGCTAAAATTAGCGTGCACTGATAGCGACACTCATTATATTCCTATGGATGTCTCTAGCATTAGCGTGTGCTAATTTTTAGTATACACTAAAAAGTTTGCGTGCCTACAGCGTGGCTTAGTAAACAGGGCCCTAACTATTGATTTAAATAAAATGTTGGACACAGACAACTACACTTGAAGTTTATTATTGTGAAGGAGATGAACTTTGAGATCTCTGATTCACACACTTACCCCCCCCCCCTTTTACAAGCTGTGCGATAATGCCGACGCAGCCCATTCACTTTGAATGGGCTGTGTTGGCATTACTGCACCAGCAGCCACTAGCACAGCTTTGTGAAAAAGTGGAGGGGGGGGGGGGTAAAAGAGGAAATAGTGCATATTATCACAAGTAGCTAACATTTCTTTGTAAATGTATGATTATCTTAGATGGAAATGGTTTTGTGTTCTTGGATCCTTCTCAACTGGAGACATTTCTTTTGGAAAAAAGTCTTAGGGGTTCTTTACTAAGGCGTGCTAAAAGGTGGCCTGTGCTACCTTTAGCATGTGGGCTTCTCGTGTATTGCAGCCACCTTTAGTCGGCCAGTAAAATAGCCGATTTTCTATTTATTTTATTAATGGCCACGCGCTAATTCCCCATTAGCGAGTGGCCATTACGCTGGGACCCCTTACTGCCTCCTATTTAGGGGCAGTAAGGGGTCATGCACTAATTGGATAGCACAAGGTAATGTGCTTGCAATACCCGATTAGCGAGGGCATGCCTACTCTCTGCCCCAAGACACGCCTCCTGCACCAAAAACATTTTTGGGGGTGTGGATTAGTGTGTGGTAATCAAAAAACTATCACAGGATGCCTCAGCATGTCCCATGGTAGTGGCCTAGTCCTGCGTTAGGACTACTGCGCCTTAGTAAAGAGTAATACTTGAACATAATTTAGTAATGAATATCTCAGTAGGTTAGAATAGTTAATTGGGTCTAATTTTTATCATGCACCTGCACTTTTCTTAATGGTATTTGATTACTAACACACATTTGGATGTAACTTTCTCTGGTGTGGACTTGGATCTGTATTTGTATTCTTTTTATTAATATCATTTTTTTTATTTCTGTTGTGAAATTTGATTTTCCATTTGCTGTTTGGTTACCGCCATGATTGCATATTTTCAAAAACTCAATTAAGAAAAAAAAACAAGTAGCATGTACTTCCTCATTTTAGCGCCACATTTGCTAAAGCTTAGCCTGTACTAATGGGTATTAGCATGTCCATAGCATTTTGTTCCTATAGGCTGCACGGTATTTAGAACGCACTGATGTCCTTTGGTTTCCACTAATCTTAGTAAGTATGGCTTTATGGGGTAACGCTACAGGCGCTAACATTTATATGCGAATACACATATAAATGATTAGAATAATGGCATATATATATTTATGTGTGCACGTGAAAGCATACATGCAAATTTCCCTTAAGCCAGTGGTTCCTGAATCTGGTCCTGGAGGCAGCCCAGAAAGTCAGGTTTTCAGGATATCCACAATGAATATCAAAGAGAGAGATTTGCATGCAGTAGAAGCTGCGCATACATGTCTCTCTCATGAATATCCTAAAAACTGACTGGCTGGGGAGCCTCCAGGACCAGGTTTTGGGAACTGCTGCCCTAAGGGGGCCTTTAACAAAGCCATGCTAGCATTTTTTGCTAAAGTCAGCTGGAGGTAAACGTTGAGATGCCCATAGGAATATAATGGGCGTCTCAGCGTTTACCACCAGCTGATTTTACGTGAGCTAAAAACGCTGGTGTGGCTTTGTAAAGACCCCCTTCACTGGCTTCCAATCAGGTACCGCATCCAGTTCAAGCTTCTCCTACTAACCTACAAATGCACGCAATCTGCAGCCCCTCATTACCTCTCTACCCTTATCTCCCCTTACGCTCCTACCCGAAACCTCTGCTCACAGGACAAATCCCTCTCTCTGCACCCTTCCCACCACCGCCAATTCCAGGCTCCGCCCTTTCTGCCTCGCCTCTCCCTATGCTTGGAATAAATTTCCTGAGCCCACACGCCAAGCCCCCTCCCTGCCCATCTTCAAATCCTTGCTCAAAGCCCACCTCTTCAATGTCGCCTTCGGCACCTAACCATTATACCTCTATTCAGGAAATCTAGACTGCCCCAATTAGATTGTCTGCACATTTTGTCCATTAGATTGTAAGCTCCTTTGAGCAGGGACTGTCCTTCTTTGTTAAACTGTACAGCGCTGTGTAACCCTAGTAGCACTTTCTAAATGTTAAGTAGTAGTAGTAGTAGTTTTTAGCACATGCTAACAATAGAGACACCCATTATATTCCTATGGGTGTCTCTAACATTAGCGCGTGCTTAATTCTTTAGTATGCGTTAAAATGTTTGTGCACCTACAGCGTGGCTTAATAAACAGGGCCCTAAATGTAATAGTGCATTGTTGGAAGACAGCGTTCACATAGCTAAACATTTGGGCAGAACACAGGTAGGGTAATCAATTACACATGCAAATTGCAGAATGCTATAATTTACATGTGTGTTTAAGCAAATTAGGTGTGAATACGTACACCATCCCTATGGCTGATGTCAGTGTTCACATCTAAATTAAGGCACATATTTCACCTGTTCCACTAATACACTATAAAGCAGAAGTGGGCAACCTCAGTCCTCGATGGCTGCAACCCAATCGGACTTTCAGGATTTCCCCAATGAATATGCATGAGATCTATTTGCATGCACTGCCTCCACTGCATGCAAATAGATCTCACACATATATCCATTGAGGCAATCCTGAAAACCCGACTGGATTGTGCCCTCTGGGATGGAGGTTTCCCTCCCATGCTATAAAGGAATGTAAGAACATACATTCTTTAATAGAATAGGCACCATCTAGGTGCTTAAACATAGACAACATTATTATATAATGACCCTCTCTACAAGTGTAAAGCTGTTTATTACATTACATGTGATAGTCTTGCATTTCCCAGGAGATGGTAAATAAATATGTAATAAAAAGTTTATCTCCACTGAATATATAGGCTTTCTTGAGTACTACTTAATTTCCAACCCAGAACCTGGGATTTCTAGAAGCATGTCTATTTTTCAGGATCCTCCTGCAAAATCATTATTTTACCTCTAAATTAATCACAAGAATATATTCATTCCCAACTTATATGGTCTATGATCTCTATACTCCAATATCCCTATATATAAGGTATTTTTTTCATATAATAAATAATAAAACCACTGGCTAGCTGCTAGGAGAATTTAGGTTGACACTCAAGATGATTAATGGGGCTGGAGAGGCTCCTGCTCAGTTCAATTACACTGGCCAGCTTCCCCACTGACATTCAGTGGAAAATACCCTGACCATGCCACTGAATGTCAGCCAGGTGACTGCAGTATTATAGGATTAGTATTGTGGGGGGTCCCTGAATTTATCAGGCCAGATAACTAATTGCATAACTAGCAGTCCTACTCTGCTGGGTAGCGTGTGCCTTATATTGACGAGCAAGCATGGTCAATGTGACCACGTGTGGCATGCAGGCACAGCAACCCAGTGGAGATTTGCAGGGCTTTTTCACTACTCGCCTCCCGACTGTATCAAATGTATTAGGTGAGCAAATTCAATTTTTCATTATTGTATATGGGGGTGCAAAAATTACCTGCCTGGGCCGCATGTTGGAGACCACTGCTCTAGAGGTAGAGCAAATCTATTATGTCTTATAGTGCCAAAAATGTTAAACAGGTACTCTAATTTTTAATAGGTATTTGCATCAGTCAATACATTATTTCAAAGCAAGCAGCAATTATTTACATACTCACCCTATCACCAGGACCACCTGAAGGACCTGGAGCTCCAGCTGTACCAGCAGGACCCTAAATTTCAAGAGAGAACATTTGTACATTCTTTAATGAGATAATTTCAATAACGAAGCACCCAATAATCTCAACTGGTATCTCACTATTCTGATATATCATGCCTTCTCATATACATGCTAGGTTATATGACAGTTCACTATCAAGTACCAGTAAATACTGATACCTCATATCAGATGATGGTTTCTCACTTTCTCATTCTATATTTAGCATTCATAATGCTTACCTTACATGATATCTTAATGCACGTCCAGAGAGAGCCTTATGAAGAATTGTGTTACCAAAGACTGTGGTGTCAGTGCAATTAAGGTCTCATTGTGAATTTGGATACTGATTATCTACCCCCAAGCTAGCAGGTCAGATGTGGCTGCTGGATATTGGTAACTTCATGATTGTGAAAACACCCTCACTGCAAATACTAGCTGTCATTGAGCAGTGCAGATTCATTGAAATTAATGGTATCTTTGAAAGCTCCTGGTTGATCAAAGCAATATGTGCATAATATTCTACTCAGTGTATTTCCCATCCATTGCCAGAACCATTGCAGTTCCTCAACTATTGATAAAAAAAGACCTAATAATACTTACTCGTCCACCATCTCTTCCTGGGTTGCCAAGTTCACCTCTGGCACCAGTTTCACCCTTGAAAAAAAAAAAAAGACATTTTAAAGGTCGCTTTCAATGCATCAGAAATGTAGCATCTCCTCTTGCGTTTCTTTCGGTTGAGTGCTTTCCTTGTACCTTTCAAAATCTATTTCATTTCATCAATATACCATACTTTCTATGTATGACTTTAAAGAAGTAAATCCATCACTTAGCTCTACTGCAAAACTTTAATACTTTCAAATGCAAATTCACAAGTATCTCATTTGACTTTCAGAAACTCCCTCCCCCACCCCCCCACCTTCCATTAGAATAATTTCAGCAGTTAGTTTTTAGTATTCTGGAAAACCTGAATGATAAATGTGCTATTTTGAAAATTATTGCCTTTGTCTGAGGAAACAATTTGCTTGCTGGTTGCAACTGTTCTCTTGTACAATTAAGTGACATCGTTATCAACATGGGTTATAGTTAAGACGTGTTATTTTATCACTATCGTGTGCTATGGGTTAACAGTAAAATAACAAATTCTAGCTGTAGCCCATGTTAATAATTCCCCCTTTATAGAGATGCATTACTCAGACAGGGAATCAGTTTTTTTTGTGCAGCATTGCATTTTGTAATTAAGGATGAGTTCATGAAACAAAGTGTTTTTAAGTGTAAAGATGAGGGGAAGTTATTATTATTATTATTATGTATGGTATGTTATTACTTACTAATGTGTTTTATTATTATGCATGTTTTGTTAGTATGTATGTATGTATGTATGTATGTGTTATTATTATTATTATACATGTTATGGTGCTCATTTTCAAAGCAGATGGATATCTTAAAATGCCTAAAAAAAGTCCAAATCCTGATTTGGACATTTCATGCTGCAGTTCATCCAAATAGTAAAGTGGTGTGTTGTGGTCTTGTTTTGGGCGGGACTAGGGAGGGCCCAAAAGTAGAACATCCAACAGGGATTTCGAATGGGAAGAAATGCCCATGCCTAAAAAAGGACTTTTAAAAAAAAAATCTAGACCTGTTTCAGTCATGACCAAGTTACAAAATGTTGCTTTAATTGAGCAGCTGACCACTGGAGGGATGAAGGCATGATCCCTCCATAATCCCCCAGAGGTTGCTATCCCAGTCCCTCTCCCTTGAAAGTGAAACTGGAAAGGAAATTCAGGGGGTCTTTTACTAAGGCGTGCTCATGTTTTAGTGTTCTAAAAATAGGCGTGCGCTAAACATTAGAGATGCGTATGCATTTCTATGGGTGTCTCTAACATTTAACGCGTGCCCAATTTTAGCGCGTGCTAAAAACGTGAGCGCACCTTAGTAAAAGATCCCCTCAGGCTGTATGTCAGCTGCAGGTATTATAGCCATTCTGAAAAAAGCAACAAACAGGTTAGAGGAGTAACCAAGTGGTTAGTGTAGTGGGCTATAAAACAAGGGACACAGGTTCAAATCCCACTGCAGCTCTAATTTTTTTCTCCATTACGGCAGAAATTGTCCAAGTTCTGGGAATGCCCAAACCCCACCACCAACACATCTCCTCATTGATTTCAATAAGGATATCCTGAAAACCCCAACTGGCTGGGTATGCCCTTAAGACTGGGTTGGAAACTCCTCAACTAGGTTCTAATTGGCACTAATTGTCTCCAATTTGGAGTTGGGCGTACATCTTTCTATGCGCTATTCTATAATACTGTGCGCCCAAATTCCATAGTGTGCAACCCAAAAGGAGTGTGGCCATGGGAGGAGCCAGGGTGGGTCAGGGGTGTGCCTGAGATTTGCCCACAGTATTATAGAATACTGGAGATGTACGCCCAAATTGAGCACCGGGATTTACACCTGGTTTCAGCAGGCGTAAGTCCTGGCGCCTAAGTTTGGGCGCTGAAATTGGCACTCAGTGCTATTCTCTAATGGATGCCCATCTTTGAGTGCCCATTATAGAATAGCATTGAGCTCTGATTTTTTTCGGCACCAAAGTTTGGGCTCCATTTACTGAATCTAACCCATAATGAGTGATAATACCATCATCATGTGCAAAGTGTTAGTAAGTAGGTGTCATAGAGCTCTGGCTTTTTTGTGCTTCACTGGACAGATTTGCATAGTAAGGATAATTTTTTAAAGCAATCTAGCCACTAGAGTATCAATTAGAATGCCTACAGGTGCCTATCTAAAATTTGTTCTCCTCAGCTTGGTTAGAAGGGTATGCAGAAGTCTCAAAACCTGTCCTGAGGGACCTCCAGCCAGTCAGGTTTTCAGGATATCCATAAGGAATACGTATGAGACAGATTTGCATGCACTTCCTCCAATGTATGCAAATTTCTCTCGTGTACATTCCTTGTGGATATCCTGAAAACCCGACTAGTGTGCTGACATCACTGATGTGCTAAGCAGTTAGTGTAGCCATAAAATAGGAGCCGTTAGCGCCTTCTAATAGGAGATGGTAAGTGCTCCCATGATAAGTTTTAAAAAAATGGTTTTGCACTAATGTTAACAAATAATAGCCCTTTTTGATGGCTGTGCTAGAAATAAGCTAAGCACAGGGGATAGACCCGCCTAAGGAAGTGCTAAGCTCATTTCTTAGCACAGCTAAGTAAAAAGGCCCTTGTCAAGTTCAACTTATATTTCCAAAAGTACTCATGCTGATGTACATCTTCTTGGGTCTTCAGTGTACAACAGCAGATACAAAATAGGTGGGTGCTCTCAATACATATATTTTATACTACTTTTTGAAAAAAATATTGTTCATTTCTTGCAAATTCTGCTCAAAGTACAATAGCTGCTATCAGTTTAACTGCTCAAGAGTATTTTTGTGACGTGAATTGTGTACAGTTACCTACCTTTTCTCCTTTACCTCCAGGACCACCAGCAATACCCCTCTCACCAGGGATTCCGCCAGAGCCTGCTGGGCCAACAGCGCCAGGTGGGCCACCAATACCTGCTTCACCCTAGAGATAACAACACAAAACATGATCAGGAAACTATTCTGTTCAAAATATTAGAAAAATCTGGTTCTGTTAGGGATGTGTAGTTGTTTAAAATTAAATAGAGAATGTGAAAGGTAGACTGAGGACAGGCTTGGCACATATTTCATTAAAAATGCTCATATGCACCTATTCTTATTAACATGTAAATGGACACAGCTACAGTTGCCTGGCAACAGGTGCAAATATGGGCATCTGTTTTCCCAGGGGTCATTTCATAAAGATATATAGGTGTTTTCTTTAAAAAATAGGTGTAAAGTATCAGGGGCATAGTCAGACCTCGGCGGGAGAGGGGTCCAGAGCCCAAAGTGTGTGGGGGTGGGGCACATTTTAGCCCGCCTCCGGAACGTGCAGGATGTCAGGAGGAAGAAAGCACAGATCAGTGAACGCGGCGTGCCTGCACGTTCCTTTAAGTGGGAAACTGAGCATGCTCAGTTTCACTTAAAGGAACATGCAGGATGTCAGGACTCAAGGAAGCACAGATCAGTGAACGCGGTGCACTGGAGACTGGTGCTGAAGAAGGCTTCGGCTGGTGAGGGTTGGGGACCCCCTGCCAGCAAAACCAGGGGCCCGGACTAAATCTGTGGAGGCCCATGCCCCCGTGCCCCACCTAGCTATGCCATGTAAAGAATATGCCTATGTGTCTTTCCCGACTAGGCGCCCTGTTTTGAAATTGTTCCTCAACCTGGACAGTTCTATAAACTGGCATCTAGAGGTATGCACCACATATGAGCATCAAAGGTGCCACTAATTGGCAGTTAGGTGCCTATGGGGCCCTTTTACAAAGCAGCAGTAGGGCTAACGGGTGGGTAGCGTCAGTGGCATTCCTAGAGTGGCTGACACCCGGGGCGGATTGCCGATGTGCCCCCCTCCCGGATGCAGCGTGACCCCCCCCACCCACAGCGAAAGGCCACCTCACCCTGGCGAAAGGACACACCTCCCCTCGGCGAAAGGACACCCCCCCTGGGTGCATTTTTACCTGCTGGGGGGGGGGGGGGGGGGTGTGCCACGCGCCTGTTGGCTTTGCTCGTTCCATGCTCCCTCTGCCCCTGAACAGGAAGTAACATGTTCCGGGACAGAGGGAGCACGGAACGAGCTGAGCAGACAGGCGCATGGCACCCCCCCAGCGGTGTGCACCCAGGGCAGACTGCCCCCACCGCCCCCCCTTGGTACGCCACTGGGTAGCGTGCGCCAAATCAGTACTATGCAGTGGTAGCGTGGGTACCCTGCGGTAGTTTTGAAATTGGCGTGCGCTGTTTCCTGCGGTAGAAAATAAGTTTCTATTTTCTACTTCAGGGAGTGTTCCTGGCGATAATCAACAGCGCAGCCACATTGGCGTGTGCTGTCTGATTACCGCACTTTGTGAGCCCTTACTGCTAGGTCAATGGATCGTGGTAGAGGCTCAGACAGTAAATAGCCATGCACTACTTTTGATTTTACCGCACAGCCATTTACTGCTCTTTTACTGCTCTTTTTCCAAGTCATGGTAAAAAATGGCCCAGTGTGCCCCAATTTCATGCGTCCACACTATTGCAGGCCACTTTTACCGCAGCTTAGTAAAATGACCCTTATGTGCACTAGGTGCTATTCTATAAGGTAACAGCAAGATGGGGTGTACATGTGGGCGCAGCATACACAGGCCATAAGCATGTCTCCCAGTTATGTGCATAATTTATTGAATACTAAAACTTACGTGCATCACTTGACGCATCAGCTTATGCCTGCCATTGACAAGGCATAAGAGGGCATTCCTAAACATGGATATGTCACTGCCATCGTACACTAGTATTCTATAATGGAATCTTGGCACCAAGATGCCGCTATAGAATTGGAACTAATCGCACAGCTTTAGTGCACCTAGACTGCGCTGCCAATTTATAGAATTGCTACAAATATGTACTATCCCCCTGATTCTATAAAAGACACTAAAAAATGCCTAATTTGAATGCACAATTTAATTAACTAATGAACTAATTCGTGCTGATAATTAGCTTTTTAACAAGCAATTACTGGCACTAATTAGATTTAATTGAAATGTACGCATGTAAATTTAGGTGCAGGATCCGCCTGTAAATTTTATGTGGGAGTCAAAAGAGAGGGTGTGGAAATGCGAGGGTCATAGGCGGGTCATGGGCGAATCACGAGCATTCCTTTAAGTTACACATATAGGGGTCCTTTTACCAAGCTGCGGAAAAAAGGGACCCGTGCTAGCGGCGGGGGCTGTTTTTGCTGTGCGCCAGGGCCCTTTTTACTGCAGCAGGTAAAAGCCCCCAGACAAACATGACCATGCAGTATAAGAACTCTTACCAGTGGCAATAAGAGCTCCCACATTAACCTGATTACCGCTGGGTTACCGAAGCAAGCCATTTCTGGGGTTTTCTTTTTCCCCTGGAAATGGCATGCGCTTAGGGTGGAACTACCGATTTAGCATTCGGTAAGTCCGCATTGGGCTTACTGACACTTTGTAAAAGACCCCCGTAGTTAGAGAATAAGGGCAGTGGTGCAAATGGCCACATCTAAAGTTAGGGCGATTCCTGGGCATAAGCGCTATTCTACAAACCATGCCTAACTTTAAGAGCATTTTGTAGAATAGCACTTTTTCGGCACTAAAGTTTTTGGCACCATATGTAGAATTTACTCCTATTTGTGGCAGATGTAAAAAGATATTTCTTTTATTAATCTATGAATTTATAGCAAACAACTATTAATTACACCTGTTATGTGCTTTTCAATATTTTACTTTATAAAAGACGACAATTCTATGTTATATTAAACTAACAGAATTTATTTCATCTCACACAGTCAAACCTTCCAAAATTCCCTGTGTACATCCATGCATAGAATAATAGGTGGACAGTTTGTCGATCAACAGAGGTATATCATTGTCAGTTAATCTCTAGCACCTTAAAAAATATTTTGGTGTCTTACCTTGTTTCCATCAGGGCCAGGTGGACCAGATGGACCACGGGATCCAAAAGATCCAGCAGGTCCTACACCACCACTTTCACCAGGGGGACCACGCTCACCCTGCAGAAGACAAATTAGAATTATTGCATGAGATTTCAAAATTCAGGGTTAATTATGGTGGGTTGTTGAAAGCTGTTCATAGCTCATGGTTGGATTGCTCTCTTATAGACACACTGGATCTTGAGAAAACATGCATCATTTTAGGTTTGGCCTAACAAAACAGTGCTTTGATACATGAGCCCCATGATCTTGGATGCTCATTTAAGTAGCTTCTGTTTTGTTGAGTCATTAAAAGATAATACAAAAGGGTCATGATTGAACTGTATAAGTTACATTCAGCTCTTTAAGGACACCTTTTCACAATAGGAGATACAGGATAGCCAACAGTATGAAAATAATGATCACACATTAATTACAATAGGTGAAAACTTACTCTTGGACCACCAGGACCAGGCAAACCAAATTCACCAGGAATACCCTGTAGGAAACAGAAAATCCTTGTTTTATTTTGTTCAGTTACTATTTAAATATTGCTAATAAAAATGAAGAGACCACATACTAACATTTTCTCATATACATAATTTTAAGCAGTTTTACCAAAGGTATTTTGTTTCATCTGTGTTTATGGGAAGAAAACTTATCCCTCTGTTCACTAAGCCAAGCTAGTGGCAGCCATGCACCAATACTGACACAGTCCATTCACTTTGAGCGGGCTGTGTCGGCATTGCTGTGTGGCAGCTGCTAGTGTGGCTTAGTAAGCAAGGGGGTTAGTAAAACAGAAGATTCAATATAGGAGAAACCGTATTGTACATAGTGCCCCAATTAGGTCCATGTGAGACCTAATTATGCTAACTGTTCTGTTAATTCTTCAGTTGTGCTCCTAGTATCAATACAATCAGCCCAAGAAAAAGGAAAAATGGCTGCAGATGGTGAGCTTCTTAAGAATGATGAAAAACATTTTGAGGTGCTGAGGGACTATGGCTGTGGGGGCAGAAATAAGAGCAGAGGATGAAATGTTTTACTGTTTGGTAGATTCTATTTATTTTAGGGCATAAAGATTTTGGTCCTCTCTAAAACTGTGGATGAAAGAAAAAAATGAAGAAGCTGATGTTGCAAGAGCTAGGTAGAGAGGGCCTAATTCAACACTATATAACCAGCCAGAAATGGCTCCTGGCTGGTTAAATAGTGCTTAGCTGGCTAAGCACTAATATTCAACGCAAGATAATCAGTTATCACCACTGAATATTAGCACTTAGCGCATAGAGGTGACATAGCTGGCTATCCGTGAAAAAGGGAGCATTTCAAAAAGTTGGGCACAGGGTTACAGAATTCGCCAGAAGCACTCCTAAGTTGGATGCTGGTATTTACACCTGCTTTTGGCAGGCATAAGTATGGTGCTCAAAAGAGGGACCAGATCTGTGTTGAATGCTGCTCTATAAAGGGTGTGCTCTCTTTATGGAATGGCGCTTAGCACTCAATTTTTTCAGCGCACAACTTTGGGCTCCATGTATCGAATTCCCTCATACGCCACTGATGCACAGCCTTACAGAATAGAACTTGATTGCTTTGCTGCCTCTTATTTGCATAAGTGTATATTTACCTGGAACAGTCCTGGGATTCTGTACATTTATGTACAAGTAGCACATAAATGTGGGCACCCAATGATTGAACTGCCTATGTGCAAATAGATATGTTATTGAGGATTTTTTGCACTCTCATGAAAGATTTCTGACCACTGATCTACAGGTTTATAATCAAGGATGGTAAAAAGACCACATTGTTCACATATTCATTCAAGCAGACTGCTTATTTTTTCCTTAAAATGATAAGTAGATACTGACATATGTGAACAAGTTGAACAAAACTACACTACAAAAACATGTCTTACATTTGTGTAAAGTAACACTCTGAAACACATGCGTATAGACCTACTCTGTAGTACACATGCGTCACAATGCTTTCTTCTACTCACCCTGTCTCCTGGTTTGCCAACTTCTCCAGCAGGACCACCAGGTCCAGGAAGACCCTGGATTTAAAGAAGGAAAGATAGATATCAATAAACAATCAACTTTTATTTGTAAATAAAGTTAATTGATATAACTTGAAATTGTTAATTACATGTATCATCAATCATGATAGTATTAGTGTTTTCTTAATGTAGAAAAAATGTGCTTCATTTTTTACCTCATAGTCTTCTTCCTACTATTTGGAACTTCCAGCTTTATTCAAAATGGCCTCTTCCTGGCCACAGTATTATGGGCCTTCATTTACAATTGCCTGGGGTTTGTCCCCCAGATTCATACCCCCCTCCAAATTTAGCATAGCCATTGTTGTAATGATCCTTGGGAAGGACTACAAGCTGTGACTTCCTCTGGAATCTGGCTAAGTGAGCCTTCAGTGTCACTGTGGCCATTAGGGACCATTAGGTATTATTGTTGAAGTCTAGGGGACTCTCTCCCTGCAATCAAGGGACTGTGCTGCCTCTGTAGCATCCCCAGCCCTAGCCAATTTGGGAATCAAACACAGATTCTCTGTATGACAGTGCTTGTCATTGGGCTGCTCCTGAAGAACTTAGCTTTTAAATTTTGACGTTAGAAAAATATTTGTTTACGTACTTGGAAGCCAGGAGCACCAGCTGCACCTTGTTCACCTTTTGAACCTTGACCTCCCTATTAAATGAGAAATAATTATTTTTGGTTTGGAAATAAACATTTAACAATAGAACATTTTATACATTAAAATGGGAAAAAGTGACAGCTATATTATCAATATAGATATTATTACTTACAGCAATACCAGCGGGACCTTGAGCACCATTGTGGCCATCAGGGCCATGAGCACCCTAGAGAGATCAAACACAGGACAATCATTAGTTATCACTAATTCAGAAATGTTATGATCCTTTTTGTTAGAGAATTAATTGCATGTTTGTTTAATGATTAACATCATATTCTAATTTGTGATTGTAACTAACACTAATAGACAAGAAATAGTACATTCAATATTTGTATCTGTGGATGAGTAGTTGATATAATTCCTATTAAAAGCAAGACAGCTTGCAGTTACTAGCAGCCCATCGATGTAAAACATTTATTGCTGCAAAGACAAAAACGATGACGGAATTCAAAAAGGCGTGTAATGAACAGAGGATCACTAATTAGAAAATGGAAGGTATAAAAAAAATCTAAACTTAAATGGCTGCATGTGTGTAGATGTGTCGAGTGACGCTTAGATGGCGACTCTGTCTGTGATGAACTAGGGCTGATACTGGGCAGACTTGTATGGTCTGTGTCCCATATATGGCAATCTGGTTTAGGATGGGCTGGAAAGGGCTTAGACAGCTACTTCAGTGGCTGGAACATGAGGACAGTGTTGGACAAACATTTTCGGTCTGTGTCCCACAAATAACAAGACGAACAGGCTGGAGTGGGCTTTGATGGCAACTCTATCAGTTGGAATATAAGGACAGAGCCGGATGGACTTTTATGGTGTATGTCATAGAAATGCCAAAGAAAGACCATAATCAAGTATATAATAACATTATTTATTATTGATTTAATCATGAATTGATAATGAGTGTGACTATTGGGCATACTAGATGGAACATTCAAGTCTAAGATCTGCCATCACTTACTATGTTATCTCATAGTATATGCAATGCCATGGGGTGAACTAAAAAATAGCCTTTTCACATAAATAAGGCAGACTTTCAGTTTGACTGTACAATAGTAATAATCAACTTTGGCTATTATAATAAGGGTCTGATTCAAAAAGGTCTTTTCCACAAACATAAAATGGGAAAAAGCCTCTGTGAATCAGGCAAAAAGCTGGATATGAGTTACTCCTACTGGATTAAGAATTGTTGTCAATCTTCTATATAGATTAGTCTAAAATATTGTTTATCGGGGCTTATTACTTGATTTTTCTTCAGCCAATTGTGAAGTGAAATTTTGTGGGACGTTATTAATGTAGGCTACCGTTATTTTTAATCACAAGTTATGCACTTTTAGCACAAGGTCTTGTTGCATAAAATGAGATCCTGTGCTAAAAGACCATGACTTGTGGTAAAATAACCCATCTTAACAGTAGCCCACATTGATAATTTTTAACTCTTCTCTCTTTTTTTTGGGCAGGTTATTCCTCTTTTTTCTTCTAAATCAATCAGAACCGTTGATGGACTTGTAGTGCCATGAGTCATCATTTGTAACTATTCTTCCTTATCTAACAGACCCGCTCTCCCACTATTCCTAGGCAGGGTCATTACAGCAATGATCCTGAGGTCATAAACCATGCACCAGGTCACCAGCCACCCTGTGCCAGCCCTTACTGATTACCCCAAGTGCTCTGAAGGCTGCCTCTGCAGTATGCCCAACCCTAGCCATCTCAGGGTGCAGAAGATATGATCCAGGAATCAAAACAGGAAGCCTGCCACTGAGCTACCGTTACTCTGAATGTGAGATTAGTGAAGAATAATGGTTTTGCTGCTATGTAAAAGTTTTAGTATTCATTGTGATGCATTTAGGGGCCTTTCTATTAAATAGCATTAAGCACTTACCTCACAGCTTACCGCATGGTAACTGCTAGCTCAGAGCCTCATTAAGGGGCTTTGTGATATTTTTGCAGTTAGTGTATGGTAAACCACGCATTAAGGGGCCCTTTTACTAAAGGCGGTAGTTCTGCCTTGAGCGCGTGCCATTTCCGGCAGTACAGAAAATTATTTTGAAACTTCTAGCACGGCGCTAGCCCATCAGTAATCGGGTAGTGCGCTGCCCAGTTACTGCCAGGTTACAGCGTGATCCCTTATTGGGTGACAGTAAGTGCTCTCCCCCCCGCAAGGCCATGCGGTAAGAATAATCTTACCGCATGGCCATGTCTTTTTTAGGGGCTTTTTACCTGCTGCGGTAAAAAGGGTCCTGGCATACGGCAAAAACAGCTACCACAGGGCCCTTTTTACCACAGCTTGGTAAAAGGACCCCTAAGTGCTTTTCACGTCATGGGTGTGTCAGGGCAAATATTGCACACTAACCAACTAAAGTAGCATTAATGTGGCACCACTTAGTGCCACCTAACTAGGAGGTGCTAAATGTTTCCACATTAACCAGGAGCGGGTACTATGTGTTAATCAGAAAGGATTTGTGCGAGGGCGCCAGTTTCAAAATCAGCAGAGTGTCCCAACACAACTAGATTGAATATGATTATTTCTGAGCTTTATCAAATAGACTTGAAATTGAAACTAAACTCTGGAAATGGTCAGGCCCCTATTGCCACACAAGAGGGAAAATCTGAAAGAAAGCATGCTCTGGAAAACAGCTGCATTAAGCCGTAACACAGGCTTAGCGCAGGATGCGTTAAAGCATTCTGTTAGTTTTGTTATTTGTGCGCACTAAGGGGCCCTTTTACTAAAGGGTGGATGTGTGGCAATTGGTTTGCCACGTACAAATCCAGAGCTACCGCCGGGCTACCACAGGAGCCTGGTGGTAGTTCCCACCGGGGCTTAGCTACGTGGGGCCACGGGGACATGGGCCCCTGTAGATTTGGCCCTGGTCCCCCCCCCCGCCAACCGCCTCGACCCCCCTCCTGCTGTCAACCCTCTCCCACTGCCGCCGTCGGGTACCTTTGCTGGCTGGGGTCCCCAACCCCCGCCAGCCAAAGTCCTCTTCTCCGGCGCGGCCGCATTGTGATATGCAAGGGCAGGCTTCTGTCTCTGTGAGTCTGACATCCTGCACATATGTGCAGAACGTCAGACTCACAGAAACAGAAGCCTGCCCTTGCAGATCAGCAACGCGGCTGCGCCGAAGAGGACTTCGGCTGGCAGGGGTTGTGGACCCTCTCCAGCAAAGGTACCCAGCGGCGGTGGCGGCAGGGGAGAGTTGGCGACAACGGGAAGAGGGGGTCGAAAGGGTTGGCGCTGGGGATGTGTGTGTGTCAAAGGTGGTGGCGGGAGGAGTCAAAAATGGCGGGGGGGGGGACTAAAATGTGTCCCCTCACCTCGGGCTCTGGACCCCCCCTTCCGCCGAAGTCTGGCTACGCCCCTGGTTCCCACCCCCAGCATGCACCAGTGCTTACACGGCTGTAATCAGGAAGTGCCGTGCGCTGCCCAATTACTGCTGGGTTAGTGCAGTGGCCCTTACCACTACCTCAATGGGTAGCGGTATGTACTCCCCCCAAAATGGCCGTGCTGTAAGTGAGCCACTTTCAGCACAGCAATTTCTTTTAAAAAAAAAAGAGACAGCCTTTTACCCATTGTGGTAAAAGGGGGCCTCAGGGCGCATCAAAACATTCGCTGATGCTAGCGCAGGCCCCCTTTTACCGCAGCATAGTAAAAGGACCCCTAAGTGCGCAGTGCTTATTTTTTTATTTTTGGGGGGAGGGAGTGGGTCGGGACAAAGAATGAATGTGGAAGCACTATTCAGTTAGCACACTGACATCACCACCATGCTAACTGGTTAGCATGTCCATAATGCGGGATCCCTTAGTGCCTCCTAAATAGGAGGTGATAAGTGCTTCTGTGATATTATTTTTAAATGGCTGCATGCTAATGCTAACATTAGTGCACAGCTAAGAAATTTAGGGGCCCTTTTACTAAGCCGTGCTGGTGCCTAAGTGCCCACAATGCGCTTCAATTTGGAACTACCACCTGGCTACCGCATGGCCCGGGCGGTAATTCCATTTTTCACACATGTCAGAAAATATTTTTTCATTTTCAAACGTGCGGTGCTAACCGGGCGGTAATCAGCAGTGTACACGCCCAGTTAACGCGTGAGACCTTACTGCTAAGTGAATGGGTGGCGGTAAGGTCTCAGACCCAAAATGGATGCACGTCCAAAACACGTGCCTACACTAGCGCAGGCCGTTTTTCAGTGCACCTTAGCACTACTAGAAAAATGCCTATTTTATGAGCTGCACTAGAAAGGGGCTTAGTGTGTGGGAAAATCTCGGGTTACAGTTAGCTAAGCCCATTTATTAGAGTAGCTTAGTAAAAAGGCCCCCAACTGCATTTTACATCCAACAGAACCATTTAAAAAATTGTTCCTATGCACCTTTTTTATGACTAATCATTTTTAAAGTCAGACCATATTTTTTGATCTATAAGTAGTAACGTTACAAGTGAATATAAAGAATAATATATTAGATAGCAAACATACCCTTGGTCCAGTAGATCCAGCATTGCCTCTTTCACCATTCTTGCCAGGTTCACCCTATATTAAAAAAGAGCAAGTTAAAATGAGAAAAATAAAGTTGTAATGTTAACCTGAGATAGCTGGGGCACATATTCAGCTGGCGGCGGCTAGAACATTCCGGGCCGTATCTGGCAAGTGGCATTGCATAGATGGGTTTATTTGGGCTGCTAAAAAGATAACCAGCTATGCCATCTGCGTAGTTTGACAGTTTCATTTGAGGGGGGGCAAAGGGTGGGGCATGTCTCTCTACCGCTGCCCCCGCCCCCCCGAAGCAAGGGTGTAGCTACGAGGGACCATGGGCCCCTGTAGATTTGGCCCTGGCCCTCCCGCCCTGAACCCTTCAACCCCCCTCCTGCCGCCAACCCTCCCCCGCCGTCGGGTACCTTTGCTGGTGGGGGTCCCCAACCCCCGCCAGCCAAAGTCCTCTTCTCCGTTGCGGCCGCGTTGCTGATCCGTTCTGTTTCTGTGAGTCTGATGTCCTGCAGGACGTCAGACTCACAGAAACAGAAGCCTTGCAGATCAGCAAAGGTACCCGACAGCGATGGTGGAGGAGGGTTGGCGGCGGCGGGAAGGGGGTCAAAAGGGTTGGTGCCGGGGGGGGGTCAAAGGTGGTGGTGGCAGCGGTAGCGGGGTCAAAAATGGGGGGGGTCCGCAGTGCCGGGGGGGGGGAGGCTAAAATGTGCCCCCTCATCTCGAGCTCTGGACCACCTCCCGCCGAAGACTGGCTACGCTCCTGCTCCGAAGTCTTCCAGTGGTGCCCGGTATCACCCTTCCCCGTCTTCCAATCCCCAAGCCACCGGCAGCCTCAGCGAAAGAAGCATGCACGCTGCTTTAGACCTACCCCGGAGGCCCTTCTCTCTCCTACAGCTTCCCGCCTGCAAGGGAACAGGAAGTTGAAGGAGAAAGAAAGGCTTCCGGGGGCAGGTCTAAAGCAGCGTGCGTGCTGCTTTCTCGCAGAGGCTGCCGGCGGCTCGGGGATTGGGGATGGGGTGGCAGCTCGTTTGGGGGGGGGGACATTGCCCCCCTCCCCCCAAAACTACGCCCATGAGCTATGCTGATACTCAGCTCTAACTGGTTAACCTTTTAGCGGTCAAAGATAGGCCTCTATTTAAGTGGCCTCTTTTGACTGCTCAACATAGTTGGTTAGGTGTTGAATATACAAACTTAACCAGCTAGCTGCTAACCAGGATATTCAGTGGGAGATAGTTGGTTATCTCCCGTTTAATATCCTTGGTTAGATGCTTAAATGCTATTTAATTGGTCAGGAGCCATTCCTGGTCAGTTAAATATTTTAAATATCGGAGGGTATGATTTTACTACTAGGCTATGAGTGAGGTTTTCATGAAACATATTTCTTTTCAAACTTGGTGTTCATTGGATGTGTTTCATAGGTAGTTTACAAACTGAATAGGCAGTAAAATGATGCTTTCTTACATATACATTGTAATTACAGTAAGCTACTAAAGGTTTGAAGCTGGTATGTTCACAAAATCAACTGTGATGTAAACTGTCTGAGCTCTGATATCATGACATGCTGTATGTTCTTAGTACAGTTACACACCATTTTTGAGAATTTCTTTGCATGCTCAAATCAAGTGTCAGATTTTCTTGTGGTAATAGTTTGTATCTTATGAGATGAAAAAGTGATGTATTGGCATGAAGGCATGTGGCATATTATTCTTTAATTAAATAAGGTATATAAATTAAGAAAAACATTTATAAAATGGTTGGACCCAATATTCAAAAGGCTTTAGTCAGGTAGGAGAGGGTCCTGCCTTGTTAAACTACACTGAGCGGGCCAGGAAGGGATATTCAGCCACTGAATATCTCCTCCAATTGCCACAGTACAGTCTGGTCAATGCTGGGGTGGTTCCAGGAGGCAGAGCAGAGCTTGGATTTATCAATTAGTGGAGATACACATTCCACTGATCAAGTAAGTAAGCATATGAAGTTAGGATAGGGTACCTGGCTCTGGTCTGAATATTGGCCTGTGACTGAATAACTTCCAAGTATTTGCTCTGACCCAGATGTTTAATGCTGATTCCCAGACAAGGCCCCACATTAAATATTCAGGCATAACTCAGTCCACGGCTGTCAGAGGCTTAAAATCCACTGACTGGCATTGGCTGAATATTGACCGGGTTGCTGTTTATGTTGTGTTTACAACATAACCAAAATGAGGTTATTCCAGTTACTGGCTTTGGCACACATTGCAGTTATTAGAAATAATAGCACATGCGATCTCTTTCACTGGGTCTTGATAGTCTAAAAAGCTTCCATTTTAAAATTATAAGGGCATTATCTCTAGTCTACCCAATCACTTTGTTGGGTTTCCTCTAATTTTATTTTTAATGGAATGTCAAAGAAAAAGTTGACCTTATAATGATGCATATTTCTTAGGAACATGAAAACTGAATTTTACTTACACTAGGGCCTGATGGACCAGGGAATCCTGTGCTACCAGGCTCTCCTCTTGGACCAGCTGGGCCTGCAGGGCCGGAACGACCTTCACTACCTTGGAGACCCTTAAAACAAAAATTACTATTCAAAGCACTGTTATTTCAAATGGTATTTCACTTTAAAGCTCTATGAATAATTATTAATAATAGTTATAATACAAATATTAATGACATTAAACATTAACTCCCCCTGTTTAATAAGCTGCACTAGCGGCTGCCATGCGGCAATGCCAACACAGCCCATTCAAAGTGAAGGGCTGTGTCAGCATTAGCGCACCGACAGCTACTAGCGCAGCTTTGTAAATAGGGAGATAAAAAAGCGAGTGAGTAGATTATACTATAATATAGAGTGAGGCATCCTAATTTACTAGTACTTATCTGTGTTTGAAAAGACAGCACATACTTTCAGTGTTACTATTTATTACTCAATTGGCAAAATAAATAAAGAAATTCTAAGATAGGTATATCCAGGTATTTTTTTTAATTAAAAAATGTCCTTCAGAAACAGTGACATGAATACTTACAGCAGGACCCTCTTTGCCTGTAGGACCTCCATGTCCAGGGTTTCCAGGAAGACCCTAAAACAGATAAGATACTGTCTTTGAAATCCTCTCACAGAAGTTGCTAAAAACACATTTCTTGAAAGAAAACAATTAGTCTAAGGGCCCTGTATTATAAGGCGGGTTAGCATTTTTAATGCGCCTACAATTAGCGCACGTATTAACCATGTAGGCGCCTATAGGGATATTGTAGGTGCCTACATGGTTAACGCACGTACATGTTTAACGCGCCTATAAAGCTGCTTAGTAAACAGGGCCCTAAACCTTAAATGCAAAAGTATTTTAGGGTTTAGGGCTCCTTTTACTAAGATGCACTAATAATCAGCGTACGTTAAATGATCAGAGGCCCATTATATTCTTATGGGCGACTTATCATTTACAGCACACTAATTGTTAGCTTAGTAAAAGGACCCCTTAGTGAACCGGTTCAGATGAAAGTCACACTCTATAGGAATCAGGGATGGGCTGGTTAGATAAGCAGAGTCAAACCAGGACAAGAAAGCTGATGCACTAACTTGCAAAATTGTGATACCCATTCAAATGAGCTACATCTCCAAAAACGTAACTACATCTTGGGAGGGTTTTTTTTTTCTTTCATGAGAGTGGGCCTGTGAAGTCTTTTTGTGGGCCTATCACCAGTGACGTTCTTAGGGTGGCTGACACCCAGGGCGGATTGCCGATGCGCCGCCCCCCCCCCCCGGGTGCAGCACGCCCCCCCCCTGGCGAAAGGACACCCCCTCCCCCCTGGCGAAAGGACACCCCCCGGGTGTATTTTTACCTGCTGGGGTGGTGGGGGTGGGGGGGGGGTGCCACGCGCCTGTCAGCTTCGCTCGTTCCATGCTCCCTCTGCCCCGGAACAGGAAGTAACCTGTTCCGGGGCAGAGGGAGCATGGAACGAGCGGAGCCGACAGGCGCGCTGCACTCCCCCAGAAGGCGTGCACCCAGGGTGGACCGCCCTCACCGCCCCCCCCCCCCCCCCCCCCTTGGTACGCCACTACCTATCACTTTCAATATGGATTTGGTTGCCGACTACACAGACTGGTGGGGTCCAGTGAAATCTGAGCCTCTTTCTAACATCTCTTCTTTCTTTCTTTTCTAATTCTCTGCCCTTCCCTTTCTTTATATTTTGATTAAATTGTTCAGTGCTTTGATATTTGTTGAATTGCAGTCTAACAAAATTGGAGGAGTGGAGGAGTAGGCCTAGTGGTTAGAGCACCAGTCTTGATATCCAGGGATGCCTGGGTCGAATCCTACTGCTGCTCCTTGCGATCTTGCCTCATGTACAAAATTAGATTGTGAGCCCTCCAGGGACAGGGAATACCCAGTGTACCTGAAAGTAACTCATCTTGAGCTACTACTGAAAAAGGTGTGAGGCTCTGTGAGCAAAATCCAAATAAATAAAATAAATACAAATTGGACATAAATCTAAACATGACTGGTTTTGCAAAATTTATCATTAATGAGCTGCTCTGCATGATAATGAAGTTAAATAAACTTTCATGTGTAGCAAACTATTATGTACCAGTTTATTAATGGAGAGCCCAAAATGTATCATTTTTTTTCACAAATGTGCCTCACTGAGCATTAAAACATAAATTCTGGGCTGTTCTGCATATTTTGACACGTGCATATGTAGACTGCCATCTTTGAAAAGATTTGCAGCTCAGTACATCAGCCTCAGCAATTTAAGGGCCCTTTTTACCTAGCTGCAGCAAAAGGGGGGCCAGGGCTGGCGTTGGCGCGTGTTTTACATACGCACCGAGGCCCCCTTTTACCGCAGCTGGTAAAAGGAAAGTCTCACCTTCCTGCAGGAAATGGCCCTGCAGCAAGTAAAGCACTTGCCGTGCGGCTATTTCGAGGGGGGGGGGGGGGGGGGGAGCCCTTACTGCCACCCATTCTAACTGCTGAAACCAAAACCAGCTATGTTGTGGGCAGTCTGAGGGAGGAGTCAACACGTATGCAATTAAGTGCTGATATTCTATAAAGGAATGGAGACACCTACATTCCTTTATAGAATAGGCCCGTAACACATCCTCCGGACACCTAATTCTAGGTGCTCTGTTATAGAATTGCCCCAATAAGGAATTCACATCTAAACTGTTTTTTATGGTGGAGGATTATACTCAGAAAAACTGGCTTGCAGACTTATAAAAAGTACAAATACCCAATATGTCTGCTATCAGCACCTAAATATATGTTCTTTTATTATTCTTTATCATTAACTATTTACTATTTTATATAGGTGGAGGAAAGACTTCAGTAAAGGTAGTGCTACTATTGTAACATAGACATTGTTAGTCAGAAATCCTCCCCCATCCTAAAATGTTCTTATTTGTAATCCTAATTTTTAAATTGCTAAACAAAATATTTTAGTCAAAAATCTCTACTTTCAAAAAATATGCAGAAATCACTTAACTTTAGCGAAGACCTCTGTGTTCTATTAAACGTGATTGAAGACTGCTGTATTAAAACTTTAACTTGAAGATAGACACGGCATATGTTTAGGTGCTAATAGTTAGCAGACATATTTGTTATGGAGGAGAAGCTTTCTTTTTTATTAAATGGATACAGTTCTCTGGCATAAACAACAGAAGGTGTTGCACAGTTTCCAACTTACTCTATGACCTAATGCACCGGGCTCGCCAGGGCGACCAGCATCACCAGAAGGGCCTCTGCCACCAGCGGGACCAGAAGCACCACGACTGCCAGCTGGACCCTAGAAGAAATTAAAATAAACATTACTATCCGCAAGAATCCCCTAAAAGAAAATAAAAAGAATAAAGGAGGTTTTAGTAAGAATTTTTAATTCTAGACAACTTACCATTCCACCAGCTCTTCCATCAGGTCCAGGCAGACCACGAGATCCAGGAACACCCTGAAAAAGGATAAACACAAAACAGGCTATATCATGGATAGGCCATAGCAAGATGGTGTCTGAATTCAGGAGACAATCCTGCACAATAATGTGACAAGCTCTTTAAGGTCACCCACTTTCCTTAACACTTCTAGTTCATTATGGGGTCCACTTGCAAAGCTGTGGTAAAACGTGGCCTGCGGTAATATGGGCGTGTCTTTTTGGCATGTGTTGGATCACTTTTTACAACGGCTGGGAAAAAGGCCATTTTTTAATGGGCATGCGCAAAAATTAAAACAAGCGTATGCCTTTTTACGGCCTGAGCCCTTAACGACAGCCATTGACCTAGTGGTAAGGGCTCATGCGCTACCCACGCAGTAACCATGCAGCGCGCGCCAATGTGGTTGTGCTGCCAATTACTGCCAGGAACGCCCCCCCCCCCCGCAGTAGAAAATAGAAAAATATTTTCTACCATGGGATTCAGCGTGCGCCAAACTTGGAATTACTGCAGGGTGCCAATTTGGCATGCACTACCTGTGCATTAGCCCTTCTGCAGCTTTGTAAAAGGGCTCCAACATTATTCATTTCTGTTACGCAAGCACAAAAAGACTCAAGGTTAGGTCTGAGTTTATAATATACAAAAAGTTAAAAACAAGACGATAGCAATAAAACAACAGTAGCTAAAATATACTTTTAAAATGGTGTGTCTAAGGCTGTAATAGAGGACTCAAAGTTTGTGCATGTAGGTATTTGGTTTCCATACTACTTGTTTCTTCTTGCTTACTGGGAATGTGTCTGGTGGGTTGATGAACCTACCCTTATGCCTGCAGGGCCAGAAGGACCGCTAGGACCAGCTTCACCATTGGGGCCTCTCTTGCCTTCTTCACCAGAGGGACCAGAAGGGCCAGCAGGACCAGCAGCACCCTATTTATTACGAAAAAGAAAGGTCAAACCACATTATTGAAGGATACTGTTCAGAATCATAGATACATTTTAGGTCATGGATGGTTTTTTTTTAACAAACACTTACAGGTTCACCCTTTGCGCCACCATCTCCCTTTCCACCAGCTGAACCAGGATCACCCTAAAAAGCAAACAATATCATAGACATTGGGTTACTATCCATTCCATAAAATAAAATAAAATAAAGGAACACTATATTGCCAATATCTATAAAATTTTTAAACTTTATTTCTCATTTCTAGTCAGCCTACAACCTAGGCGGGTTAAACTAAAACATAGATAATTTAAATGAACTAAATCAAATCAAATCAAAATTTTTATGAGAATCTTGAAATCTAAAATGAACTTATTACAATTCTGAAAAAATAGATAACCTTCTCCTAATAGGTAAAATGCTATAAAATTGTTCACATACAGAAAGTCCTCTTGCACCAGCGGCACCAGCAGGGCCTTGTGGTCCAGGAATACCACGTGCACCAGGTAGACCAGGAGCACCAGCAACACCAGCAACACCCTGTGGAGGAAAGGCACCTTAGTAAGACAGCAGCATTTGAATAGTAGGGTTGCTTTTTCAGGCATATATTTTAGAATTTGGATGTACTCACAGCAGCACCTTTAGCACCAGGCAAACCATTAGCTCCAGGGTTACCCTAAAAAACAAAACAAGAGAGAGAGTGCTAATGAATGAGATATTTTTTTTTATTCCGTTGACTTTGCAGCGCTCAAAGTTTAGGTATGGTAAGCTCTTAGTTATACTTACTGCAGGGCCAACAGGACCAACAGGGCCGCCAGGACCAATCTCACCTCTTGCACCAGCAGCACCAGAAGGACCTACACTTCCAGCAGGTCCAATTTCTCCCTGTGTGAAGAAATCATATTGAATCAGGTATTCCATAAACAGATTCAAGGAAGGTTGTGTTCAATATGGCCTCAATGCACATAGTTGCAATGTAGAATACTTTTATCCCATTATACTGTAAACTCAACATTAGAAATGGATTTTGTTTTCTATAATGCATATAGTGAATCTATTTTAAAAAAAGTGATTTTGTAATGACATACCTTGATACCAGGAGCACCGGGGAGACCTGGAACACCAGCTGAACCAATAGGGCCCTAGAGAAATTTATGCATAAAGTAGAAAAATTATCACTAGTACACTAATGGTGTAATATAATGAAGAAAATGTGGTATAATTAAAAGCACATGTTTGGGTTATTAGGGTAACTGCTGGATTAAAGAAATATAACTACAAGGCAGTAGGTTTGGCTGAGACTCTTCAGTGTTTGAAATAAAGTCTTGAGCTGTTAACATTATATTGGTCCTCAGTGGCTTAATTAAAGCCCTGCACCTCAGTCTTTTCAGAAAAAATAAGGCAGTGGTTCCCAAACCTGGTCCTAGAGGCACCCCAGCCAGTCAGGCTTTCAGAATACCCACAATGAATATTCATGAGAGAAATTTGCATGCACTGCCTCCACTAAGTGAAAATCTCTCTCATGAATATTCATTGTGGATATCCTGAAAACCTAACTGGCTGGGGTACCTCCAGGACCAGGTTTGGGAACCACTGAAATAAGGGATCTTAAATAGTAACTATTAACCCAGTGGTTCCCAAACCTGTCCTGGTGGAATCCCAGCCAGTCAGGTTTTCAGAATATCTACAATGAATATGCATGATAGATTTGCATACCAAGGAGGCAGTGTATGCAAATCAAGCTCATGAATATTCATTGTGGATATCCTGAAAACCTGACTGGCTGGAGTTCCTACAGGATAGGTTTGGGGATCTCTGCATCAACATTTTTTCATGAAAAGCAAATTAGATAAGTTTTAAATAATGGTGTGCAGTCTGAAATTATTGTGTCATGTTGTTCCCCATGTTGTTTATAGGAATTTTTTATTTTAATTTTTTTGGCATTTTTTTCATTATGGGAACAATGTCATTAACAATGCATACTCTTTCAGAAGGAATGCATACACTTTTGGAAAAAGTCTGCACTCTTTAGGAAAAATGCCTACTATCACATTTTTAAAAAAAATCATGAATATTTTCTTATTGTTTTCATTTGAAAACAAATTGAAATAACAAGGGAAATGTTGTTTACATTTACGATGTTGTTTCAAACGACTGCAAGACCCTACTTTTAGATACCTAATTAATGCGTTCAAAATTATTTTGGTAAAAGTTGGAAAAGTTGCCGAAGTGTCTTTTACTAAAGATTAGCTCACGTTATCTACAACAGGGCCTATTTTATTCCTATGGGCTCTGCTACAGATAACTCAAGCTAATCTTTTGTAAAAGACCCCCTTAATGTTCCCCACCTCTGTTTATTAAGCTGTGATAGCAGCTGGTGGTGCGCTAATGCCGACACAGCCCATTCACTTTGAATGGGCTGTGTCGGCCTTTGCCACGCGTACAGGGGGGGTTAGTCTTTCAAATTCCTCCTTACATTTGTTTCAATGTAATATTCTTGTTGGGACATTAGAAATGAAGGTCTTGCAGTGTGGGAACATGAACAGGGAAGGAAGTGGAACCATGGTTCTGTACACATTTTCCAGAGTTTTTCAAATTGGACCCTATAGAAGGATCACTTGATCCTTAGCAGATTAAGGCCATTTTAAACAGGACTGATGCCCCGCATGCCCTTTAAGACGTAAACTTTTCTGAATGCAGTTGATGAATTTTACTGTTCCTGAGCTTTTAGAAGTTGTCTAGTAACTTGGTCAAAACCAGGCAAATCATAAAAGAACAATTCATGCCAACTTTTGAAATACATCATTAAGTTCCTGTTTGGTTGATCAATGTACCAAACGATCAGGAGATTGTACAACGAGCCATTTGAAATATTTTAAAATACTTCCATTTTAATGTTGGGTCCCCCTCCCCCCCCCATTTTTTGAAAGCTTTCCTCTTACACAAACAAGATGTTTGCTACCAACTTCACATTATAATATATATTTGACCTGCAGCAGAGTCTATTTGCTGTAATTGTCTCCACTAAGATAGTGCTTCCAAACGCTATCCTGCAGCACTCATAGCCAATGAGGTTTCCAGTTTAACTCCAATGAATAAGCATGAGAGAGATTTGCATGCACTGCCTCCATGGCATTTAGATCTATCTCATGCATAGTTATTGTGGCAATCCTGAGGACCCAACTGACTTAGAAGGGAATAATCGAATGGGGCGCCCAAATTTTTTTGAGGATGTCCTCGCAGGACGTCCCCGCGAAGGGGTGGGGAAACCTGTATTATCGAAACAAGATGGGCGGCCATCTTTCGTTTCGATAATACGGTTGGGGACGCCCAAATCTCAACATTTAGGTCGACCTTAGAGATGGTCATCCTTAGAGATGGTCATTCCCGGTTTTCGGCCATAATGGAAACCAAGGACGCCCATCTCAGAAACAACCAAATCCAAGCCATTTGGTTGTGGGAGGAGCCAGCATTCGTAGTGCACTGGTCCCCCTCACATGCCAGGACACCAACTGGGCACCCTAGGGGGCACTGCAGTGGACTTCACAAATTGCTCCCAGGTGCATAGCTCCCTTACCTTGGGTGCTGAGCCCTCCAAACCCCACTCCTCACAACTGTACAACACTACTATAGCCCTAAGGGGTGAAGGGGGGCACCTAGATGTGGGTACAGTGGGTTTCTGGTTTTGAAGGGCTCACATTTACACCACAAGTGTAACAGGTAGAGGGGGGATGGGCCTGGGTCCGCCTGCCTGAAGTGCACTGCACCCACTAAAACTGCTCCAAGAACCTGCATACTGCTGTCAGGGAGCTGGGTATGTCATTTGAGGCTGGCAAAAAAATATTAAAAATTTTTTTTTAGGGTGGGAGGGGGTTAGTAACCACTGGAGGAGAAAGGGGAGGTCATCCCCGATTCCCTCCGGTGGTCATCTGGTCAGTTTGGGCACCTTTTTGAGTCTTGGTTGCAAGAAAAAATGGACCAAGTAAAGTCGGCCAACTGCTCATCAGGGATGCCCTTCTTTTTTCCATTATTGGCCGAGGACGCCCATGTGTTAAGTACGCCCCAGTCCCGCCTTCACTATGCTTCCGACACGGCCCCATGAACTTTGGTTGTCTCTGCGACGGAAAGCAGTTGAGGACGCCCAAAAACAGCTTAATATTCAGGCACAAATCAACCCATGGAAGCAACCGCCATGAGCTGAATATCTCCCACAATGTTTCTACTACTAATAACGTCCTTTGAAGAAAGTGACTTAGGGGGGAATTCATCAAGCAGCTTTTTGCCCATAACATATCTTAACATTCATTAAAGGAATTAACGCATGCTAAATGCTAAAAGTCCATAGGTACAGAATGGGCTTTTATCATTTAGCGTGCACTAATTCCTTTAAAGCGTGTTGAGGCCATAACGCCGCTTGATGAATTCTACCCTTATTGGCATTCCCAACTGTAACTGGTATTGTAATTGTCACTAGTCTCATCCCTCCTACTTCTTGAACCAATCAGCTAGAAGCCTGTATGGCACACCTTGTGACTCTCTGCTATATATATAACCCAGTGATATCTTAAAGAACTTAAGCATTTTGAAACTAATATTGAAAAGCACCATTTTCCCTTTAAGAACTTTGGTGCTTATGAAAAGTAGAAGACTGGTGCACTAAAATATGATGCCCAGAACAGGTAAAGCCTGAGCAGCGGCAGTGCAGTGTTTCCTAAACTGCCAGTTTGCTTCAACCCATCTCTGGGTAATTGCCAAAATGCAGCTTACTCTTTCTTTAAAAGAAAACATCTCTGCAACTGCTTTTATTGTGTGAGGAGTAACTTAAAATTAAGGTGTGACAGGACTATGCATTTATAAAGTAACTACACACAACGCAAGCAAAGTTTTGAGGCAGAAGGGTGAATTGTTATCAATGCGTCGTTCTAGTAAAGGCTTCGCTAATTACGAAATGACTTAAATGGGAAGAAATAGATTTTAGAATAGAATTGTATAATAACTAGATATGAATAAATATCAATCACTGGAAGCTCAGAAACCAGGTGCATTGTAGTGTATAACTATAAACCACAATGAGAAAAGTAAAAGACGAGAATAAATGCTTACAGCTGGACCAAGGGGACCTGGGCTGCCATCACTTCCACGAGAACCCTGTGAATAAAAAATGAGAAGATAAATGGACAAGAACTGGACTATGGCATGCACTGTTAGAAAACAGCAAACTGTACAGTCAAAATTCTGAGCTCCGTGTAGCTTTGATAGAGTTGATATAGGCAGCTCAAGAATGTCTATAGCGTTTTCAAACTTTTCTACACTAGTCTACAAAGATGTTTCATAGGCAGCTCATCGTGGGTGCAGGGTAAAGTGCTAGACATGAAAAGTACTTACAGCAGGGCCAGGACCGCCTATGCGTCCTCGGTCACCAGAGTTGCCACGAGCACCCTATAAGCAGGAAGAAAAGAAGACAAATTTGTCATTATGTAATATAACCACGCAACAGAAGATGTTGTTAGTTTGTCAGGTGTGATTATCATTACTGAGGTCCCTTTACTAATGTGCACTGAGCAGTTAGAGGCCTATTCTATAACCTAACTCCTCCAGTTAGGTGCACTGAGTACCAATTCTATAACGGCATCATGCGCCAAGATGCCATTAGAGAATATTTGCGTACATCTGAATTGGCATGCCTAAATTCAGGCATAAAAAATTGCTGACTGCCGCGAACTGAAGATCAACCATTAAGTTAATAAGGGGGGAGGGGCAAGCAATGGCTAGTAAAAAGTTACACAGTACTACAGTACTGTGCATTTAATTTATTAGATGTACAGTGTTCTGTATAGTAAGAATTAAAAATGTGTCTTCTTATGTATTATAAGGTTAAATACTTACCTGTTGTCCTGGGCTGCCATTTTCACCTGGAGCTCCAGTTTCACCCTGTGAGAGAAGTAAAGAATTATTAATCCCTTTATATGTGTTTGAAGAAAAAAACTGCAATACAGCTTAACATAGTCTAACATATGGCTTCTAGCTGCCTATCTTTATTATATAATATACGCAAGATTGCAAATTATAATGGCTTTGTTACCAACCAGAAACAGTGGTATGTTAATTAACATTTTGTAAGGAGCATGTGAAGAAGCATTGAAAACAAATCTATTTTTTTGTCCAACAAATAACTATGAAGGTATTTTCCAAGCAAAAACATTGATTACAATTCTAATTGCTCTGCTCTGGACTGCATATTATTTTGTTGAGTCAACCTTTCCCATCCATAGACCCACCTTCCTACTGGTGGAGGTGGGATAGGGACATCTGATGCAATGAAGACCTAAAATGTGCTTGCTTCAGTATTCCATAATATCTTTTCTTAGGGGAGCAGAAACCTCTAACATATTGAATAGTTTTATTAAAATTTCTGGGTCATTGGACATCTTATGTTGCAATAAATGGCCACGTGGCAAGTGTTCAATTTACAGCACGGACATTTCCTTTTTAAAAAGAAAAAACGCTTTTTACTGGGAGGCGGTAAAAGGGGGCCTCGGCGTGCAGCAAACCCATGTACCAATGCTACCGCAGGGCCTCTTTAACCACCGCTTGGTAAAAGGGGCCCTAAAGGATTACCACCAACCAATGACAAATAAGAGGCCCAATCATTCTGAAGCATCTACTCTATTTGTCATCACCACTAGAAAATGCCCTTCATCTAAGTATTTTTACTATTGAGGAGAATTTCTTGGCATGCAGTTCAAGATCAAAACAGAGAGGTTCCAACCCTCCCCGCCCCATATTTTCTATATCTATAAAAACAGTCCAATAAATAAGAAATTGAGGGTAATTCAATAAAAGGGCACCTATCTGGGCACTGCTTATGGTGCGTATTTTAAGCCTATTTTGTAAAGAAAGTAGGCACCTCCTTTTCTTTGCAGAACACTAGCGCTAGTGTCAAAGAACATGTGTACATCTATGTGTGACCAGTTACTGATAGAACCACCCTTTTGGGGATTAATCTTTATTTCAATCTTGGACTGTGATTCAATAAACTATGAACCAATAGGAGAAAATGGATTGTAGGTGAGTTGTATAATCATAGTACAGTATAACGATTTAACAATCCATCTACAGCTTCCTTTTCACTGTGTACAGGATATCCACAATGAATATGCAGGAGATAGATTTGCATACCATGGAGGCAGTGCTTGCAAATCTATCTCCAGCATATTCATTGTGGATATCCTGAAAACCTGCCCTGCCTGCGGCTCTCGAGGACCGGAGTTGCCTACCCCTGGCATAGGCCATTCTTCAACTTATAAGGAAATCCTTAAGCAGTGTGGGATCCATGTATAATGAAATACTGAATTTATTCCATAATGTTTGGAGATTTCAGCAACGTTAAGCTGATTTCATTTTATAGGCACATAGTTGGACAGAGTCATATTAAAATGCCATGAGATTTATGGTTTGTTTTTAGCACCAAGAGCCACATCAAAGGAGATTCTATTCTGAAAGGGACAGACTTTGAATGGGTTGTGTCGGCATTGCCGCGTGGCTTAGTAAACATGGAGGTAAGAGACCAGGAGCATTAGAAGCTCAACCTTTCATAAATGGTTACATTGGTAAAGTAGATCTAGATTTAATCCAGACTAGAACTAGAAAAGGTTCAGCTTTTAAGTGCTTATCTGAACTCCTGAATCAAAAACTGGGGTCTAGACAACATCTGAACTGGTTTGCCATACATTCATTGCAAGAACCCTATGCTGTTCCACCCACCTGCTAGTTAGGGCTCAACCAGCTGACCAAGTGGCTCATGTACCTTAGCATTATGCATACCTATTTTTTAAATTTAGTATGCAACCTGGTGCACACATTAATCAAATAACATACTTATGCAAAAATAAATAGTCAAATCGTCAACATCAGAGTGAAGAAGGGCACCGAAATCTTTCCTAGACATGTGGTCTCCAGTGATGGAATTTGTTTCCTTACTAAGGGGGTCTTTTACTAAAGATTAGCTCGAGTTATCTGCCTCAGGGCACATAGGAATAAAATGGCCCCTGCTGCAGATAACTCAAGCTAATGTTTAGTAAAAGACCCCCCGCCTAAGATAAATACTGAGAGAAAAGTGTTCCAGCTCATTTGCCAGTTTTATCGTTTATCGTCATACTATTCGGGAACCTTTTCCAAAGTTGTTTGAACTTAAAAAAAAGTCAAGATAAGTGTGCAACTCAGTCAGCCATACAAGCCCTTACATCTTTCACCGCATTTTCTTCAGGTTTGATTTTTTTTTTTTTAATGCATTGCAGTATGACTTGTATTACTCTGTTCAATATTCTGATTTTAGAAAATAAACTGAACAGTGTCAAGGTTTAGAATGGTAAAAGAATTGTGTGAAATGATTTTTCTGAATTACTATGACTTACCTTAACACCTGCTTCTCCTGGACCTCCCTTCTGACCATCAAAACCATTGTGTCCCTAAAAGATGAGTTAAAAAATACAATTAACAACAAATTCTTCTTTTAGTGCTGTGCCTGATTCCTCCATGTCATTTTTAACCCTAACCTTAGCTCTCATTCAGAGCCTTCCTAAAATTGATCTCTTGCTGCCATAGCCAGTTGGGTTTGCAGGATATCAATGATGAGTTTACATGAGATAAATTTGCATTATCATCAATGTGTGATGCACATTTTTTTTGTTACATTTGTACCCTGTGCTTTCCCACTCATGGCAGGCTCAATGTGGTTGTGGAGGGTTAAGTGACTTGCCCAGAGTCGCAAGAAGCTGCCTGTGCCTGAAGTGGGCATTGAACTCAGGTCCTCAGGACCAAAGTCCACCACCCTAACCACTAGGCCACTCCTCCATTCACTACAATTCCCCTGAAAACCTGTCCAACTATGGGGTCATCAAGACTACGGATTATTATTCCGTTAAGATGATTGCTATGATATTCTTATGCACCTTATATGCTTTATATTCTGAAATTATTATTCTATTAATGCGAATGCCATCATAACATTTTGTAAGCCACATTGAGCCTGCAAATAGGTGGGAAAATGTGGGATACAAGTGCAGCAAATAAATACACAAATAAATAAATAAGTAAATAATAAATACTCTGGGAAATTCTGCTCTAATCTTTACCTGCTGTAATTATGTAGTTTGATTTTTCATGTGTATGCAGTAGTTATGTGAACTTACAGCCAAGACACAAATTATTCACTATAATTATCCCAACGGTCATGCCAGCAAGTTGGCTATATTCTATAACATACCATAACATAACATTCAATCTGATAGTCTATAGCAATGGTTTCCAGGATGTCTGGGAGGATCTCCAGCCAGTTGAGTTTTCAGGAGATCCAATATGAATATACAAGAGATAGGTTTGAACACACTGTCTCCATTGGGTGCAAATTTACTTCATCCATATTCATTGTGAAATTTCTGTAAACTCAAGTGGCTGAGGTTTCCCCTGGATCATTTTGGGAACTACTGGTTTATACATAGTTAGTTTGTCAGCATTGTCAATCAGCTGGAAATGCATGTTTCTATTGTGGTTTTATAGCTAGAAATATAGCCTAGTGGCTGGTCCACAGACTCATGAATCCTTGAGACTTTTGCTAATTTAGGGGTCCTTTTACAGAGCATCGGTAAGACCAATGCAGGCTAGCGCAGGGCCCTTTTTCCTACAGCTTAGTAAAAGGACCCCTTAGGTTTTTCATCAGTCATGATGCAGCCTTGAGTGATTCACCTGAACTTCTCGTACTTCAACTTTGGCCATAAGCTGTTTGGGAAGGGGCTTTCTGTTTACCTTGCCCACAACTGTATATACTAGGATATGCTTGTATGAAGCATCAAGGTAATTAATGGTATGGAGCTAATTAAGCTTCAACACCATTTGCAACAATAGAGGTCCTTTCTGCTGCTTATTAAGATGTTTGTGCTGACCTTGTGAGTCTCATGTTTCTTTTGTAGAACTGTTCTACTGTGCTGACCTAGGGAACCTTTTACTAAGCTGCGAAAAAAGGGGGCCTGCGCTGGCATCAGTGTGTTTTTTGACGCGCGCTGAGACCCACTTTTACCATAGTAGGTAAAAGGCTGGGTTAAAAAAAAAAAAGAAATGGCCACGTGGCAAGTGAAGCACTTGCCATGTGCCCATTGAGGTGGCGGTAAGGGCTCCTGCACTAATCCAGTGGTAACTGGGCAGTGCACGACACTGCCCAATTACTGCCGGGTAAACACCGGCGCAACAAAAATATTTTTGTAGCACCAGAAATGGCGCATGCTGGGGGTGGGAACAACAGCCGGGCTGCTGCGATTTAGTAAAAGACTCTCTTATTGTTATTGTGTATATATATATATATATATAATTAAAATTGGTCAGTTTATTACTACAATGTAACTTGCCATTGCCCAAGCATAACTGCTGTATACTGCCTTTGGGCGAGTCTCTTCATAAAGGTGATTCACAACAAATAAATTATAGAAATCAATGTATTCACACTGGTCTAATGCTGGCAGATCTTTTGTGCTAGTGTTTCATTGATTACATATGAGTTCTTGTTTCATTATTGTCTGAGCAGAAAATGTACTTACTCTGATTCCTTTAAAGCCAGACAGACCGGGAGTTCCAGGGAAACCACGAGCACCCTTGAAAAGAAACCACATGTTAAAATAGTCTGCTAGTGTATTTGAATATGCACACTGACTAATAAATAGTTTATCGCCTCCCACATAATGCTTTGGGTAAGCAGTATAAGTGTACCTGAATGTAACTCACCTTGAGCTACTACTAAAAAGTTGTGAGCAAAATCCATAATAAATAAATAAGTAAAATAAATAAATAAATAAATAAATAAATACTAAGTTCATGCTATGCCATGCTAAGCAAGTAAGTGTAGTGTGTCACAGATTTTATCATAACGGTGAAAACCTGCTAATAATAAGAGAACCCAACAGAGGAAAGAGATTCAAAACCATCAAGTGATTCATAGTTTTTCTACGGGGTCTTTTACTAAAGATTACCTTGAGTTATCTGCAGCAGAGCCCATAGGAATAAAATGGGCCCTGCTGCAGTTAACTTGAGCTAATCTTTAGTAAAAGACTTCCCTAATGCCTTATTTAGAATGCAGTCCAGTCAGCATTACAAATGTGGTGGTGGGTTTTCGCTTTCAAACACATATTTCTACTGATAGTTGGTCAAATATGTTTACTTACCTGAGTACCAACTGTACCCCTCTCACCAGGTCTTCCAGGTTTGCCAGAGTGACCCTAAAATGAATGCACGGTAGAAGCAATTAAGTCAAGAGCATTGTGCAACTATGGGAATGACTCATTTATCTGCCCACATTTGCTTTACTGTCTCTCGTAATTACATCTAGGCTCTTCAAAAAGACAACAATATATCTCAGATATTTTCTAGATATAAAACATATATGGTCTTTACCATCATTTTCTCTGTTTCTATCAGAGGATATCTGAGGGAGAGGAAGGGATTGTTGAGCTTAGTGGATGGTACAGATGAGCAGACTGGATAGGCCATATGCTCTTTATCTGATTCCATTTTCTATGTTTTAATGTTTCTAAAGGAATACCATTTACATGATACTGGGTCAGATTCAAAGCCCATTTCTTTCACTCCCAGGGATAAGCAGTGGTTTTCCCAAGTCTATATGGCTAATAATAGTTTATGGATTTTCCTCCAGAAAGATGTCCTTTTTAAACCAACTATGCCAACTGCCTTGACTATATCTTCTGGCCGCAAATTCCACAGCTTAGTTGTATGTGGAGTGAAAAAATATTTTACTGTAGTTTTTAAAAAATATATGTTGTCTTTTAGAAATTGATCTTTTCTACCTTAGTCTTGTTGCCACAGGTGTGAAGGAGTGCCTGTGTGAGCTGTGTCTGTTTGTTGAAGTGAAGGGAAACAGGAAACTACACCAGGAAGTGTTTATGTTGCTTTTTTAAGTAAAGGTGAAAGAATCTGCTTGCAATTCTTATCTGAGTTCTGAATGATATCCCACATTCCTCCAAACTCCTACAGAATGCACTAATTTAACATGATTTCATAAAGTTTTAGTTTGCAGTAATACTATACGGTCTCCATTTAATAGCAGCTTGTTTTAAGATTCCTTCCCATAGGAAGTTAGAATGGTGTTTCAGAATTGTTTGTAAACCCAGACTTACATCATCACCGGCCTTTCCAGGTGGACCAGCAGGACCTCTGGAACCAACAGGACCCTATTAAGATATACACAATTTAGTTGTAGTAAGACAATTATTCTTTAATTGAACTTAAAAAAAATAATGTTTCAGCAATACACAAAAGTGGACTTACAGTCTGACCAGGTTCACCGGGCTCACCAGCAAGACCTTGGAAGCCATGAGGACCCTAGGAAAAAGTAGATGAGTTAGGAGTTTTTATATCATCATATCTTTATGTCATACATTGCAATTAGATAAATAACCTGTAATGTAAATGTACTTACTGGAGATCCAGGTGGACCTGGTGGGCCTCTTGGTCCCATTATACCCTATTAAAAATAAAAATAAAAATATTTTAATACTGGCATCCTAAAAAGCTTTCAGTGCAAAACAAAGGGTAGACTTAGAAAATCACCCAGTACAATAGCTCTTATAGCCGTGAAATGGGAAGGATTGAGGGCTGCAGTCCTGCCATAAAAACTCATTTTCTAAGTAACAACAGGAATTGTTTTGGTTAACATTACAGCAAACTAATAAAAGCTTTATTTTTATGGTGAGGCAATGTCTTCTTGTTCCTTATGGACTCGGAATCAGCCTAGTTTTGGTCTAGACCCCAAATTCTGTATAGGTTACCCACAGTTAGGTGAACAATTTTGGGCACAGATCACAGATATGTGTGTAAAGTAATTGTCTAAATTGGTGATAATTGACCTTAAACACTAATTGGCACTAATTACTGGTTACAGATATATCTGCTCTGTGTCGTATTCTACAACCTGCATGCCTAAAAGATATTCCCCCAAATTCTATATATGTTGCCTTAAGTTGTGCATGCTAATTTAGCCACATGGCCAAATTCCACACACAACTTAATTGAGTTACAAGCCAATCAGTGCCAATAATTGGCACTCAACACCCAAATAGCGGCATTAATTAGCAATAGTTAGCATTTACACGCATGAATTTCTAGACGTATTCTATAAAGTGCTGTGTACCAATTCTAATGCATGCAGCTGAAAAGGGGGCAAGGCCATGGGCGTGAAATGGGCATTTCTAAAAAGTATTCACACCGTTATAAAATGCACCCTATCTGTGCCTAACTTAGGTGCAGGTATTTAGACCTGGTTGTAGGTGGCCTAAATGGGTGTGCCTAAACTTTAGGCACAAGGACGACCACTAAGCATATTCTATAAACTATGCCTAACTTTAGGAATATTTTATAGAATCATGTTAAGCATGTGGTTTTTTGGTGCCAATTTTTGAGGTGCCATATACAGAATTTGGCCCATTACACACAGCTCTAGAGGGGGTGTGGCAAGGGTCATGGGCGAGGCATGGGCAGTGCCAGAATTTTGGCATGGAGTTATAGAATACTTCCATTTCCTCACCTAACTGACAGTAGTTAGGCTGAGCATTTTTATCGGCCTTTGGCAGGCGTGAATGCTTGCACCTAAAGTTAAGCGCAAAAATGACTTAAGCTAGTATTCTATGAAGAAAGTTCTGGAACTGCCTTTATAGAATTTGTACTTAGCGTGTATCATCCCATCACCTAACTTTAGGTGCCCTATACAAATTCCCCCTTTGTTCCCAGATTCTACATAGCGTGCTTAGCGTTCTGCACCAAAATCCAGGCATATTATATAACAGCATGCGTAACTTAATTGGTTTAACAAGCCAATCAGCGTTGTTAATAGTACTTAACTAGCAACAGTGAGCACTAATTGGCAATAATTAGAATTTAAGAGCAGAACTCCCTAAGCGTATTCTATAATGCACTGCACCTAAATTTCAATGTGCACAGGCAAAAAGGGGCATGGTTATGGGTGGGGAAATGGGCATTTTGTGGGCATTCCAAAATTTACATGCACTGTTACAGAATATGGCCCCTCTGCGCCTAAATCTACGCATCGGGATTTAAGCTACATTTCCATTGGTGTAAATGGAAGCATGTAGTTTTAGGCATTAGGATACCAACTAAGCATATATACCGTGCCTAAATCTAGGCGCCACTTATAGAATACGCTTAGATGGAATGTTTTCCGTACGGATTTTTCAGGCACCATATATAGAATCTGGCCCTTGGTGCTTAGAGCTTTCACTCGCAAAACCCTAGTTTTTCTTCAAACAAGGTTCAGTCACAGAGACAGCTATCTGTATGGATGCAGCCTCCACTGGACAGACTACATTTGATTTTAGGGACTAGGCCTCTTAAGGTATAAATCACTAGTTTGTGTTTAACAATTATAATAAGAATAGAAGTAGAGACCAGTGTCATGAAATGTCTATGTTCTGCTTCCCATTGAAAATAATTTCTGGGGCACAAAAGTCACTTGACCTTGTGTTTGACATAGTGGTTCCTGATTACGTAAACTTTTCGTTTTATACATATATTTTCATGGGCTGGACAGAGCTCTATTTCTGGGGGAAGGGTGGGAAAGTCATTTCATACTGTAATAGAGTTAGAAGTGAAACCATTAACAATTTCCTTCAGTTAAGCTATGTTATAGCAGGGGTAGACAAATCTGATTCTCAAGAGCTCCAGGCAGGTCAAGTTTTCATGATATCCACAACGAATATGCAGGAAATACATTTGCACACCACGGAGGCAGTGCATGCAAATCTATCTCATGCATATTTATTGTGGGTACCCTGAAAATCTGGCCTGCCTGGACCTCTCAAGGACTGGAATTGCCAACCCTTGCGTTATAGTATCTCATTGCTGTCTGCCTCTTAATTGTGTTTTATACAAGTAAGTATAGATGTCCTTAGTGCAATTTACTATGTGGTTCTGCAAATCATATCGTGTAACTGGTAAGCTAAACCAGTAATCAGCTCTTTAGCATTGGTCCATGATTAATATGCATATCATTATAGATGATTTAATGAATGGTTTGCTGTATCTGTAAGTACGGTAAAGTTTATTAAATGTATCTGACATGCTGGAAAGATATAACCTTGACTAATTTTCTGGGCTCCCTGTGTTCATTTTGTGATAGTACAGAGCAAGGAATAATAATGTCTAAAGTTCTTTCAGGTCTACCCTTATTTCAAACCAAATTTACATTCAGGTCAGTAATAAAATGCAGAATATATGGGCATTGAGGAGCTTAGTTCTAAAACCTACTAAGTGTGAAAAGCTGTTTTCTGGATAAATCAACATTTTTATTTTCAAAAATTCTAGCCAACATAAGAAATTTCTTTTCACTGAATATTCTATACCTTACAAATAAAGGCCCTAAGTGCCAACTTCACACATCCTATGGCTATTTATGAAGGCAGCCTGTTTCCACTTTAAACTCATTTTTGAAAAAAAAAAGTACTTAACAGGTTTTGGAACTAAGCTCTTCAATTTTAGGGTTGTATAGGGGGACTTATTTATTTATTTATTGCATTTGTATCCCACATTTTCCCACCTATTTGCAGGCTCAATGTGGCTTACATATTTTTGTTAGCATTATTATGCATTTTTCTCTGAAGAGAGCTAACCTATAATAACTTTAAAAGTCCAATTTAAAATACTGGAGCTCTATGATAAAAATATTAAAGCATCCCTACCGACTTTGAGCCCACGGTGGTCAAATATTCAGTGGCAATATCTGGATAATGGCTGCCACTGAATATCCAGATACTATGGTGCATGTCCAGTATTATCAGGATAGCAGCAATATTCAGTGGCTATCCGGATACACTTAGGATGGCTTTTTTGCTGTCTTAAGTTATAAATCTGGGGTAAAGGAGCTAAAAATTGCTGCAATCAGATGAGTCTGGTCTTCGCCCCTGGATTGCCCTGGCATTCTCCGAATAACTGTCTTAGGGGGATTTGTCTGGGTCGCAGGTTCTGGAAAGTTCCTAGACGGTGTACATTTCTGAAGTGACATTAGACCAGGGGAGGCAGTAACATATGCACTTTGGCATTTTCAGAACCACATTTGGTTTTGCTGGGAAAAGTATCCAAAGGAAGAGCAGGTACACATTTCTATAGGTATCTTTTCCCTAGACAATATATGTTCCTTTGCAAATGGCTGCTTGGGCCAAAGTATTCATGGGATATGCAAGAATTTATATGGTTTTGAAAATTATTCCCTATATATATAGGGAACAATTTATAATATTATATAATATTATGTCCAATGACATAATATTATATTGGGCCATATGCACACACACACACTTTTGGGTCCCTATTCACTTTTTGTGCTCCATTCAGGATCTTTATTCATGGTCTTTTCTACCTTGATCCCCAGGCTGCCCTTCCTCAGGTCATCTATCCCAACCTGGCTTGTCAGAACTCCATGGAATGGTTCTGTTTGTGGTGATAGTAGTGGGTTCTGAGTCATGAGTGTGGATACTGAACAAACACATGCTACACAGGCCCTGCCTCCTGCACAAAACTCAGATGCAAATGGGTGCACCATGTGGCCTGTGAATATACAGTGATTTATTCCTTGCACTCACCCACAAACTGCTGCTATACTCAGGAATAGCCCCTTTATAATCCCTAAACTGCTTTGGGGAATGGGGGGGGGGGGGGGGGAGGGGGAAGGTAGAGGAGAAGGGAAGAAGGGAGGGGAAACAAAGGCAATATGGAAGTGAAGGAAGATGTGGATTTAGGAAGTCTGGGAGCTATTGAAGCCATATAGAGAACAGAATGTCTACTGAGAGGGATGCAGACCATCAGCATCCCACCCACATCTGCAGGCCTGCTTGTGACCCTGTGCCCTAGGCATGTGCCTCATCTTGCCCTGCCTAATTACATAAGCCATGGGCAAATAATAGGGAAAAAATCCTCAAGAATTTTTAGACTTAAACAGAACATGAAAGGAATTTCTTTCTATGAAAAGATTTTATAAAGTCATGATAAATGATGTACTTATGTAGTTTAATTTGAAAGTGACCTAGATCTGATTAGTTGGATCTATAAACTGTGTCATTTAAGATGACCTATAAACGGTGTCATCTTAAATACTAATTATAAAGAAAGAAGGACAGACCCAAATGACACTGGATTAAAATATGTCACCTAATTTCCATGAGTTCCAGTTTTAAATTGGGAAATTTGGTACATCACAAAGAAATGACAAGAAGTTTATTTGAATGTACAGCTAGAAAACACCAAAAAGTGTAGAGAAGAAACACTTACTACAGATCATTTGCAAAATTTCTTTAACCTCAAACTGAACCTCTCAGGAGATCTAAATTTATTATATACACTTATAAGCTGAGCCTCTATAAGTGGAGGAGTGGCCTAGTGGTTAGGGTGGTGGACTTTGGTCCTGAGAAACTGAGTTCAATTCCCACTTCAGGCAGCTCTTTGTGACTCTGGGCAAGTCACTTAACCCTCCATTGCCCCATGTAAGCCACATTGAGCCTGCCATGAGTGGGAAAGCACAGGGTACAAATGTAATAAAAAAATAAGGCTTGTTGTGTCAATATCTTGCAGCAGAAAGGAAGTTCAAATTAAGCCATAAGTGTTCTTTATTAATTTTGTTTCCCAAGGGAGACTATGAGGGTAAACAAACATTCCATGAAATTTGGAGCAGTGCTATCAAATAATGGAGCCAATATTCAAATACATGGGATATCCCATGGCTAGAGGCTTGCTTTGTGGGAAAATTTGCTACGGCTAGAAAGGATTCTGTAGCACATTTTTTGAGTGGAATTTTACTATGAGGCCCAGCAGAAAAATCTTTATTTATTTATTGATTGCAAAATCTGGCATGCAAAAATGATTTTACATTTTAGTTTTCATGAAGTTCATTGTACTTGCTCGTTAATTTTTAATTTAAATAAACAGTCATGTATAGCAGCCTACACTCAAAATTTACTATTGCAGGCAGGAACTGTAGGCATTAAAATGTACCAAACTCTCAACATTTCTGGGTTTCTGCATGTTTAAGTGCACTTAAGACCTTATGTTCAAGTTTCTAAACCATTGTATGCCACCTTTCAAGTGTGGCAAAAGAATGGTATTTCTGCTTCCTGATCTTGGGAATTTATATCTGATTTATCAGAATCACATTTAAGAACGGCACATACTGTTCAACTGATTAAATATCCAGCTCCCAAAGAAAAAAGTAATCTAAAGTGTCCAATAAAGTGGATGGGTTGCTAATGTAAGAAAGATTCAATGGGACAGATGTTGCCAAATCTAGATGTTGAAAACTACCAACATGTCCAATTTCTTAGGGTAAACGAAACATGAAAATCATGTTTTTAGAGTAATTCTATGGAATAAGCCTCATGAATTGTCATTGTCTATATCCAGAAACTTGAACCACTGGTTTAAAAGTTTTTTAGATACTATAAAGGCAGATGTTGGACTAATGGAGGATTATACAACCACTAGGTTTTAGAGGAACATCAACTTTTAGTCTTTCAACTGATAAACATGATCAAAGATGGTTCAATCACTTTTTTGTTTTTCTGAACTTTATAAAAATGTTTTTTGAGAAGAAGGTGAAAAAGTTATTTTAAAGCCTTGAGGTTAATAAATCCACATGAAAATGGTTTCATATGAAGAGGGCTTAAGGTACTATATCAGTCCATTTGTACCTGTTATAGAGCTAGGATGAGAAGGGGTCCATATTTAATCCAGGTAGACTCTGTTTTCTCTGCTATCTGTTTTACCTTGTATACAGTGCTTTGAAATTAACATCCCCCCCCCCCCCCACCATTTACAAAGCCATGTGGCAATGACTACGCAAGTGAATGGGCTGTGTTGGCATTAGCATGGCTTTGTAAATGGAGGGGGGGGGGGGGGGATGGTTGGCTTTATGGGGAAAGGAAGCTGCTTTATAATTTGGCTTCTGATTTTACCTTTTAGCCAACAACCACAATAAAATATCCCTGGTACAGAAAAAAAATGTTATTGGATAAACTTTCCCTGTAACTTTTCTATCTCCCCCCTTGCCTGATTGGGATTCTTCACACCTTTTCTATTTTGATGACTCCTATGAGACACAAATGTTCTTATTTGATTCCAGCAGAGGAGATATCCACCAATAAGACCTGCACCGCAAAAATATCAGTAAACCGAGCCCAGTCCTCAGGACATACCCAGCCAGTCAGGTTTTCAGGATAGCCACAAATAGAATGGCATACAAAGTACGTAGTGCATGCCAATCTATCTCATGTGTATACATTGTGGATATCCCGAAAGCCTGACTAGCTGGGAGTGTCCCACGGACTGGGCTAAGAATCTTTGTTTTATACCCTCAGAGATCCCTTAATTAGCTGGAAAATAAACACTTTAATTTACAATTTATAAAACCTTAGAAGCACTAATGATAGTGAAGTGCACAGTCAATATTTCACACAGTGCACGCTTTTCTATTCTGAAACAGATTGCGAATACATTTTGAGCGCATGAGAAAAAAGTAGAATGCAAAATTATGATCTCTGACATACACAACATGCGCATTAGATTTCAGAAATAAGAGCGTTTGCCTACCATGGCTCCGGCTTCAGGCATTGCGGCTTTGGAGGGATCATACTGAGCTGCAAAGTTCTAAACAAGAGAAGAAAGTTGGAATTTGAGCATCTCAGAACTGAATTAACATTAGTAAGTATAATTATTAGAGCTTACAGATAAATGTTATGCCTTACATGCCTTTAGAATGGCAAGAGCTTTAAAACTTTGTCTTAAATCATAGAAGTACAGGTGATGCTAAATAAATAACCAGTAGGCCCTGCTGTACTTGTTGTCAAATTCAGGCTATAGTTATGCTAAGCAACACAGGCCTGGTTAGCCTTTTAGGGGCTGCTAAAGAGATATATAATATTTTGAAATTAATCAATCAATCAATGAATTAACAAAGAACATATTTTATTTAGATTTACAAACCACGTCCCTCAAAAGATTGCCAATCCATGCAGGCTATCCCAGTGCTTCATTACCAAAAGGATGGCAGCAAAACATCAGGCCAGTATGCAAGAAGTGGTGGTTACAACCCCAAACCAGCTGCGGTATGACTGAATTGTACTTTCATGAAGATGTGAGGCAAGCACTGTCACAGAATCACCCCCACTGTGATATGTAAATAATTAGATTTGCTAAAGGGCTCAAGTCTATCTTGATAGAGTGGTATATTCTATGTTTCTTAAATCCCACTCCAGCACAATGGACCTTTTCCTGTTGTTGAATTTTGAAGTAAGAGCCACATTTCCTTTCATAGGACATGGTGGACAGAAGGTTTGAAAACAAGACTTTAAACTCTGACTTCAATAAGATGCCAACACTGTCTAGGCCAGAGATGGGCAACCTTGGTCCTCACAGGCCGCAACCCAGTCGGGTTTTCAGGATTTCCCCAATGAATATGCAAGAGATCTATTCGCATGCACTGCCTCCATTGCACGCAAACAGATCTCATGCATATTCGTTGGGGAAATCCTGAAAACCTGTCTGGGTTGTGGCCCTCGACTGCTGGTCTAGATATTTTCCTCAATAAAGTGTGTATAAAGACAAGCAGCCATATTCAGAAAGTACTTTTCTTCATTCTGTGTGTACAGAAAAATCTTTATTGAATGAAACCCAGAGGGTAATTTTATAAAATAGTGCCTAGGCAGGGAATGCAATAATGTGCCCTTATTCGTCTTTATAAAACTGCCTTCTCAAAAAGCTCCTGAACAAAACTTGCACCTGTTCCGAGGCAGGAATAACTTTGTGTACATGCTACAAAGAATCAGCACTTCTGTACGTATTCTACAAGATATATGTCCAAATGCCGATTCTACCCTGCTCCCCCTGTTTTCTACCCCTGGGAATGTCTATGTACATATCACACAAAAGTAGGGGCTATGTTTCCGTAACACCTACATTTATATATGTCTACGTAGAGTTATTTTATGAGCATCTACTCTAGCATGTACAAGTTCCTGTACACACTCAAGTGACTGACAAAATTACTTACATTGTGTTAAAAAACTATAGAACACAACCACTAACAATGATGATCAGCATCACTAAACAAGGATGGCAGCAATTTCTGGAGTGGCTTTTATATCCTACTACTACTACTACTTAACATTTCTAGAGCGCTACTAGGGTTACGCAGCGCTGTACAGATTAACAAAAAAGGACAGTCCCTGCTCCAAGGAGCTTAGAATCTAATGGGCGAAACGTCAAGTAGGGGCAGTTCAGATTTCCTGAATAGAATGGAGGTTAGGTGCCGAAGGCGACATTGAAGAGGTGGGCTTTGAGCAAGGCTTTGAAGATGGGCAGGGAGGGGGCCTGGCGTATGGGCTCAGGGAGTTTATTCCAGGCATGAGGTGAGGCGAGGCAGAACGGGTGGAGCCTGGAGTTGGCGGTGGTGGAGAAGGGTACTGACAGGAGGGATTTTAACAGGGGGTCTTGAATGCTTATCTAGCGCAAGGCACTTGGCAATGATTCATTAAAGGTTTGTGCCAGTGTTTTCCACATTGACAATAATGAGGCCTTTATTGATAAATCTAGCATACATCTTTATTAAATCAGTCCTTGGAGCGCACCCAGTATGTCCGGTTTTCAGGATATCCGCAATGAATATGCATGAGATAGCTTTGCATGCACTGCCTTCTTGGTATGCAAATCTATCCTAAGCATAGTCATTGCGGATATCCTGAAATCCCGACTGGCTGGGTATGTGCCAAGGACTGGGTTGATAACCACAGTTTTAGGGCCATGTTTACTAGGGTGAGTTAGCATTTTTAACGCAACTACAATTAGTGCATGCCATAACCATGTAGGCACCTATAGAGATATTGTAGGCGCATATACGGTTAACGTGTGTTAAAAATGCTAGCATGCCTATAACGTGGCTTAGTAGACGGTGCTAACTCTATTTCTCTATTCTGTTTTAAGGGGTCTATTGGATCCCTGATTGAGATGCTCTGATTGGAAATAGTCCAAGTTCAAATTATGGAACTGGTAGCAAGTGCGACCCAACCACCTTAGACTCTGATTTGCTGAGATCTCAGAAGTCATATAGAGTCAAGTTTGGGACCTTTAGCATAGGGGAACGTCAGCACCACCGTATAGTACAGGGACTGGAATTAGTGCATCGATAGGTTCCACTCTTTCTTCGCAGTATGCACGAAAGTAGAATCCTCAGTACTCATTATACAGAGCTTCTAATAGTAATTTAACTCAGCACTTGACTAACCATGGGATACTAAGAGGCTCATTTTCAAAGCACATCGACTTACACATCGACTTACAAAGTAGCATATGTTACTGTGGAACTCTGTAAGTTGATGTGCTTTGAAAATGAGCACCTAAATATCCTTGACACAAGTACAAAAAGGTTCATTTCACTCTAATAGCTGGAATCTGAAAAGGCTTCCCTAATCTCTGATTCAATAAAAGTAAAGTAAACACCTAAAAATAATACATCAATTCTAGTTTCTTTGAAGGGAGAGCTGTTAAAAATGACTCAATGATTAGATTACCATTCAACATACTGACAATAATTTTAAATAAGCTTTAAAAGGATTGTATACTACATACGTTTGTGATTTTTACTGCTGAACTTTGTTTCAATTTAAATCATAAAAGTTTTATCCACTTACTCCGCCAACACCAGGGGGACCAGGTGGGCCGGGTGGACCATCTTCACCATCTTTGCCTGGTGGGCCTGCTGGACCCTGCAATTAAAATGATAAATCTTAACGAAGCATTATTTGTATCAAATGATGGTTCCTTTATTAATCCGTGAACATGGCATGCTCAGAATTTGTAATGGTTTCTCACATTAAAGAGGCTTGCTTTACACCTCTTTAATTTCTGCTATAAGCCAAAGCTATTCTTCTCATTTAGGGTCTTGTATCATTGAAATAAAATATTCATACTCCATGGGTGTGATGATTCTTAGTGCTATAGCAAACAGTAAATCCACCAGAACAAGTACCAAACAGTAGAGATTGGTCAGAAGGAGTTGTACCAGTAATACTTCCCCAGTTACTCTGTAACATGTCATAGTATTTTGGATTAAAGAAACTGTCTACACAGCCCATTTTCTTCTATTGCATCGGATTAACTTAGGGCTTCTTTTACAAAGCTGTGCTAGTGATTCAGGTGTGGAAAATGTAATGAAGCCCATTCAGTTCCTGTGGACTTTGTTGCATTTGCCATGCCAGAATCACTAGCGTGACTTTGTAAAAGGAGCCCTTAATCTTCGTTTTAAAGTATATGCAAACTTGATCTCCTAATATGCATCTAAGGTAAAGTATTCCTAAATCAATGTGGATAATGTGGTTAGATAAGAGTGTATATGCATACTCATATGATTTATAATCCACTAATATGAACCAATGAAGGTCATTGTGCTTTAGAAAGGTTTCTTGCTACACTACACCTCTTCTATTAGCTCACTAGCCTAGTGGTTAGTGCAGTGGACTTTGATCCTGGGGAACTGAGTTCAATTCCCACTGTAGCTCCTTGTAACTCTGGGCAAGTCACTTAACCCTCCATTGCCCCTGATACAAAATAAGCACCTGAACATATGTAAATAGCTTTGAATGTAGTTTCAAAAACCTCAGAAAGGCGGTATATCAAACCCCATTTCCCTTTCTCTTCTTTACTCATGTAGAGCTTGAGAAAAATCAGTAGGTTATAAAAGCAGGTGCCATAAATCAGTCTCATCATATCACACTTTGAATATGTCAGGTTTGAAATTTAGGAATTCAAGTTGCTTTTTAAGAGGATCGGTCTAGATTTTTTTTTTTAATCAAAAGTAAAGCGATAGGCCAGGATAATCAACTCTGTTACTATTTTAGGAATGAGCTGTGGGCACCAATATGGTTAAATACCAGGAAAAACTATTTGCATCGTAGAAATAGCAACACAAAATGTGTATTACTGAATACATTAATGTTAATAGATCAAATGTCCATATTTATCTAGATCAAAATGTGTATACACATTTGGTTCACTCAGCTCCAGAAAGGATGCAGATTCCCTGCACAATTCTAATCAGCCTTAGTCCCTTGTTATAAAAATGAACGTATTATTTTACTGTCAATGATTGTGGTTGACTACCTAATAATCAACAATAATTCTGCTTTCTGAATCCACTGTATTTTTAATCACAGAGCTTATTGGAAAAGATGATAAGTTCAGTCAAATAGCAACAACAGAATGGGAATTGAGTTCCTTACCCTCTCCCCCCTTGGGCCTCTGTCTCCTCTGGGACCCTGTGGGAAAGCAGATAAAGTTGAAGAACTCATAGGAATAACAAAAACAAATCCTAACTAGTGTTTAGAATCTCAGGGCATGTATATATGGATATAATGACACATTTATTTGTTATAAACACCATTTATTATGGCAGACCTTATATGGGTTATTGAGCAGAGCTACTTTTGGAAATAATGACAATTTATTATAATGGGATGTAGTTAAAAGAGGTCAATTATAACGTAGGCACCATATTCCTATGGGATGCAAATAAATGGAACTGAATGACTTTTTTAAATCGCATAAAAATGTGCAAATGTGTGCAGATAGGTAGTCTCTTTAAATTACAATGTTTCATAAATTCTCGTAATCAAGATTATTCTTTGGCAGTTTTATATTTTGCCTGTTTTTGTTCCAGAATCATCACAATATTTTATGGCAAATTAGATGATCTATTACTATCATACAGCAGTAATAGATTTAAAAAAAAGGGGAAAACATGCTTACCCTCCGAATCTGAAAAAGATACAAAACAACAGAACAAGGTGTTATTTCTTGCAGCCATGGTTAGAATTTTCATAACAATTCTAACAGAAAAAATAACAAGCAGAAATAGATGCGCCTATCATATAATTTTAAAAGCCTTCTCGTAAAATCTAGTTAGATTTCAAATGTCAACATTCTGAATTTAAAATTCTTAACATGTATACCAACTTCTACAAACATATAACTAATGTATACATGTTTCTAATCTTATTGGAACAACAGCAATACGTTCACAGAATGCATCACACCTGAGTCCATCATGAGCCTTCTGAAGCATGGTCGATCAACATGGCATCCTTGGCTTTCAAATGTTGTATGACCACCTTGATCTTACTATAATTACCAAAAATTCTCATATTCACATTTTGCTGTTATATTGTTTTCCTTTTAGAGGGCAGTCCTGTGAAAGGCTGGCCCATTCTGGACCTTGGGGGGGGGGGGGGGTGCTCTGGTAGGCATTCCCTATTGTCCCTTGAAAGTCATGGCCTTCAAATGGCCCTCTCCGGGATAAATTTAGAAGGGTAAATATTTGAGTTACTGAAATCTAACTTTTCCCCCAAGAGGCTGAGCATTGTGGAAAAGATGAAAAATAATTATACTGACCTCATTTTCATCTGCAGAAGAAGAAGGGAAAGGAAGAGAAGTATAATAAATTAATTAAGGTGATATTAACACTGAGGCCCACATTAATTACAGATCTTCATATTTCATACTGCAAACAGTGCTTTAGGAATTTGGACTTTGACAAAGAAGGCTAAACATAGAATCACAATTCATTCTTTTTAAAACATATGCACTGTAAACAGAGTACGTTGAACAAATTTGTGATATTTTCTCAGATTATACAGTTAGGTTAGAACAAATTGTTTTCTAGAGTCTTGTACGTCAGGCTCAGTCTCTGGCTGTTTTCAAGTCTAGGCTTAAAGCCCACCTCTTTGCTACTGCTTTTGACTCCTAACCATGACTCTCTTACTCACCACCCTCACTTATCACCCCTACCACTGCAATTTCCCCACCCCTAGCTGTCTGTTCGTCTGTCCAATTTAGATTGTAAGCTCTGTTGAGCAGGGACTGTCTTTTCATGTTCATTTGTACAGCGCTGCGTAAGTCTAGTAGCGCTATAGAAATGTTTCATAGTAATAGTAGTAGTTACAGCTTTCCCTGTAATAGGCAGAGGCCTACTTCTGGATCACCATAACTAAAATAAATACTAGTGCTAACTCTTTTCTTGCAAGCAGTTTTGACAAGAGTACCAAATGAAAAAAACCTCCTGTAAAATAAAACTCTTGGATCTCTAGTTTTCAAAGGAAGCAAAATGTAAGTTCAAGCAACGGTACAAGTTGCACATTAATCTCTGCCAGCTATGTTTGCACAATTATTATACGGGCCTATCTGGACTTACAAATTATGAACTAATCAAAAAGGAACTGTGCCAGTGACCAAGATAAGCAAAGAGCTTAGAGAATTGTCTCAGCATTTGTTTTGATCCCTTGAAAAAAGTTTATAACATGCACATTTCAGAATGAGTCAGAAACGAATGAGTCAGAAACGAATGCTGTTATATCACCTGGATCTGTGTATAAATTTCTCTTATTAAAGTTTTCGTGTCACACAGACGACAAAAGAAGTAGTATATTTGAAATATAAGCCAGTGGTTGCAGTTTATAAATAAATCAATATCAATGGACTTCCAAAACTAACCAACTACTTTGTGAATAGAAGCACCATAATTATTTCTGCTTTAACTAAGAAACCATACATTGTGGTTTAACATGTAGCTGATTATTATCATCTATGTCTAATTAATTAAAAAATACATGCACCTCACTTATAAAATTCACCTGCTTTGTGTCATTTCTTTGGCAGTATGCCTTTACCAGATGCATGAGGTGAAGTGGTATTTTGGGGGTGGGGGGTGGGGATGAAATATGAAGCCTCAGATTAGGCCTTCCTCCTTCCTTCCTAGATTTTTTTAGGTGCTTTTGATATATAAATATATAAAAATGTTCTCTGTAGGTATGTGCCTGTATACAAAACTTGCTACTATTTTTCTGGACCAGCTGAGGGAGTAAATATTCTATGTACATCAAGTTATTTTCTATTGCTGAACAGCTAACCCCAACAGAAAGCATTCCAGTTATGGATACTAAAATGGAGGTGACATGTGAGCCTATACCAAATACCAAACACCAAACAATTACAACACACTAATTTTATCTCTTTCCTAATTCTATAGACCATTACATAGCAAAGTGGATCCTTATTCTGTGGACTATCTTAATGTTAATGCTATAATCCCGCTATCATTAAGGATGCAATTAGGTGTAAGAGCAAACTCTTTAATTAACTTTAATATTTGTGTAAGTTCTTAGAGTAATTTTCACGCTACCTGCACTGATGCAAGTGTTTCTTGCGGCGTATTACCTGTGGACTATCCAGCAATTTTCAAAGGAATGTCTGCAGGTGCTTTTCCTTTGAAAACAGCCTCAGCAAAAAGTTTCTGCAGGCACATGCACCAGCTCTGTCTTCAGGTATTTCTTTGACTAAACCTGCATGCATATTCTTGAAAATTAAAAAAAAAAGCATGCACACTGTTTCAATCCCTACCCTAATCCTAAGTCTGGGAATGGCTCTGCTAAATGTGAATACAAGTATGTGTGATATGTCTACTTGCACAGAGGGTAGGCAGTTTCCTAAATGCTCAATTCTATTTTACCTACAGGACTGGCTTTGGAAATTACCCTATATATGATTCACACTGGAGCAGTCATATACTTATGTACACATGATTCAATAATAGATGTGCACTGGCAGGCCCATCCAGTCTACGTTCCCTATCGACTGGAATACTGCAAAACCTTTCAGATCTAATCTTTTATCCTTCCTCATTTTTCTTCATCTTGACTTTTTTTTTTTAACTGTGTATCTGTTCAAAAACAGCCCTACTAGTTCTTTCTGGAGTCTATAATTAGGCCTATATATCATCATTTCAACTAGAAATGGCCAGTGTACATTAGTAATGTAATGCAATGTATTGTATTGAAAAAAAATCTATTGTAAATATCTGCTTGCAATTATTCATCAGAGTGCTAGTATTATTCCACAGCTCCAATGAAGACTTCCAATCATGGTGTAACAGCGACACCTACTGGTTAGCTAAAAGTGCACATGTACTTGATTCTGAAGGGAAAAATTCTCAGGCAGAGAGGACTGTTACCCTGGGAGGGCAGGGCTAGGTGGGAGGGGATAGTAGGGCAAAACTCTAGGTAGCAGAGCATGGAATTAATGGAAACCAAGCCCCATTGGGGGCTGATTCTGATTGAACCTAAAGACCCACCCCCCAAAAAAAGCATTAAAAGCTCCTGAGTCAAAAAATGACTGTTTTTAGAGAATGCGCCACCACTTCTTTCTTGTTTGAAATATGAAATTTCAGATGGAAGGCTTTTATTATATGTAAAATAACACTAAAAGAAGGCAGCATTCATTACTTGGAGAAAAAAAAAAAAAGAGGTACCAAATTTAATTTCTCGTTTACCATTGCTCGATACATTTCCTTGTTGATCAGTATTTTAGTTGTGTAGTATTATATAGTCATTTGCTTTCCTCATCATTATAATGTTCTGATGTATTAAAACGAAGTAAAAACAGTATATTTTATTCCAGGATTCTATGTTGCCATTTAGAGCACACACAGATGCATCACTGGGTGCTAAACTCATTAGTTTACAAAGCGGTTACGTGTAGGGCAGGTTTTACCCACTAGAGGGCACCTCATAAGCAACAAAAAAAGACAAAAGTTGTACAACGCCCTGAAGTTACAGATTTTACAAAGTTTCAGCAAGTTATTATTTTCTGCATTGTTAAAAACGATTTACTAGGGATGCGTTCTAAACTATCAATATTTTAATATGCTTTACCTATGTTTGCTGCTTATTGTTTCTTTCTTTTTAAAGATATAGATTGGCTATTCAAAAGTGCAGCAGTGACAGCCTGATTTTTTCTACATGTACAGTTTTGGAGTGGAGAGAGAATAAAAACTTTCAGAAGATTGCTATCTCTATTAACGTAACCCCCCCCCCCCCCCCTCACAAAACAAAAAACGTTTAGCTAATCCTTGAAACAGAGATCATAAAACAAACAGCTTCCACTCCCTCCCCTTTTTAGCACATTATCTTGAGATCTGCTCAGTCGCCTCTGGGAAATTTCAACTTTAAGAGTATTAGATGCTCCAGCCCTGGAGCCGTGGAGTACTGAGCACAGAGGTCACCCACATTAAAAAAAAGTTTTAAATAAAAAAAATCAGAGACTTACATTGGCATGTTGCTAGGTATGAAGTTACTGCAAGCAGCAACAAAATCCGTGTATCCACAAAGCTGAGCATGTCTAGCAAATAGACATGCAGACTCCTTGTGAAGCAGAGCCTGGCCGGTTATATTACCTATAGGTTACAGGCATACAGATGTGATGAGTAACTCCAGACTTAGCAGAAACCTGCTGCCGTGATGCTAAAATAATAAAGCTCGATCAGCCCTATTTATATGGCAGGAGGTTCCCTGGGCTGCATGTCATCTTGCAGCCCCCAACCAATGGAGCAAGGGGAGAGCTGCAGCTTCACCGCCCCAGAGTCAGGGCAGGGGCATGTGCTCCTCCTTATCTCCTGCCTTCCCCAGCACTGCTGGCAACAAAAGCCTGCTGGTGACGAAGGCAGTTGTGTTAAATTAGTTCCATTCTTTGAGGACGTGGCCACTTTGAGGCTTTAAAAAGAAAAGGAATCTATTTTTTTTATCCTTTCAGATTTTGGAGGGAGTTGACTCCAGACACCAAGCTCTCTCTGGATGACATGGCAGTGTGAGCTTTAGGAGTGCTTTTCAGTCTAGGAGCTGTCCAGGTACTGCTTCACTGGTGTGACCTGCTTCTCCTTTCTTGGTTCCCACTTTTCTCGCCTCTGATTCTGTCCTTCTGCCCTCTTTCCCCGATCCCTTTCACCAGACCTAAACATTTTTTTTTTGTTTTTGTATCTCTTCTCTTTGCTCTTTTAATCTCAGCTTTGATCTTTTCAAAGACCTTGCAGCCATTCTAGTGCCCCGCGACTCTGGCCATCAGCACTCTTTAAACACCAGCAGCATATCCCCGTCCTCATACTTGGCCAAGTTTCTGGAAACAATCCCTCTTTTGCAGATTAAGAAGAATGGATTGTGGAATCGTGTTATGTCCAGTACATTGTCTTCTTTTTTTGAATTTTGCTTTCAAATTTGTGTTGATTGGGAAGTTGTGTGTAAAGGTGCCACCAGGAAGGCAATTTTGAAAGCCACTTCCAGGTATTCACTCAGGCAAATCGACAGTGTGAAAATTTTTCACCTTTTTCCCAAGTAAAAGTACATATGGACGAACAACGTATATACTTTTTTCCAAAGGAAATGGTCAGGGGAGGCACTGATGAGGGTAGTTTTGCAGGGAAATAGTATCCACAGAAAAAGCAGGTGCAAATCTCTGTAGATACTTTTCCACAGGCAAAGTCCAGTAGTAAAAACACCCATCAACTTTGCAAAGCTACCAGCAGATACTGAAAATTGTTCTCATACTGCATGATGATGGAGCCACGTTGGCTCCTAAAACATTATTAGGAAAACATGGTGCTTGAAAAAAATAAAGAAGAGAAGTCAGCAAGGCTTTATGAGGAGAATCCAGCCCTCTCGGTGCTTGTCACTCCCATGTCCCAAGCATCATCAAGGATCATTGGAAATACTAATTTGAATATGCAAGGACTGTAGCTTTGTTAAGACCATCAGGCAACCCAAAATACTAACCACCCTTTGTCATCAGAGATACCTGCCTGCCATATTCCAGAGAAATAGGCAACCCACCCCAACAAATTTCCCAAGCACCACTGGGAGGAGGCCTCTAGCTTCATACCTCTACCATAATCTAGACTGGGTCCTCATTGGTTGTGGCACCCCCCCCCCCCTCCAACAACCAGGTTACCATCTTCCAGTGCAATTGTCCTCAAGTCACAGTGCTGGCTCAATTCATACTAAAGGAATGAAATCACTGAATAGGGTGGGTGGGAGTGGGGAACTCACACTTAACCCGAGTTTACTGAAAGGAAAGGAAGGACTTTCATAGCAGTTCCCTCCTTTTCGCCTTAGTTGAGAACCACCACTCTATTGCATCTTGCACAGCCTTTAGCCAATCAACAGTGGGCACCAAGCCCACTATGTGGTTCAGATTTCATTGTGAGGGGCCAAGGCATCACTAGGGATCATCATGTCCTTCCCATTAATAGTCACAATGTGGGAGTGCCTGGCCTCAAGGCTGGCAGCTCAGCTTTTGCTTAACTGCCTCTCACTTTACAGAGAGACACTTATGCTATGTTGTTCCATCAGCACTCTTCACTCACACATCACAAACGCCACCAGTAACCAGTACAACGATCAGTTTGGATAAACAAGGACCACAGCTTTATTAAGACTACCAGACAATCCAACACAAAATACCAGCCCTCCTTTATCAAGAGGCATGGAGACTTACCCGCCATGTCCTAGTGAGACAGTGCCTCCCTAGTCCAACTGGAGCCATTGGCATGGGTTCTTCTAGCTTTAGATTCCCAACATATCTCACTAGGGCATGGCAGGTGAGTCTCCTTGGCTCTTGCCATACCAAGGTAACTATCTCCCAGTTCAACCTATATCAGAGGAGTTGCTACCACCCAGCAAGTGGCTCTTTCCTTTCAAATTAGGCCACAAAATTCAGTACCTACCACTGATGTAGAGAGCAGTGTTAAATCACAAGCTCCCACAATAAAGTGTGGTTCTTTGCCTACATATCTTCCAAGGCCTGCTGCAGACTACTGAAGAAAAATTCAGTGGCATTATGTGATTAATGAATCCCATTGGCTCTGAACAACTGCTACTACTTAATTATTTCTATAGCACTACTAGATGTATGCAGTATTTTCTCTGTCCCTAAGGGCTTACAATCTAAGTTTTGGTTCCTGGGACAATGGAGGGTTAAGTTACTTGCCCAATGTCACAAGGAGCTGCAGTGGGAATCAAACCCAGGTTACCAGGATCAAAGCCTGTTGCACTAACCATTAGGCCACTCCTCCACTCCATTTCTTTGACCATCCAACCAATAGTGGCAAATCTTCATGGCCTTCTGTGCCTGCTCGAGTCAATGAACCAATTTGTTTATCTTTGCATAGTCATCATTCCCATGATGGTTGTCTGCCGATGTAGGCCCTTAGGGTAATCTCAGGCCAACAAATCAGTGTGCTAGGGGTTCACCTTATCAAATGAGGAAAGCCCTTCTGTCCCTCAGCTCAGTGAAGTGTCACCTAGTCCTTTTGCACAAATTTTTAACTCCCTCAAGTGCACCACTAAAATATCTAACCCAGTCCAAGATCCCATCTGTGACTGTCTCATTTTATGCTGTCTGAACTGCACTACTGATATTTCATGCCAAGCCAATTGCAAATGAGGTCCATAAGTTTGCAACTGGACGCAACAGTGTACCCACAATAGAAAGAAATTGTCTATGACTCAGAACATTTGATGTTGGCAGCTTGTCACATCCAGTCTTATGAAGCTGAAAAAAGAAGCCCAAAATATACAATTTCCATTCTTCACAGTGGGTTGTAGGTAAGCATACTACTCAGAAGCCCCAGACTTCTGAGTACCAGGACACTGAATCCCAGCTGGTGTCACAGTGGTGGTCCCCATTGACATTTGATGCCCTTCCCAATCAAAACCTACTGCCACCATCTCCTTCTTGATCCAGTCCCCCAATCCATTCCCTTGATCTGATCCCATCACTTAGATCATAAATTCCACCTCCCAATATATCCATATCCATTCCCCCCCCCCCCCCCCCCCGAGCCCTGACCCTTCACCAACACTGAAACCTGCCTAGGACTTACCTGAAAGTTGCCATGGTGGTCCAGTGGGCAGATTGGAAGCAGTCTTATAGTACTACTGCTAGGGGACATCTTTTCTTATAAGCTGAAAATCTCCTTATATGGAAGGATACCCCTGGTGGTAGTACCGCAAGCCTACCACTGGGGGACATTTTAGATCTGGCATAGTCCCAGAGTAGAAGCAGAGACTGCAGGGCTGGGATCAGACAGGGATGTCGGTCTGAATTGGACTGGAGAGTGTTGGTGGATCAGAGTGGGAGATATTCTGATGGATGGAATTAATGACTGGAGAGTGTTGGTGGATCAGACTGGGAGAGATATTCTGATGGGTGGAATTAATGACAACAGGTAGGATCAGATTAAGGGGATGTTGGGAGGGATTACTGATTTTGGGAGGATCAGTTGGGGGAGATGGGAGTGGGGTGTGTGCCACTGTAGCACATCTGAAGACAGTTGCCATAGTACTAGACTGGTATTACTGTAGCTGCACCGAATGCCTCTTTTAGAGGTAGCATTAGGAACAACTGCAGTATTGGCAGTAGTGACAGCTAGTACACAGTGGAGGAGTAGCCTGGTGGTCAGAGTAGTGGGCTGACAACCAGCAAAGCCTAGTTCAAATCCCACTTCTGCTCCTAGTGATCTTGGCCAACTCACTTGACCCTCTATTGCCTCAGATACAAACTGACTGTGAGCAGTCCAGGGACAGGGAAATCTCTAGTGTACCTGACTGTAACTTACCTTAATCTACTACTGAAAAAGATGTGATCTAAATCCAAATAATAATAATGATAACATACACAACCATCCTGTTGAAACCACAGAAGTAAGTCAATACAATCACAATTCCTATACTGAGAGGTTACAAGTTACCAAGCATAGTTGTCTAATGGTGTTTTCAGTTGCTGTGCTCCTGATGCTAGGATCCAAAGAGTGGACTGCTTTAAATGAGTTACAGTGGTGCCAAAAATTTATGAACCCAAAATATAACAATGAGAGTTACAGGTTCTAACATACTTACCCCTAGGAAACTCCCCTCACATAGGAGGAAGTGAGTTGTGATCTCCTCCTGTTTTTTGCAGTTCTTAGTCACAGCCTGATGATGTGAGTTGCTCTGATTGGTCCTTTGAGGATAATATGTCATTCTTTAATTAATATCAGAGCAGTTTAAATCCAAGTGTATGAAACAGGGAGAGCAACAAAAGGACCACAAAACATGCCAGCTTGATTGATTTTTAGGAATGCACCTGTGCTGGAGCTTCCATTATATGTTGCTCTTGGAAAGGTTTTATTTGCAAGTTCCTGAGTGCTTCCTCCTTCTGCTGATCATCAACATCTGACCCTTGTTTCCCTTCACATATGAAGCTGTTCTGCCAGCCCTGACCTTATCCTGCTTCCTGACCACTCTTTTGCCTGCTATTTTGGTGCTGTTCCTGTTCTACTAAACCAGTGTTTCCCAAGCCTGATCCTGGAGATATCCCAGCCAGTCAGGTTTTCAGGATATTTACAATGAATATTCATGAGAGACATTTGAATACTATGGAGGCAATGCATGCAAATCTGTCTCATGAATATTCATTGTGAATTTCCTTAAAACCGAACTGGCTGGGGTGCCTTCAGGACCAGATTTGGGAACCACTGTACTAGACTTTCCTGTTGGGTCTGATCTTGGTATTCCTGCACACTGGCTTATCTCCTGCTTCTTTGCTGGTGACCGGGGTCACTCTGCCTTTGTGGGGTACACCTCTGGCTTGTGGTTCATGCTGGCAGTCTCCAAGTACTAGAGAGCTTAATCTGAAGGGAAAGGGGGCTTTTATAGGTGAAAATGCACAACCGGTCCAGGGTCCCTGGTGTTTCTCATGTTGTTTGACCCAGCTGTGATGATACACTTCTCTAACTGAAACCAGTCTCTTCTTATGCTATAAAAGGATATAAATTAAACAATTCTGTATTTCTTGAAACTCAGTATTATACAAAATAGGAACAATAAGAATAATTCAGAATCAGTGTATGTGAAGCAATGAGTGAACCCTTTGTACAGCTAATGTACAGCTAATTAGCTCATTAGAATCAAGTGCTTAAGTAATTGGGTAAAAATGAAATCACTCTGCAGAATCTGCTTCAAAAGTCTCACTGGGGAGATATCATTTAAAGAAATAAAACAGTAATTTGGCATGACTTGGTTTCGGCATCCTATTCTATGCCTTCTGCATTAAAGCTAGTGAGGAAAAGAAGAGTAATTGATGCTCATTTGCCTGGATAGGGTTATAAGACCATTTCAAAATCATCTGGAGCTCTACCCATCCACTATCAGACAGATAGTCTACAAATGGAAAATGTTGAAGATTACAGTGACTGTACTCAGGAACAGTCTCATTCACTCAAAATCACTCCAATGCAAACCAGAAAATCAAACACAAAATCACTAAGAACCCAAATTAACATCTAAAGATCTGCAGGTCTTTCTTGCCGTAGCAGATGTGAAGATTCCAGTGTCAGCCATCAGGAAAGAAATGGATAGAAATGGTGTTACAAGAAATATATACTTGAAGCTGGTACTTTTTCACACCAGGATATTTATTGCTGATTCTAATTCTTGGATTTAAAAAAAATATATCCTTTTTGTCTGAGCTATTTATTCAATGGGGCTTTCTTTCTCTCTTACCAGGGGTTGGATTAAGATCTAATCATGTTTTCAGAGTAAATTGTGCTAAAATACTGAGTATTCTATGGATTCACAACCTTTTTCTCAGCACTGCATCGTGGCCTAGAACATACCTTTCCCACACTATCTCACAATTTGTTTGTAGAATTTGTTGATCTCCAAATATCCAGAGCCACCACCACCAGACAGCTCTTGCGCACCTCAGAAACCCTTTAAGACTCTGGTCAAGGCACAATGCACCTCATCCATTGGCAATAAATCCCCAAAGCCATGCCTGCTGCTGAACTGTTGAATAATGTCAGATCCTTACTGGATACCAGAATCTCTGGCACAACTACTGAAAGGATCCAGAAATGTTGCCAGCATCCAAACCTACAGTAGATGCAGTAGGCTTTTCACAATCACTTTGCTTATAAGAACATAGAACATAAGAGTAGCCATACTAGGTCTATCTAATCCAGTATCCTGTTTCCAACAGTGGCCAAGCCAGGTCACAAGTACCTGGCAGAAACCCAAATCGTGGCAGCATTCCATGCTACAAATCCCAGGGTAAGCAGTTGCTTCCCTATGTCTGCCTCAATAGCAGATGATGGACTTTTCTTCCAGGAACTAGTCCAAACCTTTTTAAAACCCAGATACGCTAACCATTGTTACCACATCCTCCGGCAAAGAGTTCCAGAGCTTAACTATTCATTGAGTGAAAAAATATTTCCTCCTATTTGTTTTAAAAGTATTTCCATGTAACTTCCTTTAGTGTCCCCTAGTCTTTGTACTTTTGGAATGAGTAAAACATCGTTTTACTTCTACTCAATCTACACCACTCAGGTTTTGTAGACCTCAATCGCATCTCCCCTCAGCCATCTCTTTTCCAAGTTGAAGAGCCCTAACCTCTTTAGCCTTTCCTCATATGAGAGGAGTTCCATCACCTTTATCATTTTGGTTGCTCTTCTTTGAACCTTTTGTAATTCCACTTTATCTTTTTTGAGATACGATGACCAGAACTGAATGCAATACTCAAGGTGTAGTCGCAGCATGGAGCGATTCAAAGGCATTATAATATTTTTGATCTTATTCACCATCCCTTTCCTAAGAATTCCTAGCATCCTGTTTGGTTTTTTGGCTACTGCCGCACACTGAGGAGAAGATTTCAGTGTATTATCTACAATGACACCTAGATCTTTTTCTTGAGTGCTGACCCATAAGGTGGACCCTAGCATCAGGTAATTATGATTCGGATTATTATTTCCAATGTGTATCACCTTGCATTTGCCCACATTAAATTTCATCTGCCATTTGGATGCCTAGTCTTCCAATTTCCTAAGGTTTTCCTGTAATATTTCACAGTCCGCTCATGTTTTAACAACTTGAATAGTTTTGCGTCATCTGCAAATGGAGGGCCCCTTTTACTAAGGCATAGGTACCTACTTGCGCCCAATGTGTGTCGAATCAGAGTTACCATATGGCCCTTGCGGTAATTTCAATTTTGGCGTGTGTCCACTATGCAAGTCTGAAAAATATTTTTTATTTTCTGGCATGCATAGTGGACATGCGCCAAGCAGTATCTGATGCACAAAGGTCATTATCGCCCAAATTCTTTACTGCTAGGCAGGGCCGCCGAGAGGGGGGGCAGGGGAGGACAAAATTCCCTGGGCCCAGCGGGCCTCCAAGGGGGTCCAGCACCAGGGTCAGGCTGTCAGTGCTGCAGTTCCCGGTCTCACCTGCCTGCCTCCTTGGCTCCGGGCCCCCTGCATTCGAAGCGGCAGTCACAGATCCCCTCCCTTTGGGCCTTCCTTCCCTGTGTCCCACCCTCACAGAAACCGGAAGTTACATGAGATGGGGGCGGGACACAGGGAGGGAAGGCCAGAAGAGAGGCGATCTGTAACTGCCGCTTTGAATACAGGGGGCCCGGAGCCGTGGAGGCAGGTAGGTGAGACTGGGGACTGCAGCGGTGGGGGGGGGGGGGGGGTGGCAGTGGCTGGGGGAGCGACAAGGGGCGGTAATGGCAGGGGGAGTGACGGGGTGCAGCAGCGGTGGGGGACGGAGGCGGGCGGCCTTGCCCCAGGCCCGGCCTAGTCTCTCAGCGGCCCTGCTGCTAGGTCTATGGCTGGGAGTAAGGTCTCACACCCAAAATGGATGTGTGGCAATTTTGATTTTGCCGCACATCCATTTTCGGGAAAAAAAGGCCTTTTTTTACAGGTGTGCTGAAAAATGATTCTGCACGCGCCCAAAACCCACGCCTATACTACCAAAAGACATTTTTCAGTGCGCCTTTGTAAAAGGACTCCTTAATCACCTCATTCATTGTTCTAATTTCCATATCATTTATAAATATGTTAAATAACACTGGTCCCAGTACTAAACCCTGTGGTACTCCACTGTCCACCCTCCTCCATTGAAAGAAATTTAACCACTTAACCCTACCCTCTGTTTTCTCTTCAATAACCAATTCCTAATCCACACCAGTACCTTGCCTCTTGTCCCATGACTCTTTAATTTTCTCAGGAGTCTCTCATGAGGAGCTTTATCAAAAGCTTTCTGAAAATCTAGATACACTACATCAACCAGCTCGCCTTTATCCACATGTTTATTCACACTTTCAAAGAAATGAAGCAAATTGGTGAGGCAAGACTTCCCTTGGCTGAATCCATGCTGACTCTGTCCCATTAAACGATGCTTGTCTATGTGTTCTGTAATTTTATTCTTTATGATAGTTTCCACCATTTTACCTGGCACTGACGTCAGGCTTACCGGTCTGTAATTTCTCGGATCACCCCGGAACCCTTTTAAAAAGGATCACCCAGCAAATGTTTAGGTTTGCACGTTGTTGATAAACACTTTCTTCTGTGAACGGTGTAGTATCTACTCATTCCTATATATGCTTTTTATAATTGGTCAGGTCTTTCCCCTAAGATGTGAATAGCCATACCAATAAGAATGAACAGATTGGCACAACACATCCATCAGAATTATCAGACATTTTCCATCTTTTGGAAGAAATGTGAATTTTAATAGAAAATAGCCATGTATGTTTTTAATATTGTTTAATATATTAGGCATGACCATTGGGGACTTCCATACAAAGTCACGTCCCATGTCTCCATAATCCACCCACTTGCACACTTACCCACTGTGTGCAATGCCAGAAGATAAGGATTATATTGCATTACATTACACCGAAACCTTCTATTCTGTAATAACCTATTCAGTTCCATGCAGATATCATAATTAACAGAGTACCAGAACAGCCATCTGGGAATTTACAAAAACTAAAAACAATACCCGTAACTGGGAGCCAATGCAACTCATGCTAATAAGGAGCAATAGACACATTCAATCTTAAAGAAAAAAATTGTTTGCAACCTCTTCAAAGGAGCATTAGTGCATCCAATGTATACCACATTGCACTAATCTAAATTCGATAGTAATAGGGATTGTACTATAAGTCTGAAAGACTGTTGTTCAAAGTTTTTATGAATGGATCTTAATAATAAGAAAGAATATTTTATTACCTTATTAACTTGATTAGCCACGTCAATTTACTATCCACTTCAATTCCTAAGACCCAGGAAGAAAATTCAAATTTAAATTGCATCTTATTGATGGAAAAGTTTTCTTTACCTTCAATCTTTTTTAAGGCGCCCAACAAAAGAAGTTTGTCTTCTCCTGGTTAAGCTTTAATCGGAATTCCTTTGCCCAATTTCAATAATATTGACACATTTTTGAATTTCACTCAAGATATCCGTATATGCTTTAGGAACTGGTAAAAGTATAGTAATATCATCAGTATATATGTAAAAGAATAATTTCAACTATTCCAAGCATCTCCCTAATGACTGTAGCAGGACATTTATTTATTTGTAACATTTATATCCCACATTTTCCCACCAGTTTGCAGGCTTAATGTGGCTTACATTTGCCGTAATGGCGGTTGCCATTTCCGGGTAACAGAATTACAAATGGTATTGTGTTAAGGTGCATACATACATGGTAACATACATGTAACATAATATATATGGAACAGATCGTGGTATATATATATATATATATCATGTGCATACATACATGGTAAAGAGGAATACATTATGGTATTGCATGAAGGTTCCTGAGTAATAAATTGGATTGTAACGTACATTAGGTCATCGACTATAGAGAGACTCTATTCGACATGAGGTTTAAAGTGGTAGTGCTCGATCATTAATAGCAAAGAGGTTAAGCAGTCATGTGATAAAAGTTTGGTTTTGAATAGATGGTGTATAATGTTATTATTTGGTATTTAGAATGGATGTTTATGGTATGCCTTCTTTAAAAGATCTGTTGAATAACATGGGGGAAAGAGATGAGCCCTGCAGTACTCCACAGAAAGATACCCAGCTATCCAATAGAACACTCTGCATTTTAACTCTATAATTCCTACCCATCAAAAATCCCTTAAATCATTGCATTACTACACCAGATACACCAAAACTATCTAGAAATGCTATAAGAATAGATTATAGAATGATCTACTAGGTCAAATACATTAGATAGGTCAAACTGGATAACTACTGCATTTTGACCTCTGCTCAACATGTATCTCCCTCAAGTGACCAATGCACCCAAGATGGCTTCTGTACTATGTTCCTTTCAGAACCCTGTTTGTGAATGATGCAGCAAGTCAAATTTAGACAAGTAATCTTCTAATTGCATCACCACCCAACCCTCCATGATCTTTATCAACAAAGGAATCTATAATTCACAACATCCTGTAAATCACCCTTAGAGTTTTTTGGGATGGGTGTTAGAACTATGCTACCACCTGCTTCTGGAAATGAGCCCTTACTAAGACAATAATTTAGCCAATCCACTAGAAGAAAATAAAAAGCAAGAGAGACACTGTTCATTAAGCTAAAAGGGCAAATACCCAAACAACAAAAAGATTTTGCATACCATTTCATCAAATGTTTAGTCATACTACAATCTATATTTTGGAAAACTGCTCCCTATCCACTGCAACTTCACAGTCTATGACTAATTCAGGAATATCCAGACCATTAACTTGTGTTCTTAAAGATAATACTTTATCCTTGAAAAAAAACAGTCAGGGGTGCGTGTTTTTTGCTGCGTGCCGGACACTTATTGTACCTCGTCTAGAAAAAAGGGATTTTTAAAAATGCGCCAGAAAATGGACGTGCAGCGAAATTAAAACCAGCATGCGTCCATATTCAGCCTGGGACCCTACTGCCACCCATTGACTTAGTGGAAAGGTCTCGCACGCTACCCGGGCAGTCAACATGCAGCTCATGCCAACTACTGTTTACTTCCAGGTAGGCGCCCTGTGGTAGAAAATATTTTCGACTGTGTGAGTTCAGTGCACACCAAATTTAGAATTACCACCCGGGGCACGAAGAAGCCAGGCAGTAATGCCAATTTGGCGCATGCTGGATGTGTATAGGCCCTTAAGCGCCTTTGCAAAAGGACCCCTCAATAAATTTGGCGATGGATAAGAAAAATGATCAGATCTAGTTAAATGATCTACTTCAAACAATTTGCTAACTATGCCAAAAATCTAATGTTTCCCTCCCTATGATCTTTGAATATAATTCTTTCCTTTTAGATAGAATAGTCTGTTTATATTTGTGAATCCCATTCTTCCAAATTATTTTATTCTCCTCTGTAAGATGTTTCCTTCATATCCGTTCCCATTTTCTGACAGCCCATTTCAGTAACTTCAACTCCTCATCAGATCACTTATCTGATTCTCTCCTAGTTGTCAGTGGGGCAATGTCATTCAACAGTAACTCACTAACTCACCTCTTTACCACTGCTTTTGACTCCTAACTCACTTACCCTGTCCTTTTTCCTCACCTCTTTATTCCCTTACCCTTAATTGTTTTGTCCGTTTACCTGTCTTATCTAGATTGCAAGCTCTTTGAGCAGGGACTGTCTTTTGTGTATGGTGTACAGCACTGCGTATGCCTTGTAGCGCTATAGAAATGATAAGTAGTAGTAGTATTCACATTTCATTCAAAGAAAAGATTATCGTCTTTCAGAATATCTGAAAAAAATCAAATCATCCACTTTATTCCAAAATTTAACTTGATCAATCTTGCCCCTAGTAATTTTCAACTGCATATTTGCCTTATTTACTCTCTTTTTCTCAATCTCTCTCCATCTAATTGTAAATTTTACCAAGTCGTGATCTGACCAAGGTACTGGTTTACAAGATATAACAGAAAAGTTACAATCTGGAGAATTAAGGTGGACTAAAATATCCAATAAGTGTCCTTTCTCATGTGATTTCCCCAAAGTCAAAAATGTTAAACCCAACCAATCCAAGGTATTAAAAAAGTCTTACGTCTTAGCATCATCTATTTGATCCAAATGCAAATTAATGTCTCCTAATATTAAAACTGAGCTATAATTAACCACATTGCTGATGGCCATTTTCCAAGTGGACAATAAGATAGTAGAAAGCAAAATTTATCTTTAAAAGCTTCATCCTAACTTCACAAGCCAAGATTTCCAATTCAAGGAGACTTACTATATATCTAACCATTAAATTTAAAAAAGCCCTATAAATGATAAAGTAATCCCCCTCCATGTTTGTGTGGCCTTGGTATATTAGCTATTTTATAAACCAAAGGACATAATTCATTTAACGTGGGTTCGTCCTTTACAGTCAACCAGGATTCTGATATAAATAATAGGTTTGTTTGATGTTCATTTAGCAAATCTTTAACTATCTCTATCTTGTTGAGTACAGAATTTATATTTATATAAAAACATGGAATAGGATTAAATGAATCAGAATCATAAGTTTGTAGAGACACTCTCTTCAAATTAGAACAGTTCCTTTGGGAGAACAAGATAAGAGAACATAGCTAAGCAGTTCTGTTCTTTACCTTCTCTTATTCATTGAAATTGACTCCTTTGTTGTCTATGCCTAAAAGGATGGGTAAGCAGCGTGTTGGCCCAGCTGTACCAGCGTTACCTTTGGTGGGACCGATGGACCGTTTTGTGGTGGCCGGACGCTTTTCAGGTCTGGATTCCTCGCTGTTGGAGGGAGCGGTGGGAGGAGATCTGCTCCCCCAACTTGAGGACAAAATCTCTCTCAGCCCCGATGATTGGAGGCCTCCGCTTAGGCCGGCGGTGGAGCTGCGACAAGTTTAGCAAACCCCTTGCCTTGACGCTCAGGGAGTGTTTCCTGTAGCGGGGTCAGGTCATAGCATTGGTCCGCCGGGTTCTTTCAACTATGAAGGCGAGGCACAGGAAAGAGTCAGCGTTTTGGCAGACTCTGGAGCTGCAGAGGAGAGACAGCCCTTGGGTGGAATTTCGACTGAAATTACTTCTCTCAATAAGTTTTCTTTGCCTGTAACTAGCACCTTAGACACCATTTAGGAAGCTCTTTTGGGGCTAGAAACTTCATTTTCTCAAAAATTAGTATCTGTGATTCAATATACCAAGATTCCTTCATAAAAAATTTCTATGTTGGAAACAAAAACATTAACAATGGAGAAAAGAATTGAAAGTAATATTAGTAATATAGGATCTCTTCAACAAACTCAGGTTAATCTGATTAAAGAAAATACAATATTACAATATAAGATTGAAAACCTGGAAAACCAACAGAGAGCTAAAACTCTGCGTTTGATAAATTTTCCCAAAATGCCTTCTATTGCTCCTCTCATAACTTTCAAAAAGTATTTATTAGAGACACTAAAGATTCCTGAACAAGCTTATCCTCCGGTCTCTAAGATATATTATTTGCCACCATATAAAAAGAAGAACACTAATCAAGCTATTGATGAATGGGGCTGATGCTTCATTTGATACTTTAAATCTCACACAAATGCTTCAAGATAATGAGATGGGCTCTAAACCTGCAACCTTAATAGTGACTTTTGTATTGCAACCGGATCGAGACTGGATTCTAAGACAATTTTTCCGGCATAGAGAAGAACTCTTTCAGGCTTATTTTTGAAAGAGAAGGGTGCCCATCTTCTGACACAAATCGGAAGATGGGCGTCCTTCTCTCAGGGTCGCCCAAATCGGCATAATCAAAAGCCGATTTTGGGCGTCCTCAACTGCTTTCCGTCGCGGGATGACCAAAGTTCATGGGGGCATGTCAGCACTGTAGCAAAGGCGGGACTGGGGCATGATTAAGAGATGGGTGTCCTCGGCCAATAATGGAAAAAAGAAGGGTGTCCATGATGAGCACTTGGGCGACTTTACTTGGTCCATTTTTTCTTGCAACCAAGCCTCAAAAACGTGCACAAACTGACCAGATGACCACCGGAGGGAATCGGGGATGACCTCCCCTTACTCCCCCAGTGGTCACCAACCCCCTCCTACCCTAAAAAAAATCTTAATTTTTTTTTTTGCCAGCCTCTATGCCAGCCTCAAATGTCATACCCAGCTCCATGACACCAGTATGCAGGTCCCTGGAGCAGTTTTAGTGGGTGCACTGCACTTCAGCCAGGCGGACCCAAGCCCATCCCCCCCCTACCTGTTACACTTGTGCTGGTAAATGTGAGCCCTCCAAAACCCACCCGAAACCCACTGTACCCATGTAGGTGCCCCCCATTCACCCATTAGGGCTATGGTAGTGTTGTACAATTGTGGGGAGTGGGTTTGGGGGGTTTGGGGGGCTCAGCACCCAAGGTAAGGGAGCTATGCACCTGGGAGCAATTTGTGAAGTCCACTGAAGTGCCCCCTAGGGTGCCCGGTTGGTGTCCTGGCATGTCAGGGGGACCAGTGCACTATGAATTCTGGTTCCTCCCATGACCAAAGGGTTTGGATTTGGTCGTTTTTGAGATGGGCGTCCTCAGTTTCCATTATGGCCGAAAACCGGGGACGACTGTCTCTAAGGTCAACCATCTCAACATTTAGGTCGACCATCTCTAAGGTCGACCTAAATGTTGAGATTTGGGCATCCCTGACCGTATTATCGAAAGAAAAGATGGACACCCCTCTTATTTCGATAATATGGGTTTCCCCGCCCCTTCACGGGGCCGTCCTGTGAGGACACCCTCATGAAAACTTGGGCGCCCTGTTCGATTATGCCCCTCCACATGAACTATAAGATTAGAATATTTCCAGATATTGCCAGAGTTACTCAAAAGAGGCGTCAACTTTTTCTAAAACTTCATCCTCAGGTTGTACAATTAGGTGGTTTGTTTTGGCTTAATTTCCCCTGTAAATGTGTATTGAAAGTAAATGTAATTAAATATGTTTTCTACGATCCTACTCATTTAAGTTCTTTTTTAGACTCGAGGACTGTTATAACTCCTACTGTGCAGCCAATAGTAATATCTTCGTCTACTCCTTAATTAATATAATAGTCCGAGTTTCTTTTCTATTACCTAACTTTAAATAGTGGAACATATATTGCATGGAATAGTACCTTGTTCTCTCTCTCTAATTGTGGACTAAAGATCGGATAAAGTATATATTGCCTGTTATATATTTGTGTAATATGACTTTAATATGACTTATTTTTTCTGTATCTTTTCAAATGAAGAATTTCTTGACTTAATTTGTGAATGCTTAAAAAAAAAAAGAACAGTTCCTTTTACAATTTGTCTTAGTCCCTCCTTTTCTTTCTCCTTCTAATATCAGATGTAATTTCCTGTTGAACCCAAGAGCTGCTTGCAAGCTTCCTCTCTCTCTCTCCAGGTGCTTTCCTACAAAATGAAATGAATAAATAGCAACAGGTCTCTACTTTTCTAAAGACTGTGCACAGCAAATTCTGTGGTAGAAAGAAAGAAAGCAGATCGGTGGTAGATGTACTAAATATTTTTAATAGTAGATTTGCCAACTCTACTATTAAAATTTTTTAGTACATCTACCACTGATCTGTGTTCTTTCTTTCTACTTTGGAGTTTGCAGATCATCTGCCTTGCTGTTTCTTCAGCAAATTCTGTGGAACAATTTTACAGAGACCAAAATGAATGGGAACAAAAAAGAATAATTGCCCTGTCTGTGTTGGATGTATTATGCTACTCTGAGATCCAAAGATAATGATGGTTTGAAAATATTGTTTGCCTGTGAGCAAGATTAGAGTTCTGTCATTTTGTTATGCTATGTTCTGTTCTGTTATATTAATTTGATATTCCCCTCAACACCTTTAAATAGGTTCAGAGTGGATTACAATATTAGAAAAACCAATCATCCAGGCTGGGAGCTTACAATATCGAGATAATTTTTTTTTCATACAACAATGGCACAATATCTGATTAGAAAGTAAATACCTTCTAAATAAATTTGTCTTCAACATTTTATGAAAAATTAAGTATTTTGGTTGACATTTCACTAAAGTAGGTAAAGAGTTCCAATTTGAGACGACTGGTAAGAGAATAAATCTGTAAAATATTTCTTAAAACTGAATCCGTTTTGAAAACGGGAACAGATATATTTAGACTATTGCAAATATCATAATTTGAAGAACGTATATTAATCAGGGAAAATATAACTTGGTGCCATACCTACCAATATCTTAAATAAGCTTATGGAAAATTTTAGCCTCTATTGGCAGCTAGTGGAGAAACCATTATTAATAGATCTATAATGCAAACCTTTTTGGTCCTGTCTGTTTGTCCTGATTTAGATTGTGAGCTCTTTTGAGCAGGGACTGTCTTCTTCATGTTCAATTGTAAAGCACTGCGTACGACTGGTAGCGCTATAGAAGTGATTTATAGTAGTAGTAGTAGTAGTGTATAGATTCTATAGAAAGGACTGCAAGATGATGGAAAGACCCATAGGCAAGAGATCTGTTGGTACAAGGAACTCTAGAAGGAAAGTGAAAACACCCATCCAATCCTGCAGGTAAAGCTTTGGTTTCTCTGGAAGAAATATGAGACCTGGGGCTGTTTAGTAGAGAAGTCGAATTTAGGGATATTGCTGATTTCTCTATTATTCTAAGTGGAACAAAAACGTCAGAGAAATAATGATCTACAAACAAGTTTTAGCTGCTACATTTGTACTGGAATAGCTTACTATATTTGTGACTGTCTTTGAGAGCTATGTCCCCTTCATCATGTCACCTGCATACTAAAATTCATAATAACCAGAGCAGGGCTATTAAGACAACGAGCAATGTTAGATTTTCCATGCCCATCAAGTTCAACATCCTTCTCTAAAATGCTAACTATCATGGCTTTGCTAAAAAGAGACATATTTTTAGCTGAGAACTTGTAATAGCATATAATCTTTGTAAATTATAATTCTGTATTTTCTTTATACTCTGAAGACCATTTTGATGGCTGGTTAGAGCTGTGGGTTGGCAGATGGCAGATGCCTAGTAAGTGTCTCAGATGCAACACTGCACTGGAAGAACCCTTTAGGAACCCAAGTAGAAAAAAAATCAACCCCTCTCAAAGCAGTTTTGCAAATCTCCTGGAAATATGGGGTCTAAAAATTGAAATTTGCCAACACTTGGAAAGTAACAGTTGCTTTGACACATGGATTATTTGTTTCAAACAAAATGCACACAGAGCAAAATGGACTGAGACATTAGAAAGCCAGTTTAATCTCTAAAGAGTCCACACTGTATTAAGAAATGCCAAAAATAGCATGTTTAAAATATGGAAATTATTTTTATAAAGTTGAGTGGCGTTATACACATGTGCCAATATGCATTCTGAAAAGAGCACATCTGCTTTTATATGATCTGTGAATAGGCACACCTAGGGGTTTAGTTTAGGTAATACTGAATGGAGTTGAATGTACGGATGTATTTTATATAATATGCATACACATGCGTACAGTACATGTGCACATTTACATCTTCTTTGGAGCAAGTGCATATTTCTACAACAGAATTTGTATTTTACTGGGGGTTGTTGTATCACATATAGATGTCCAGAGTCAGTGGTGGCCATACCATTAGGCCATCTGAAGCGGGGGCCTCAGGCGGCACTCTTCTGAAGTGGCATCACCCTCGCCCTTCTTTCCCCAACCTCCTTCCTCGAACTTACCTTTTTCTTTGTTTTTTTAAAAGGTGGCGGCTACAGGGGCAGCAGCAATTCTCATAGGCTGCCCTGCCGTCAGTCCAGGCACCTTCTCTCAACTGCAGCCCACCTCTCTGATGTAACTTCCTGTTTCCTCGGAGGCAGGCTGCAGTAGAGAGAAGGGTTCAGGACCAGCAGCAGGGCAGACCATGGGAATCGCTGCCACTGCCTCTACCTTTTGAAAAACAAGAAAAGAAAAGGTAAATTTTGGGGAAGGGGGTTGGGGAAGGAAGGGGGAGACATCAGATCGTGGCGAGGGGTGGCACAGAGGAGCCAGGGTAGCAGCTCGTTCCTCACCTCAGTTTGCAGATTGTCTTGGGCAGCCCCTGCCCAGAGTTGCATGCCATATTCAAGGTGTGGTTGTACCATGGAGCCATACCAAGGCATTATCATATTCTCCATTCTATTCTCTGTTTCTTTCCTAATTAATCCTAGCCTTATGTTTTTTTTTTTTTAGGCACTGTCACAAACTGAGCAGAGGATTTCAAAGTAATGTCTATGATAACATATAAATCCTTTTCTTGGGTGGTGACTTCTAATGTGGAAGCTAGCATTGAGTACCTATAATGGGTTTGGTACGATTGTCTAATGACAGTTTGTCTAATGGACAATTGGTGTAAGGATTTAAGTCTAGAGTCCAATTTGTCCATAGCAACAATTCATTTAAATGTTAATTCGTCTAATGGACAATTGGTCTAAAAATTAAATAATCAAGATAAAGATGTGAAGTCATACATTTGTCATGTGGCAGATCACTTTTTTAGAGTCAATAATGAGAAACACCAAATGCTTTAATCTAATCAAGTCATTAACCCTGGAAGCCACTTGGTATTGTAATACAATAGGTAAAAATTTAACTGAATGCGATATAGGTGCAAAGTTACAAGTGTTTGATGTGGAAGAGTAAAGTCTTCAATCATGAGTAAATGTATTAAGTTACTAAAAATTTGTTTATGAAGCCAATTATTAAATATGACTGCAGCTTTGAAATAGGCTGGCTCATGAATGAGATGAAAACAAAAGCTGTGAATTGAAATCGTACAGTACAATTCTATAAAAGGTAGAAACTGTTATAAAAATTTATGCTTCAAGTATAAAATCCAAACTACAGTTGATGTTCAGTCAGTGCAAAAAATGGTGTTCGAGATAAAATATTTCAGTTAAATCACAACTGTTATAGTGGATATATTAAGGAATGGAGTTCTGTGACTTAGCAGATTCAGAAAAGACAAAAGAGAAGTTAGTTGCCCAAGGTTATCTTCTGTGCCTGTAATGTAAATGTGTTATAAAGATGCCAGGAGAGACGACAATAGAGAATGTAATGGGTCAGCAGTCACAATAATCATTAACAGCCAAACAACAACTACAAAAGATTGGAGAACATTCGATCAATGCTACTGCTGCACACAAAGCTGATGTCATCCGTGTGAAGACCACCATGAACCAAGCTGCACCAAACAGTAATGACAAGCCAGCCCAAAATTTTCAATCCACACTTCAAGAATGGATCCTGCTGTACAACCATATCTGCCACATACAGCATCTTTGAAGCAAGCTGTCAAACAAGTTCGAAAACAAGATCATCCAGAACCGTTGAACTTGACTGATTTGGTTATTCCTCCAGAATACACAAAGACTCTCAGTGGGGAGACTTTCCTTGTTAAGAACTCAGACATTGGCTCAGAGAAAGTCCTGCTGTTCACATGGTTGCTAATGATCGCAAGCTCAGCGAGAGTCAGAACTGGATCATTCCCACTATATTCACTCAACTGTATTCAATATATGCTCCTATTGGACCTGATGACAGAAGTCAAATCCTGCCACTAGCTTATGGAATCATGCACATAAGTCTCTTGAATGCTACTTTGCAGCCGACAACAATATTTCCCTGAAGCCTCCCATTATTATTTCTGACTTCGAAAAGGCAGCCATATGAGCCTCTGCAGAAGAATTTCCCTACTCCATTCCTAATGCTTGCTTTTTCCAGTTTGGGCAAAGTATATATAGGAAGATACAGGGCCTAGGACTCTCAAATCAATACGCAACATATGAAGACTTCAGTTTAAAAGTTCAGCAAATCACTGCACTAGCATTTCTTCTTCCTAATGAAATTCAGCTGGCATGGCTTGAATTGAAGGGAGCCCTTTCTGATGAAGTAGCCGACCATGCCTAGTGGCTTGATGAAAATTGCATTGGTGGATGGGTTTGCAGGACCCTTCGTGACCAGCAAATCAGATTACCTCCATTGTTTCTATCATCTCTGAGGTCAGTTAATGCTCATGTTGACCTGGACATACCAAGAACACAGAACATAGTGGAATCATGGCACAGAAGACTAGAATTGCTGGTTGGAAGAGCACATGTTAGAGTTTATAAATTGATTGCAAATTGCAGAAACAGCAGGAAGATGTTGAAGGTCGGATGGAAAGTAGAATGAGAGAGGAAGTGCAATCCCCATGAATGTGCAACAGCAAGAGAACAAGCAGTGAGGCACAAAAAAATGAGGATTCAGATGGTTCAAAATCAAGCGGGTTTTTACTGGAAAGTTTCTATTCCATTGGTTGTAAGGACTCAACATGGCCGTGTTTTGGCAACCATGCATATGTCAGGAGTCTTTCAATCTTTCTAGTAAAACGTGAGCTCATGAAAACATGAGCTTGGATCAACAACGCCAAGGCTTGAACAAATGCATGGCATGGTTGCCACATCATTGAACAGCATCACTGTCACCATTGCTCCCACCCATGAAAAATAATGCCAGCTTTTAGCAGGCATTATTTTTCCAGGAAAAACACCATTTGTGGTATTCACTGCAAACTGCATTTTTGCTTTTTGTGTAGTAAAGAAATATTTGCATCCTATTACTGTGTAACCTGCAGTATCTTAGATTAACATGCATTATTGGTCTTTAAAACCAGTTAAGGGACAAATAGCATGCCCTAGGCCCATATCACACCTTAATAACTACTCCCCTTACTGCCATACATTTTAACTCTCCAAAGTTTTAACAACGAGAGGTGAAGCTACTTCTGAGTGAGCCCAGCAAAATGCCCAGAGCCACCCAATGGTAGAGACCATCAGCTGTTGAATTGAAGTGCCCTCCAACTCACTGGCTTTCTGTTCTCTGTCCCCATTGTCCAACATCTCTCTTTCTTTCTTCTTCTCCCTGAGGGTCTGGCATTGTTCTCCAGCTCCCCACTGCCCCACCCCCTCTCAGTCCTCCAGATTCCAGCAGTGACAACAATGAAAACAGATAGCATCCATCTGGCCTTTTCCTCGGCCGCACCCGCCCACAGGAAGTTACATCAAAGGAAGTGGTAGAGATCCTATTTCCATCTTTTGTCCTGTTGCAAATCTCTGCTTTGTATCTAAGCTTACAAAATTTTGTTTTTGATCAATTATCAGATCTTCTAAAAGCGACTAATATTCTTCACCTGAATCAAACTGATTTCTATAAACATCATTGTACTGATTCCGCTCTGATAGGATTGTCAACATTTATTCAAACTCATTAGGTCAGAAAGATACTGAATTACTCCTATGATTAGATCTTTTGTTTGCATTCAATTTGATAAATCGCACAGTCCTACTGGAAAGACATCAAAATATAGGAATTACAGATATTGCCTTAGGAAAGGGGAGGTTTCTGATCCCTGCTTATTCACTTGTGGGGTGCCTCAGGGTTCACTATAACTACCCGTTCTTTTTAATATTTTTATTTCACCATTAGTGAAGTTGATTCAGTCTTTAGGCTTAACACCATTTATTTATTAGGATTTATTTAACGCCTTTTTGAAGGAATTCATGTACAGTAAGAATAAATCAAATATTTATGCAGATGACATTCAGGGTCCTGTTTACTAAGGTGCGCTAGCGTTTTATTCCCCCAGATTCCATATAGCACGTCTAGACATCCGCGCTTAAATCCATGTGGATTCTATAACAATGTGCGTAACTTAACACTTAATAAGCAATAATGAGCACTAATTGGCACTGATTAGAATTTAGGTGCACAACTCACTAAGCGTGTTCTGTAACAAAGAGTGCTGAACTTCTAACGCGCACAGACAAAAAGGGTCATGATTATGAGCGGGGAGTTTTCTAGGTGTTCCAAAATTTATGCATGTTGTTATGGAATATGGCTTAGTGTGCGTAAATTTACATGCCAGAATTTACACCACATTTTCATTGGTGTAAATGGAGGTGCGTAGTTTTAGGCACTGAGAGAGCAACTAAGAGTATTCTATAATCAGTGCCTAAATCTAGGTGCCGATTATAGAATACGCTTATTTGGCACTAATTTCAACACTGTTTTTTTAGGCACCATATATAGAATCTCCCAAATTATCGGGATCTACATGGTTAGCACGTGCTAATGCTTAGCATGCGCTAAAAATACTAATGCGCCTCTAGCGTTGTTTAGTAAACAGGGCCCTCATATTCTTATGCCATTTGATACTTTAGACTAGCACTCAGTGGAAAACTGCTATCTATTGTGCCATGGTTAGAAACCAACAAATTAAAACTCAATCCTAATAAAACACAAGCTATGCTTTTCCTAGACAAGATACTGTTTCTCTTTCTGGGCAAATTATTATATTTAATTCACCAATATCTCTCTCAGCTTCACTTAAAATATTAGGAGTAATATTCGATCCTAAACTTACTTTTCACTCTCACATTTCAGCTGTTATTAGTAAATGCTTCTGTAAGGTTAGATTGATTCCCTCAATCAGTAAACTAATAGATGCAAAAGCAATAAGAATGCTGGTCCACACAATAGTTCTATCTCACCTTGATTATTGTAATCAAGACCACTTTTACCAGTTGGCAAAATGGGCAGTTGCCCTGGGCCCCTGCATAAAGGGCAATCATTTGCCAATGGGTAAATTTAGCCCCTAGTCTGATACCTCACTTTCTTTCTTCTCCCCACCTTCCATTCCCCCTCCCCATGGGTCCTGTCTCTCTCGCCCTTCCTCCCCCCTCCTTGTGGTCTTCTGTACCTCTCTTCCATTGCCAGCAGCAATTAGGACAGGCTACTTCCAGCTGGATTGCAGCTTTCTCTCTGCAGGGTCCTGCCTATGCATAAACAGGAAGTTGCATTAGAGTAGGTAGGCCCCTATTGAGAGAAAGCTCTGATGCCAGCTGAAAGCGTGTCTGAAATCCACCATTACCACAATGGAAGAGGTACAGATGTCTGTGTAGGATGGGGAGGAAGAGAGAGAGGGAGAGGGTAAAGGAGAGGTGCAGGACCCATGGAGGGACTAGAAGGGGGGGGAGAGATGAATTGGCATAGAAATGCCAGACTGGGGGTAGGGTGGGGGGGGGGGGGGAGAGAGGGAGAGTTACTGACCCAGGGTTGGTGGGGAAAAAGAAAGAGACAGGGGAGAAGCTGAATACAGGAAGAGACAGGGAAATAGAGAAGACATGATGGACAGGGAAGGATCATAGGGACAGTGCTGGACAGGGAGGGGATATGGATAGTGGGAGATGGGAGTGACAATGCTGGAAAAGAGGGAGATGGGGGCATGGGGCAAAGCTGGGAAAGGGGGAGAACTAAGATTTAATAACTAGGGACCAGTGATGATGTTGGGGTGGTCCAATGCAGTATGGAAGTCTATTGACCACTGGATCCCCATGCTGAGGTCCTTTAAAACTTAGATTGTGAGCCCTCTAGGGACAGATAAAGTACCTACATATAATGTGTGCAGCACTGCGTACGTCTAGTAGCGCTATAGAAATGATTAGTAGTAGTAGTAGTTTAAATCTTTGAAAAAGTGTTTTCAATTACTTATATACAAGCTTGGACTGTTCATTAATGGTGACATATAGAACATTGCTTGTAAAGTATATCTTCATTCCACTTTATACTGTAACTAACGATTCTTCTAAACATATACATGTGTAATGCATGCACAAAGGTGAGCTCCTAGTTTATATGCCCTTCACATTCATTCAGATACTTATATCTGGCGTAGCTGGAGCTGAAGTGCCAGGCTGTTGTATATTGTCTATAGGTTATCATCTATTGGTGTTCTTTTCCTGTTTTCAGTGCTTGATTTTGTAAACCGCTCTGATGTTTGTATGGTGAAGGGCGGTAAATCAAGACAAAATAACCAGAAACAGAAGGGTAATGTGCAGTTATTTTTTTCCTTTAATGAGCTGTGCTTATTTTTTAAAAATGTTAATATTTATTTTGACCATATAAATCAAGACAACTTTTGATACAGAAAAAAAAGCACAAGTAGGGAATTTAAAACATAAAAATGAAGGAAAATTCAGAAAAGGTAACCCTTTAAACATAACTGATCGAGCAGTCCTTTTACTAAGCTGCAGAAAGCACTAATACATGCTTACTGCAGGTTAAAAAACATTACCGCGGGGCGAACTCAGATTTCCTGCGGTAGTTTTGGGATTGGTGTGTGCTTCCCACTTGCTAAAAAATATATTTTATTTTTTAGCGCTGGGGGTGTGTCTGAGGAGCGGACAATAGGTGTGTACTGTGCTAATCGGTTAGTGCAGCTACATCGCCACACCCTAACTGATTAGCGTAGGGTTATCACGGGAACCTTTACCACCTAAAAAATAGGTGTCGGTAAGTGCTCACACACTAATGACCATGCACTAATGGGGAAATTAGCATGTGGCCATTAATGGGAACAATGGAAAATGGGCCATTTTACCGCTGTGCTAAAAGTGGCCTCAGTGTGCAGAAAAGACCCACGCTGGGGATAGCGTAGGCAACTTTTTAGCACAGTTTAGTCAAATGGCCCCATAGTATTTCCCTCCAAGTAAATGAGATGTGGGGAGAACCTACTTATAGATGTTAATACCTACAAATCATAACAGAAAAATAAAGGGAAAAAGTTGTGCTTATTTTATTACGGCATACTGTACATCGCCTTGAGTGAATTCCTTCAAAAAGGCAGTAAATGAATCCTAATAAATAAATATTACCATGCAGAAAAAGTTATAGAACATGAGCCTGTCAGTGGGTCAATTTTTGCCAGTATTCACTTGTAAGCATTAGAGGGAGAATAAAGAGCCACAATATTTCCTTAGGGACCCTTTTACAAAGGCGTGCTGAAAAATGGCCTAGGGTAGTGTAGACGTGTGTTTTGGGCGCAAGCAGAATCATTTTTCAGCGCACTTGTAAAAAATGCCTTTTTAAAATTTTTGCTGAAAATGGACATGCGGCAAAATGAAAATTGCTGCGCGTCCATTTTGGGTCTGAGACCTTACTACTAGTCATTGGCCTAGTGGTAAATTCTCACGTGGTAACTGGGCGGTAATGACCTACGTGCGTCAAAAATAAAAATTATTTTTCAGTCACACACATATCGGACACATGCCAAAAATGAAATTACTGCAAGAGCCACCTGGCAGCCGGGTGTTAACTCCATTTTGGCGCACTTTGGGCGCACGTAGATGCTTATGAGGGGCACACGTCGGGCATGCGTAGACGCTTATGCGGCTTAGTAAAAGGGCCCCATTTATATAGCACTTGTGACTGAAGTTCATTTACAAATAACCACCAGGCTGATTCAGAGAGAGTAGCAGCCCAAAGGTTGAAGATATGAATTCCCAAAGAACAAGGAGAAAATCCATGGGAGAAAAGAGTGATCAGAGTGAAACAGAAGATGTTGAGCAGCTAGGAAGGGGAAATTCACTCCAGAGTAGAAGGGGTGGGAGTTGGGGTTGGATAGGAACTGCAAATTCTGAAAGTGAAATTTAGCCCAGGGCAGGGGAGAGGTAGAGATCAACTTTTGAAAGGATGACTAGCAAGAATGTGCTGAAATGGATGAATGGATCAAGAAAGTAAGAGAGGAACAAGCAGCAAGCAACATTAAAGATATGAAACTGATTGCCACAGATCCTCTCTCTGTCTTTCACAGTTTGCTAGAAAGAAAAGCTACAGTTCTTTCAACTATTTATTGCATTATTGCACAGTTCTTTCCTTTCCTCACTTTGCTGCTTGCCTTTTGCATTTTCTCACTCTGTGGTCAGAGATCTGCTTACATTTTTTTTTTTTTACTGCACTGAAAAAATGCTCTACAATGTCAGGAGAGATAAATCTGACTGTGCCATGAACTGCAGAGAGGCTGGAATGTCCTGGGAACCACCCGAAGAGCTGAAATCACTTTTGTGGAATTTTTGCTGCATCTCAGAACCAGAAATGATCAGATCTAGATCTGTGATTCATGGATCAAATTTCAAGGGATGCAGTCCTTTTGGTTCAGTTTAGGATTGTGATCCTTTAAGTTAGAGGGCATACATTTGTTTGAAATCGAGGTCATTCCTGGAAAAAAAAGGCAAATTCTGTGCCACGTAATCAAATGGAATTCATTCAAAACTCAAGCAGACAGGGATCGGCATCAGGAGCAAGACCACGTTGCATAGAAAAATATCTTATACAGCTGGAATGAAGTGCCTATAAAGCTCCATTAGCTGGTGCCCGGTGGAAGCCTCAGTTAATATACTGGATAGCCCATTCTGCGTTTCTCAAGCACTGTTATTATAAGGCAAGCTGAGGTTCTGTGGGGGTCAGAAAAAGGGGAAATGGGACTTGATATACTGCCTTTCTGAGGTTTTTGCAACTACATTCAAAGCGGTTTACATATATTCAGGTACTTATTTTGTACCAGGAGCAATGGAGGGTTAAGTGACTTGCCCAGAGTCACAAGGAGCTGCAGTGGGAATTGAACTGAGTTCCCCAGGATCAATGTCCACTGCACTAACCACTAGGCTACTCCTCTAAACACTGTTTTTATATTATTATGGTAGCAATTTCTCTCTTTGTCGTGCTAATTGCTCTTTGACAAAGCCTAGACTGTAACTTTTAATAAAAAATGGCCATAGGCAGAAGGGATACTGGAATGATTTTCAGTTTATTAATAACATAAAATTCAGTTTATTTTCCATTGTTCCTTGTAAGTGAAGGAGTAGCCTGTTAGACCGGCAGCCTAAACCCCAGGGAAACCAAGGTTCATATCCCACTGGGCAAGTCACCTAACCTTCCATTGCCTCAGATACAAATATAGCACTAACACATGCTTACCATGTGGGAAAATGCAATACCATGGGGTGCGTTCAGGCATCCCAAAGTAGTATTGGCATCTACATACTCTTATTTTTTAGTGCTGGGGCGTGTTTGGGGGCAGAGAGTAGGCATGCCAGTGTTAGTACCTACTGATTAGTGCATGGTTAGCGTGTGAGCCCTTTCTACCTACTAAATAGGTGTTGGTAAGGGCTTACGCGCTAATGGCCACACGCTAATTGGGAAAGAGAAACAAAAAAGCAACACTGGGCCTTCAGGATTGAGATGATCAAAGTCTCTTGTTTATTAATTGATGGATAGACCCGACACGGGAAATTAGCACATGGCAATTAGTTGAGGAAATGAAAACTCAGCCATTTTACAGCTGTGCTAAAGATGGCCTCAGTGCTTGTGGAAACCCACACGCTAGTCATAGCACAGGCCACTTTGTAGTGCAGCATAGTAAAAGGGCCCCTTAGGTTGCAAGTCCTCTGGGGAGAGGGAAACACCTACTGTAACTTGCCTTGAGCTACTTCTGAAAAGGGTTGAGCTAAATCCAAATAAGATAGTGCCTTTAGTGGTTGAATGACGAGTTTCAAAAGAGTTTCAAAAAGCATAAAATATGAAGTCTACCTATATTCTCCAGTCTGCACAAAAGGGTTTATTATTTATTATTTATGAATGACATTTATATCCTGCATTAGCCTGAGTAGAACTCAGGTTCAATGTGGCTTACATAACAATTAGAAAAGCATGAACATGTTCAAAATATATTAACAGAAAGTAAAATACATCATATAATGTTAGGCCAGTAAAACGTGAGTTAGGTTCTTTCTGAGATTCTTAATCTCTTACCTCCACCCCCTACCCCAATGAAATAATCCCTTGGTGGGCAGAAGATGGTGCTTTCTTGAACAAATCTATCACCTATGGAGGTGATGGGACAGACTTCCGTGCAAAATTGACTTGTTGAGCGCCCCATACAATGCTGCTGTTATCTACTGCTCTTCCCACCCATGCAATGCTATCATTATTTAAAACCAGTTGAGAGATAATCAGATCTGGCTGTATTGAAGCCCTGGATTATTCATATACCGGGACACTCAGGATCCAATTTAAAAAAAAAAAAAAAAGGCTGAGCTCCTAATTATATGCTAACCGCAGAAAAAAATGGCAAATACCATGTGATGCGCCGAGGTGTCCCATGGTAACTTCGGGGTGTGAATGCACTACCCATCTGCTAAAAAATAACATTTATTTTTTGTTCAGGGGGCATGTGTGGGATGGAGAGAATATTCCAAAAAAATGAAAAGAAGTCAAATTTCTTACAGAAGGTTTATTCTCCTCAAAAAGTCACATGTATCTCCTGGACCTGGCACGGTCAATGTTTTGCCTGTATGCCTTCCTCAGGGGACACAGCTCAAAATATGTGACCATAGTTAGTTTGACCATAGTTTCTTGGAGAAAACACCTCATCAGGAACAAATAGAGCCATGTTCATTTTAATAAGACTTTTTTTTATTGCAGTTGAAATTTTAAATGTGCACAAATCAATTTGATGTGTTTATTTGTAGGTTAACATGCATTAAATCGATTGGACACATACTAAAACATTTTAAGGAGCTCTAATTAACCAAATGTACACTAACAAATATTTACTTCTTCTCTGAGCAGGACTAAGTCTGGGAAGCTTCTCTTTCCCCTGCATAGCTGTTCTACATGTGGAAAATAGAATATATTTTCTTTTCCTCCTATGGAAAGCATGAAAGAGCTAATCTGTGCCATGTTCTTACCTTGTACTCTCTCTAATTTCACTTGAATGATACTGCAAGAAATGGAAGTGGAAGAAAATTCTTCTTCAGCTGAGATCGTTAGCAGCAACTGCTATCATAAGTACCCCAGCTTATTAGTATCCATGAATTTTAAGTGGCACCTTCTGAAAAGTTCTAACAGACTGCTCTGGTGTTATCTAAATAGTCCTAGGGCACAATGAGGGCAGAGCATGGTCATTCTATCTAACTCCACAGAGAGTCCACAGAGAGTCAATGATATTCAGTCACTGACTATATCTTACTAGCCATTAAGCCCGTTAAAACGGGCGAGTATTGGTATGTTTTATTTTGATGTGTAACTCCCTCCCTCCCTCCCAGCTCCAAGGCCCCATTCCCTCCCCTCCCAGTTTCCCTCTCTGTTCCGTCATCACGTTTTGACGTGGGGGCGGGACAGAGAGGGAAGTCTCTACTGTGCATTTGCAAGTAAGTCGGTCACTTGCCATTTATATGTTTGATACACCATCTCACACCCTCAAGGTTTGGATAGCTTCCTAAAATAAAAGCTCATAAGCCATTATTAAAATGAACTTGGGGAAAATCCACTACTTATTTCTAGGATAAGCAGCATAAAATGTATTATACCATTCTGGGATCTTGCCAGGTACTTGTAACCTAGATTGGCCACTGTTGGAAACAGGATGCTGGGCTTGATTGACCTTCAGTCTGTCCCAGTATGGCAATACCTATGTACTTACAGTGGGGGAAATAAGTATTTGATCCCTTGCTGATTTTGTAAGTTTGCCCACTGACAAAGACATGAGCAGCCCATAATTGAAGGGTAGGTTATTGGTAACAGTGAGAGATAGCACATCACAAATTAAATCCGGAAAATCACATTGTGGAAAGTATATGAATTTATTTGCATTCTGCAGAGGGAAATAAGTATTTGATCCCCCACCAACCAGTAAGAGATCTGGCCCCTACAGACCAGGTAGATGCTCCAAATCAACTCGTTACCTGCATGACAGACAGCTGTCGGCAATGGTCACCTGTATGAAAGACACCTGTCCACAGACTCAGTGAATCAGTCAGACTCTAACCTCTACAAAATGGCCAAGAGCAAGGAGCTGTCTAAGGATGTCAGGGACAAGATCATACACCTGCACAAGGCTGGAATGGGCTACAAAACCATCAGTAAGACGCTGGGCGAGAAGGAGACAACTGTTGGTGCCATAGTAAGAAAATGGAAGAAGTACAAAATGACTGTCAATCGACAAAGATCTGGGGCTCCACGCAAAATCTCACCTCGTGGGGTATCCTTGATCATGAGGAAGGTTAGAAATCAGCCTACAACTACAAGGGGGGAACTTGTCAATGATCTCAAGGCAGCTGGGACCACTGTCACCACGAAAACCATTGGTAACACATTACGACATAACGGATTGCAATCCTGCAGTGCCCGCAAGGTCCCCCTGCTCTGGAAGGCACATGTGACGGCCCGTCTGAAGTTTGCCAGTGAACACCTGGATGATGCCGAGAGTGATTGGGAGAAGGTGCTGTGGTCAGATGAGACAAAAATTGAGCTCTTTGGCATGAACTCAACTCGCCGTGTTTGGAGGAAGAGAAATGCTGCCTATGACCCAAAGAACACCGTCCCCACTGTCAAGCATGGAGGTGGAAATGTTATGTTTTGGGGGTGTTTCTCTGCTAAGGGCACAGGACTACTTCATCGCATCAATGGGAGAATGGATGGGGCCATGTACCGTACAATTCTGAGTGACAACCTCCTTCCCTCCGCCAGGGCCTTAAAAATGGGTCGTGGCTGGGTCTTCCAGCACGACAATGACCCAAAACATACAGCCAAGGCAACAAAGGAGTGGCTCAGGAAGAAGCACATTAGGGTCATGGAGTGGCCTAGCCAGTCACCAGACCTTAATCCCATTGAAAACTTATGGAGGGAGCTGAAGCTGCGAGTTGCCAAGCGACAGCCCAGAACTCTTAATGATTTAGAGATGATCTGCAAAGAGGAGTGGACCAAAATTCCTCCTGACATGTGTGCAAACCTCATCATCAACTACAGAAGACGTCTGACCGCTGTGCTTGCCAACAAGGGTTTTGCCACCAAGTATTAGGTCTTGTTTGCCAGAGGGATCAAATACTTATTTCCCTCTGCAGAATGCAAATAAATTCATATACTTTCCACAATGTGATTTTCCGGATTTAATTTGTGATGTGCTATCTCTCACTGTTACCAATAACCTACCCTTCAATTATGGGCTGCTCATGTCTTTGTCAGTGGGCAAACTTACAAAATCAGCAAGGGATCAAATACTTATTTCCCCCACTGTATGAGTAGATGGAGAAAATGGCCAGAGCCCCAACTAAGATTATCAAGATGATCTGGCCAATGGGCACAATTCTGTACCCCTTCAAGCTGGTGAGATCATTTTTAAGTTTTATCATCTATCGTTGTGTTATCACTGTTCCCTGTATAATCCAATGTTTACCATTGTTATCAATAAAAGCTGTGACTGTTTAACACCACAGTTATTTAGAGATGACCATTGTTCAAGAGCTGGGATTGAATGGGTTGGGACAAGGAGTTGAGGGTGGGAGTTCTTAGGCAGGGTCAGAGCCCAGAGTAATGTATCTTATGTATGGAAATGAAGAATAACAATATATCCTTCTTTCCTGGCATTTTGTGCAGTTTATTCTACTAGTAAAAAATGCCCGTTTCTTAAGGGAAGGAAACGGGCGCTAGCAAGGCCATCCCCCACCCTCCCTCGCTGTTTCAGACTCTGCCCTCCCTCCATTTTCACCCCCTCCGCGTTACGGACCCCTGTACCCCCATTCCGCGACCCTGTCGACTCCCTTTCGCAGCGAAAACCGTTCCCCCACCGCCGTGGAGTACCTGTGCTGACGGGGGGCAGAGGAACTTGAACAGAAGATCATTGAAGAAGCAACGCCGCGAAGGCCAGCACAGAACTTCGGCTGACGGGGGTTGGGGTGCCCCGTCAGCAGAGGTACTGGACAGCGGCGGGGGATGGTTTTCGGTGGGAAGGGGAGTCGACAGGGTCACGGAAGGGGGGTACAGGGGGCCGTAAGGCGGGGGGTGTTGAAATCGGAGGGAGGGTGGAGTGTGGAACTCGGTGGGAGGTGCGTGAGGGGACATGGGGTGTTCATGCTCGTCGGGTGGGGGGGGCAGGTTGGTGATGCGGCGAGGGGCGGGTCTGTGTTGCCTCGCTCCCTGCCACTTGCTCCGAAGTGGCAGGGAGCGGCGCACTGACAGCTGATTCCCAGGCAGGTGGAGGAGTAGGGAAACACGCTTCACGTGTTTCCCTACTCCTCCCCTTGCTTTGGAATCAGCTGTTACTGACATCAGTGCGTGCCTGCCTAGCAGACCACCTCTGAGGGAGGCACGGTCCCAGGCACATTAGAATGTTGAAGGTGAGAATTATTATACAGTGGGGGAAATAAGTATTTGATCCCTTGCTGATTTTGTAAGTTTGCCCACTGACAAAGACATGAGCAGCCCATAATTGAAGGGTAGGTTATTGGTAACAGTGAGAGATAGCACATCACAAATTAAATCCGGAAAATCACATTGTGGAAAGTATATGAATTTATTTGCATTCTGCAGAGGGAAATAAGTATTTGATCCCTCTGGCAAACAAGACCTAATACTTGGTGGCAAAACCCTTGTTGGCAAGCACAGCGGTCAGACGTCTTCTGTAGTTGATGATGAGGTTTGCACACATGTCAGGAGGAATTTTGGTCCACTCCTCTTTGCAGATCATCTCTAAATCATTAAGAGTTCTGGGCTGTCGCTTGGCAACTCGCAGCTTCAGCTCCCTCCATAAGTTTTCAATGGGATTAAGGTCTGGTGACTGGCTAGGCCACTCCATGACCCTAATGTGCTTCTTCCTGAGCCACTCCTTTGTTGCCTTGGCTGTATGTTTTGGGTCATTGTCATGCTGGAAGACCCAGCCACGACCCATTTTTAAGGCCCTGGCGGAGGGAAGGAGGTTGTCACTCAGAATTGTACGGTACATGGCCCCATCCATTCTCCCATTGATGCGGTGAAGTAGTCCTGTGCCCTTAGCAGAGAAACACCCCCAAAACATAACATTTCCGCCTCCATGCTTGACAGTGGGGACGGTGTTCTTTGGGTCATAGGCAGCATTTCTCTTCCTCCAAACACGGCGAGTTGAGTTCATGCCAAAGAGCTCAATTTTTGTCTCATCTGACCACAGCACCTTCTCCCAATCACTCTCGGCATCATCCAGGTGTTCACTGGCAAACTTCAGACGGGCCGTCACATGTGCCTTCCGGAGCAGGGGGACCTTGCGGGCACTGCAGGATTGCAATCCGTTATGTCGTAATGTGTTACCAATGGTTTTCGTGGTGACAGTGGTCCCAGCTGCCTTGAGATCATTGACAAGTTCCCCCCTTGTAGTTGTAGGCTGATTTCTAACCTTCCTCATGATCAAGGATACCCCACGAGGTGAGATTTTGCGTGGAGCCCCAGATCTTTGTCGATTGACAGTCATTTTGTACTTCTTCCATTTTCTTACTATGGCACCAACAGTTGTCTCCTTCTCGCCCAGCGTCTTACTGATGGTTTTGTAGCCCATTCCAGCCTTGTGCAGGTGTATGATCTTGTCCCTGACATCCTTAGACAGCTCCTTGCTCTTGGCCATTTTGTAGAGGTTAGAGTCTGACTGATTCACTGAGTCTGTGGACAGGTGTCTTTCATACAGGTGACCATTGCCGACAGCTGTCTGTCATGCAGGTAACGAGTTGATTTGGAGCATCTACCTGGTCTGTAGGGGCCAGATCTCTTACTGGTTGGTGGGGGATCAAATACTTATTTCCCTCTGCAGAATGCAAATAAATTCATATACTTTCCACAATGTGATTTTCCGGATTTAATTTGTGATGTGCTATCTCTCACTGTTACCAATAACCTACCCTTCAATTATGGGCTGCTCATGTCTTTGTCAGTGGGCAAACTTACAAAATCAGCAAGGGATCAAATACTTATTTCCCCCACTGTATAGGATAACTATCAGATAGGAAGTGGGAAGTGGACCAATGACTCCAGGGAAACGGGACTATGGTGGTAAAAGAACAGCTTTATTTCACAGACTCGACACAGTACTGTGTTTCGACCACAGGCCTGCCTCAGGAGTCCTTGTGGGGTTAGGCATTCAATTCACCCAAGGTAGCAAGTTAGATGCTACCTTTGTCCTTTGTTCTTGTGCATGCTGGGCGGTAGCCCACCCATTCTCTTTCTTTTGAGTTAAAGGAATCTGTCTGAAGCATGATTGTTGTGTACTGTATCTAACAGTGTACCTGACTGCCTAAATCTTTCAAAAGCCTTGAAACATCATCAAATTTTCACCAGTTTAAAAGTATTTACAGCATCCACTCTTCAGCAAGTATTGAAAGCCACCCCAGCTTATTTCTGCAGTGAGAGCTAGGGTGAGCTGGTAGAGAACAGACTTCTAGATCTGCGAGGCAGAGACTTTTTCAGCACATCTAACTTGCTAACTTGGGTGAATTGAATGTCTAACACCACAAGGACTCCTGAGGCAGGCCTGTGGCCGAAACACAGTACTGTGTTGAGTCTGTGAAATAAAGCTGTTCTTTTACCACCATAGTCCTATTTCCCTATTTCATTGGTGTAATTTGCTGCACCTAAATTCTAGTCACGTGGACGGGCTTAGGCGTATTCTATAAACCACACCTAACTTTAGGCACTGCGTATAGAATATGCCTAAGTGTGTTTTTGATCTGCACCATTTTTTTAGGTGCCATAAATAGAATTAGGTCCTCTATATAGCACCTACAGGGTACCTATGTGGTGCCTATACTATAAAGGAAAAGAGGTGCCTATTTTCCTTTACGGAATACTAGTGTAACAATGAAAATAATTGCCAATAACTTAGGTGTGAGAACTTTTGTCAGCCATTGAGCTGGCTTAAGTGTGTGTGCCTAAGAGCTGGAAATACTGGGTCATCTGTTTTTATAGCAGGGGCATAGCCAGAAGTCCATTTTTATGAGGTCCCAAAGGTGAACAGAGGGGACAAGTATTCTCTCTCTCCTTTCCCCCTGCCACCTCCCCGCTACTGCTACCACTACCATCACCACATTAAAATATACCTGTTATCCAATCTTGGCTAAGCTCCAGAAGAAATGGATCCTCAGGAGCTTAGCCGAGATTGGATAACAGAGCCGGTAGTGGGAGGCAGGGCTGGTGGTTGGGAGGCGGGGATAGTGCTGGGCAGACTTATACGGTCTGTGCCAGAGCCGATGGTGGGAGGTGGGGATAGTGCTGGACAGACTTGTACGGTCTGTGCCCTGAAAAAGACAGGTACTAATCAAGGTAAGGTATACACAAAAAAGTGGCACAGTGGGAGGCAGGGCTGGTGGTTGAGAGGCGGGGATAGTGCTGGGCAGACTTATAAGGTCTGTGCCAGAGCCGATGGTGGGAGGCGGGGATAGTGCTGGGCAGACTTGTATGGTCTGTGCCCTGAAAAAGACAGGTACAAATCAAGGTAAGGTATACACAAAAAAGTGGCACATTTCTTGGGCAGACTGGATGGACCGTGCAGGTCTTTTTCTGCCGTCATCTACTATGTTACCTTTGCTTGTGGGGATGCCAGAGCAACGCTCAAGTCGGCAACACAATTCGGCTGTTGTTGGCAGTCCCGCACGTGCTCAGTTCAGTTGCTGAACTGAGCATGGAGTCAGCTGGCATTGGCAGCCAAAACGCACCTGCTGACTTAAGTGCTGCTCAGACAGCAACGGCGGGACTTGTGTAGGAGACATCTATGGCTGGCGGAGCTTTGGCTGGCAAGCCCCACCAGCCATTAAACAGAGGGGCAAGAACCAAAGATGAGGGGACCCAGGCCCCCAATGCCCCCCATGTGGTTATGCCATTGCTTTATAGTAGTCTATAAGATATGAGTGTATCTGTGTGCCCTGCCCATGTTCTGCCCATACTCCACCTATGTGAATACTTACTGTACCTATGTAAGTTGAGCATATTTACAGAATTTTGGCAGCATTGTAATGACTGCAGAGCTCATTTTCAAAAGAGAAAAATGTCTAAAAAGTGACATAAACCAGCATTTGGATGTTTTTCTCACAAAAACATCCAAATCAGTATTTTTGAAACTGATTTTTCAGCTGTTTTTCTATACTGTTCGCCTGTAGTGCATCCAAATCTCAAAGGGGCATGCTATGGGTGTGTTAAGGGCGGGATTTGGGCATTCCTAAGACTTAGATGTTTTCCAGACATAATGGAACAAAACAAAACTAAAAGTAAGACATTTTGAGCTAGACCTATTTTTATAATGAATAAGGCACAAAAAGGTGCCCTAAATGACCAGATGAGCACTGGAAGAAATCAGGGATGACCCCCCCCCCCCCACCAATAACCCCAGTGGTCACTGACTCCCTCCCATCACCCAAAAATGTGAATACAAATATGACATCACTATCAGCCTCTATGACAGCCTTAGATATTATAGCCAGATCTATTAGAACAGTATGCAGGTCCCTGGAGCAGTGTAGTGGTCGGTGCAGTGCACTATGGAGTGGGAGACTCAGGTCCCTATCTACCTCTACCTGTCACACTTGTGATGGAAACTGTGACCCCTCCCAAAGTCACCAAAATCCTACTGTATCCACATATAGGTGCCCGCTTCACCCATAAGGGCTATTGTGCTTTTGTACAGTGGGGGGTAGTAGGTTTTGGGTGGGTTTTGGAGGGCTCAGAGTACAAGGTAAGAGAGCAAAGATGAGATGTGTACCTGGGAGCATTTTTATGAAGTGCACAGATGTGCCCTCTAGGGTGCCCCATTACTCTCCTGGGATGTCTGGGGGATCAGTCTGCTAAAAACGCTGGCTCTTCCTACATCCCAAATGGCTTGATTTTCCCTGTTTTGCACTTATTCATTTTTTTTCCAAAATAGACCAAAAAACAACACATCCAAACACAAAACTTTGTTTGAAAATGTATTTTTCTAAAATAAAAAGACATTTTTCTTTTCCGAAAATTACCTTCTTTCCTATTCGGATTTTGGACATTTTGTTCAAAACATCCAAAGTCGGACTTAGACATCATATTGAAAATGCCCCTCTTAATCATGTGATTAGCACTTAATTGTGAGCATGCGTAGCTGAGGTCTAATTTAGGTCAGCTTTTTTTCCAGGCCTTAATTAATCTTATTATATGGATAGTAGTCAAACATTGCTACTGTCTGTATACCTAGTCATTTTGCCCCCGTTCTGACCTTATTCCACGCTGCAGCAATTAGAGGGATTCTCACCAGCGCTATCCAGAAAATGCCGTGGAAAATGCACAGATTCTGCACTTATACATTTGGTGGTGGCTGCTCAACCTATGTTTGTTTAAATGTAGGGGGCCCATGTGTTAGAATTGCGCAGTAACTGGAGGTGTTTTTTCTAAGTTTGAATACTGCCTCTTTTGCATTCCTAGTTTCTTCTGGTGCAAAGAGCAGAAGCCAGATTCAGAAATCAAACCCAGGTCTCCGGCATGACAGCATTTTTACTGGGCCGGCCCCGATGCATTTTTATTTATTTATTTTAAAAGGTTTATAAAGTTAAAGGAAACTCACATTTTTTTCCTCTTTGGACACAGATGGGAATAATTTAGTAAGAGCATTTTTGCTTTATGAGTCATTATGGAAAAGCTTGCATTTCACATGAGAACTATCTACACTAGGCCTGCTTTTCAAGCAGTTTTACAGCAGTAAGAACCACTGTAAAATAATTTTGAATATTAAGCAAATGTATTGTTGAGTTATCACTCAGACATACGTACTTCCACCAAACCAACAACAGAACCTACAATAGAAAATCTACATCCTACAAACAATCTGTACACACGGCAAAAAAGGGTTCAAACAAATCCAAACCATTAAACAAACAACAACTAATAAAGTTCACCTCAATCCCAAATACAAAAGAATACCTTACAATTAAAGTAGGTTACATTAATGCCAGATCCGCAGTAAATAAACCAGAAGCACTAACAGACTGTATCACAATGGAAGCCCTTGATCTACGAAACATGGATCCATGACCAAGAAGGCCCCATAATCCTAACCTATGTCCTCCCGGATACAAAATCACACACTGGACCAGAAAGGGAAAGAGAGGAGGAGGCATTGCTCTAATTTACAGATCTCACTTCACCACCGAAACCACAGCCTAGTCAATAACACCTCAATCTGAAATTGCATCAATCAGAATACAACACAAAATCCTATCTAACCATCTGAACTGTGTCATATTCTACAGACCACCAGGAAATGAATGAAGCCCAGACAAATTTCATGGACTTCCTATCAGCCACATGTACAGCTAACTCAAACATTCTGGTCTTAGGAGATATTAACCTTCACCTAGAAGACCCAAACTCAAACAGTGTATGAGAATGTAAGGAACTCTTCCAACTTTGGGACTTGAAATTGCCACATTCTAAAGCTACCTACATAAAAGGCCACACACTTAACTTACTTGCACACAAATTCGCAACAGACCGAAACCTCAAAATTACAGAACATAAATGGTCAGAAACATCTTGGTCCGATCACTTCAAACTAAATCTGACCCTACTATGCCTGAAGAAAGGACATCACCATATAGATGAAAAAACATCATACAATACAAGAAGTTACATGGATGTAAACACATTTTGGCAATTGATATATGACAACAATTGGTCAGCTCCAACTGATAGTGTAAACTACCTTGTGGAATGGGAAAAGAGATGCATCTCCGTTCTCTACAAAATAGCCCCCATACGAACAAAAACCTTACACAAACCCGATAAGTCCCCATGGTTCAACGAAGAGGTGAAAAAAGTAAAAACAATATCAAGACGACTCGAACGAGTGTAGAGGAAAGATAAAAACAGACAAACACTAACCACATGGAAAGAATCACAAAGAAAATACAAATATGAAATAAAAAAAATCAAAATGGAATTACTATAAAAAAAAGCTAGGAACAGATTACAAAGATATGAAGAAATTGTACAAACTATTGGACAAACTACTAGACACCAAACCAGTTACCACATCAAACACAGGCATTCCACCTGCAGACGAACTTGCCAACTACTTTAAAGAAAAAATCAACAACCTATGCAAAACCATGTCTCAGGAGAATCCCCAGCAGACTGAACGTGGTCAAACTTTACCCAGATCATAGACGAAACATTGCACAGGCAATCAGTAAGCTCTCCACTGCTTACTGTCAATTGGATGCATGTCCCAACTATTTAATGAAATCACCCCCTGACAGTTTCATAGCAGATCTCACATCCTACCTAAACTTTATGCTTAAGCATGGCATATTCTCCAAGGATAAAGGCAACATATTACTTACACCAATACCGAAAGACAGCAAGGAGAAAACAAGTGAAATCACCAATTATCGCCCTGTAGCATCCATCCCACTGACAACCAAATTAATGGAAAGCATCGTAGCCAAACTACTCACGGAGTATATCAACAAATTCTCAATACTGCATGAATTGCAATCTCACTTCAGATCCCTCTATAGTACAGAAACGGTCCTAGTTACATTCCTGGTCAATTTCAAGCAGGAAATTGCACTAGGCAAAAGCGTCCTCCTTCTCCAATTCAACATGTCGAGCGCATTTGATATGGTAGACCACAATATCCTGCTAAGAATACTCTACAGGATAGGTATCGGAAGGAATACACTCAAATGCATCAAGGGGTTTCTAACCACAAGGTCATATCAAGTAAAGTCAAACTCGAAAATTTCACCACCATGGAAAATGGACTGCGGAGTACAGCAGGGATCACCTCTCTCACCCATTCTTTTCAACCTAATGATGACCCCAGTAGCAAAATCCCTATTCAGCCAAGGCCTTAACCCTTTCCTGTATGTGGACAATGTCACAATATATATACCTTTCAAATCGAATCCATCAGAAATCTCCAACGTAGTAAAGAACAGTCTAAGCATAATGGACTCCTGGGCAACGGCATTCAAATTAAAACTCAACAAAGAAAAAACACATTGAGGGGCATAATCGAAAGGGACACCCATGTTTTTCTGAGGTCGTCCTCGCAGGACGTCCCCATGAAAGGGTGGGGAAACCCGTATTATCGATACAAGATGGACGTTCATCTTTCGTTTTGATAATACGGTCGGGGACGCCCAAATCTCAACATTGGAATAGATGAAGTGGCATGGGTAGTGGGTCAGAGTGCGCTCTATAAGGCTTCGGGTCCAGATGGTTATAGAGCTGAATTTTACAAATGATTATTGCTTGACATTCAACCTATTCTGGCTCGCTTGCTCAACAGAGTAATAGAAGATCAGCGATTGTCTGATTCTTTACACTTGGCAGAGATTGTAGTGTTTCTCAAACCGGGAAAGGACCCTGGATTTCCCGAATCTTATAGGTCAATTTCCTTGATTGGATATGAAGCAAAGTTTTTAGCTGGGATCTTGGCAAATCGTTTGGCTTGTGTGTTACCGTCGGTGATCGCAGAGCCACAGGCAGGCTTTATACGTGGGAGACAGGCGGTTAAGAATATTCAGACTATATTGGCTACAATGGAGAAGGTTCAAGAATTACATATACCATCGATTATTGTTAGCTTTGATGCGGAAAAGGCCTTCAATAGGGTTATTTGGAACTTTTTGCTTGCAGTGTTATGTAAGTACGGTATTGAGGGCTTTTTGCACAGGTTATTCAGACACTGTACGCCAAACCAATGGCTAGAGTTATGGTTAATGGATCTATTTTGGTGGTAATGCAACAGCTGGCTGGAACGGTATTATCAAAAAAATGGCCAGCCATCTTTTTTTTTCGATAATACGGTTTAGCCCAGCCAAATGCCAGAGTTCGTAGGGTTTGAGATTGCCAGTTTTGTTTTTCAGAGATAATGGAAAAAATGCCGGCCATCTCAAACCCGGCGAAATCCAAGGCATTTGGTCGTGGGAGGAGCCAGCATTTTTAGTGCACTGGTCCCCCTCACATGCCAGGGCACCCTAGGGTCACTTCTACAAATGTTTAAAAAATACAAATAAAAGCTCCCAGGTGCATAGCTCCCTTACCTTGGGGGTTGAGCCCCCCAAATCCTCCCCAAACCCACTCCCCACACCTCTATTCCATTACCATAGCCCTTATGGGTGAAGGGGGGGCACTTACATGTGGGTACAGAGGGTTTTGGGGGGGGTTTGGAGGGCTCAACACTTAGCACCACAAGTGTAACAGGTAGGGGGGGGAATGGACCTGGGTCTGCCTGCCTGAAGTGCACTGCACCCATTAAAAACTGCTCCAGGGACTTGCATATTGCTGTCAGGGACCTGGGTATGACATTTGAGGCTGGCATACAGGCTGGCAAAAAAGTGCTTTATTTTTATTTTTTTCGTGTTGAAGGGGTTGGTGACCACTGGGGGAGTATGGGAAGGTCATCCCCCATTCCTTCCAGTGGTCAGTTGGGGCACCTTTTTGAAGCTTGGTAGTGAAAATAAAAGGACCAAGTAAACCCAGCAAAATACTGCTTAACGCCGCTTTTTTTTCCATTATCCGCGAAAGCCGGCCATGCCCATGCCCGCCCATGTCCCTCCTTCGCTTCACCGGCGACACACCCCTTTGAACTTTCACCGGCGAGGCGCCGGGAAAGCAGCGATGCTGACAAAAAAGCAGCTTTCGATTATACCGATTTCACCGCTTTTCCGAGATCGCCGGCCATCTCCCGATTTATGTCGGAAGATGGCCGGCGATCACTTTCAAAAATAAGCCAGATAGCAACCTATGGAACTTTGTAAGTCTAAGTGCTTTTAAAATGAGCCCCAGTGTGTCAATTTCAAATAATTACCAGCACTTAAAGTTAAGTGCAGAACTGTGGACTTATGCTAGTGTTCTGTAACAGCAGCTCTATGTGGAACCACAGTGATAGAATTTGCGCTTAGCATGCATCACCTTGTTGCCTAAATTTCAGTGATCTTTTGAGAATTTACCCCATGTGCTTATTAATCATATATTCACTCAATATTTATTTATTTGTTACATTTGTATCCCACATTTTCCCATCTATTTGTAGGCTCAATGTGGCTTACATAGTACCGGAGGTGTGGTTACAGGCTCCGGTGTGAACTAATACGGAGTGGAAAGAACAATTAAATTGATTTGGAGAGGTTAGTCCCATGCAGGTTGCAAGGGTGGGATTATGCGGCAAGGGATTGATTATTGTTCTTTTCTTAGTTTAATTGTTGTGTTTCATTGTTCGGTGTTTATTTCGGTTCTATGGGGTATGCCTTTCTGAAAAAGTGAGTCTTTAGGTACTTTTTGGAAGTTGAGATGATTATTTGTGGTTTTCAGGGCTTTTGGTAGTGTATTCCAGAGATGTGTGCATATGTAAGAAAAACTGGATGTGTATGTTGATTTATATTTCAGGCCCTTGCATCTTGGTAAGTGAAGGTTTAGGTATGTTCTTGCTGATTCGATTGTGTTTCTAGTTGGTAAGTCGATTAGTTCGGTCATGCATCCCAGAGCTAAGCCATGGATTATTTTGTGAACCGGAGTACAGATCTTGAAGGCAATCCGTTCTATGATTGGTAGCCAGTGCAGTTTTTCGAGAAGGGGTTTTGCACTTTTGAATCTTGTTTTTCCGTAGATGAGCCTGGCTGCCGTGTTCTGAGCGGTCTGAAGTTTCCTTAAGATTTGTTCTTTGCATCCCGCGTATATTCTGTTACAATAATTGATGTGGGTTAATACCATTGTTTGAACTATGTTACGAAAAGTTTTACCCGTTTGAGCTTCGACATTGTGTGGAACATTTTCTTTGTGGTGGCAGAGGCTTGTTTCTCTAGAGTTAGGTTGCTGTCTATGGTAATGCTGAGAATTTTCAGGTTGTCTGAGATTGGGAGAGTAAATTCCAGAGTGTGTATGGCTGTGGGGTGATATGTGCTATGTTGGGATGAAAGAATGAGACAATCATGCTTATTTTTGAAAGAGACACCCATCTTTCGACACAAATTGGAAGATGGGCGTCCTTCGCCCAAATCGGCATAATCGAAAGCTGATTTGGGTGTCCCCAACTGCTTTCCGTCATGGGGATGATCAAATTTCCCGGGGGCGTGTCGGAGGTGTAGCGAAGGCGGGACTTGGGCGGGCCTAACACATGGGCGTCCTTGACCCATAATCGAAAAAAAGAAGGGTGTCTCTGACGAGCACTTGTATGACTTTACTTGGTCCTTTTTTTTTGTTATGATCAAGCCACAAAAAGGTGCCCGAAATGACCAGATGACCACCGGAGGGAATCAGGGATGCCCTCCCCTTACTCCCCCAGACAGCACTTGTCCTGCTTCACTCCTTGGTCTGGGCGGCCGCCCAACCAGTGGTAACAGTTCTTATACAGACAGACAAGTGTGGCTGCATTGCCTGTGAACTACATTACACATAATGCATTGCTCACGTATCTTTGCAGTGAGAACTGCAGCAATGATAGTCCTTAGAAATGAGAATAACAGTAAAAGCATTAAACACATTTTAGGATCACATTATGAACTAGTCCAAGGCTGTCAGAAGACAGAACAAGCGCACCCTTAAGTAGTGTCTCCTACACACTATGCAGTAAACAAAATAGTGAGGTGAATCCAAAGAGGATATCAAGAAGTCTTTATTATAAACAAGCTGAAAGATGACCCGACACAGTCATGTTTCAGCACAAAAGCCTGCTTCAGGAGTCTGGTAAATCTATATAAAACATGAACATAAAACAACCATCAAAAGAGATATATAAACTTACAATGAATGATTAAATAAATGAATGATAAAATGAATAAATAATCAATTAAATAAATGATTAACACATCAAATGAGGTCAGTAGTGCGCTAAACTGAAGTTTGTCCCCATAGAAATTGATGGCACCAAAAACGGGACCAAAGTACAACATGCAGTTAAACAGAGCATGCGCTTATCCGATGTGCACTTAAATGGAGTGCACTGTATATCTAATATAATAAAACGCACCCTCAACGTTCTGAGGACAACGTTCTGTGAAGCCGTGAAGCCATGAAGCCATGAAGCCATCTGACGTCACTCCCAGGCTGAAGGGTTCGTGGATTCGTGGTGTGAAGCCTTCAAGCCAGCCAGCCGTCCCTGCCCCGCCCTCGCCTCAAACCAAACAAATCCGGAAGCGAAACGTCAGGGAAGGAGGCGGCGCTCCCGACGTCTAGCTTTCCCTTTGCTGTGTTCCCTTCGGCGGAACACAGCGAAGGGAAGGCTAGACGTCGGGAGCGCCGCCTCCTTCCCTGACGCTTCGCTGCACGAACCGCCACGGAGGTAAAGTTAAAAAGAAGAAGAAAAAAAAAAAAGGGATGCATGGATGCGAAGGGGGGGGGGATGCATGGATGCGAAGGGGGGGGCATGGATGCGAAGGGGGGGGGGAGAAGAGGGCGGGCCAGGCTGGGACATGGGAGAGAGAGGAGCATGGATGCGAGGGGGGGTCATGGAAGGGAGAGAGGGGACTTGCTGGAAAAGGATGAATGGAGGCGGCAGGGGACAGAGGAGCATGGATGGGCATGGATTGGGAGGACAGGGCTCAGGGAGAGAGGGGAATTACTGGAAATGGATGAATGGAGGGGGCAGGGTACAGAGGAGCATGGATGGGCATGGATTGGGAGGGCAGGACTAAGGGAGAGAGGGAAATTGCTGGATAGGGATGAATAGAGGGGACAGATGGGCATGGATGGATATGGATTGCAGGGCAGGCCTCAGGGAGAGAGGGCAATTGCTGGATAGGGAAAAATGGAGGGGCCAGGTGACAGATGAGCATGGATTGGAAGGGCAGGACTCAGGGAGAGGGAAATTGCTGGATAGGGATGAATGGAGGGGACAGATGGGCATGGATGGATATGGATTGCAGGACAGGCCTCAGGCAGAGAGGGGAAATGCTGGATAGGGAAAAATGGAGGGGCCAGGTGACAGAGGAGCATGGATGGGCATGGATTGGAAGGGCAGGACTCGGGGAGAGGGGAATTGCTGGATAGGGATGAATGGAGGGGACAGATGGTCATGGATGGATATGGATTGCAGGACAGGCCTCAGGCAGAGAGGGGAAATGCTAGATAGGGAAAAATGGAGGGGCCAGGTGACAGAGGAGCATGGATGGGCATGGATTGGAAGGGCAGGACTCAGGGAGAGGGGGATTGGTGGATAGGGATGAATGGAGGGGACAGATGGGCATGGATGGATATGGATTGCAGGGCAGGCCTCAGGCAGAGAGGGGAAATGCTGGATAGGGAAAAATGGAGGGGCCAGGTGACAGAGGAGCATGGATGGGCATGGATTGGAAGGGCAGGACTCAGGGAGAGGGGAATTGCTGGATAGGGATGAATGGAGGGGGCAGGTGACAGAGAAACATGGATGGCCATGGATTGGGAGGGCAGGGCTCAGGGAGAGAGGGGAATTGCTGGAAAAGGATGAATGGAGGGGGCAGGGGACAGATGGCCATGGATTGGGAGGGCACGGCTCACACTCTCTCTCTCATATACAATGTCTTTCTGACTCTCACTCTCACACACTCTGTCTCACACTGTATCACATTCACTCTCTATGTGCCACACAGTCACTCACACACTCGCTTGGTCTCATACACTCACTCTCACAGAGAATCTGTGTCTCACACATACTCTCTCTCTCGCCCACACACACACAATCTCTCTCACACTGTGTCTCACATACACACTTGCACACACTCTCATTCTCACACACACACTCTCTCACAAACACACTCACACCCAGACTCACTCTCTCTCTCACACACTCACACTTTCACTCTGACTCTCAAACAGTCACTCTCACATACACTCTCCCAAACATACACACTCCAAGGAAAACCTTGCTAGCGCCCGTTTCATTTGTGTCAGAAACGGGCCTTTTTTACTAGTATGTATATATGTATACATGTACATAGCATCCATTCCCTTAATTACCAAAATAACAGAAGGGATGGTGACCAAACAACTCACAGAGTACCTAAACAAGTTCTCAATACTACATGACTCCCAGTCAAGATTTCGCTCTAATCACAGTACTGAAACCGTACTAGTTACGCTCATGACCAAATTTAAACAAATGATCAACTGGCAAGAATATACTTCTTCTACAATTCGACATGTCAAGCGCCTTTGACATGGTTGATCATGGAATTTTATTACACATCCTCGAATACTTTGGTATCAGAGGCAACGTTCTCAATTGGTTTAAGGGGTTCCTAACTACACGCTCATATCAAGTGACATCAAATTCGATTACATCAGCTACATGGACACCTGAATGCAGAGTTCCACAGGGATTCCCCCTCTCACCGACCATATTCAACCTAATGATGATACCCTTGGCCAAACTACTATCGAACCAAAACCTCAACCCATATATATACACTGACAATGTAACGATCTTCATCCCATTTAAACAAGATCTAAGGGAAATCTCCAACGAAATCAACCAAAGTCTACATATCATGCATTCCTGGGGAGATGCTTTTCAGTTGAAACTTAATGCAGAAAAAACCCAATACCTAGTACTCACCTCGCAACACAACACGAACAAATTTACCACCATCAACACACCAAAACTAAATCTACCAATTTCGGACACCCTAAAAATTCTTGGAGTCACCATTGATCGGCACCTAACACTTGAGAATCATGCGAAAAACATAACCAAAAAGATGTTTCACTCAATGTGGAAATTAAAAAGAGTTAGACCATTTTTTCCAAGGACCATCTTCCGCAATCTGGTATAATCATTGGTACTCAGTCATCTGGACTATTGCAACTCACTGTACGCCGGCTGCAAAGAGCAAATACTTAAAAAACTCCAGACAACCCAGAACACGGCAGCCAGACTAATATTCGGAAAATCAAAATATGAAAGTGCGAAACCCCTACGAAAGAAACTACACTGGCTTCCACTTAAAGAACGCATCACGTTCGAAGTATGTACACTAGTTCATAAAATCATCCATGGTGATGCCCCAGCATACATGTCAGACCTAATAGAACTACCATCCAGGAATGCAAAAAAATCTTCTCGCACATTCCTTAATCTTCATTTTCCCAACTGTAAAGGTCTAAAATACAAATTAATGCGCGCATCTACCTTTTCCTATATGAGTACGCAATTCTGGAATACATTGCCACGCAACCTGAAAGTGATCTATGAATTGACCAACTTCCGCAAACTACTGAAGACTTATCTCTTTGACAAGATATACCACAAAGATCAACACATGTAAAAATCTCCAAATATATCCAAAAATGTCTTGTAATGTCTTCTGCTTTACCACTATCATGCATTCCACTACCATGCAACCCAAAATCATTATGTAAAACCAAATGTATATTCTCTTCTTATTTCCAGTATCCATGAAGTATTGTAAGCCACATTGAGCCTACAAAGAGGTGGGATAATGTGGGATACAAATGCAATAAATAATAATAATATATTGTGTGGTAATATATTTTAATGTATGAATGAAGAAAAGATGGGTATAAATAAAAACCTGTATGAAAAATGTGAAAGTTGTTTTCTCATCTTCTTTCTCCTACACACTATGGCCATTTGTATTGCAGCTGTAAAACCCCAATTTTCTATTTTTTCCATTAATGGCTATGCACTGTTGTTGTTATTAGTGCAAGATCATTTTTAAAAATTACCATGGGCGCCCTTATCACTACCTATCTTGAAGGCTCACACGTTAACCGTGCACTAACCAGCAGTGGCATACCAAGGGGGGGCGATGGGGGAGGTCCGCCCTGGGTGCACGCCGCTGGGGGGGTGCCGCGTGCCGGTCCGTCATTTGTTCCCATGCTCCCTCTGCCCCGGAACAGGAAGTAGCCTGTTCTGGGGCAGAGGGAGCATGGAAACGAACGACGCTGACCGGCGTGCGGCACCCCCCCCAGCGGCGTGCACCCGGGGGGAGGGGGTTCTTTCACCAGGGTAGGGGGGTCACGCTGCACGGGGGGGCCCTGCTCCCAGGGGGGGCGGGGGGCATCGGCGATCCGCCCCGGGTGTCAGCACCCCTAGGAACGCCACTGCTAACCAGTTAGCGTGTGGAAATGTAAATAGTGCAAGAACGCCCACTATCTACTCCTGGAATGCCCCCCCCCCAACAAGAAAATATTTAATTTATGGTTAGTATGCGCTCATGTCAAAACTAACACAGAATTCTTTAGTGTGTCCTGCGTTAGTGAAGTAGGTCTAATGGCTCATGCAGTAGCCTAAGAGCTAGCAGAACTGGGTTCAATTCCCACTTCAGCTCCTTTTGACTTTGGGAAGTCACTTCACCCTCCATTGCCCCAGGTACAAAATAAGTACCTACCTATAATATGTAAACTGCTTTGATTGTAACCACAGAAAGGCAGTATATCAAATCCCATCCCATTTCCCTGTTAGGTGCAGCTTAGCACCTAATGCAGCTTAGCAAAAGGGCCCCTAAGGACAGTTATGCACCTAATTGCCAAATGGAATCAATAAATGGCAATTATTGGTTGTTAAAGCTAATTAGCACATAACTCTCCTTAATCTATAAATTATGTGCATAACTTTGCGTGCTAAGCGTAAAGTTGAACACTCAGCTTTATAGAATTACAGGGATACAGTGCAATTTTTGAACTGATCCCATTGTTGCAAACTGCCTGAGTATGTTTTACCCATAGGCTTTGTCCATATTTTCAAAGGGCGTTCCTCCACTAGGATAGACATGGGGAAGCCACTGCTTGCCCTGGGATTGGTAGCATGGAATGTTGCTACTCTTTGTTGAAAACAGGGTACTGGGCTAGATGGCTCATTGGTCTGACCCAGAATGACTATTCTTATGTTCATATGTTCACTACACTACTTATACTGAGTAATGAGGCTGAGTCTGTCTGCAGCTGATGCTTTACTCCATTTCCAGCTGTTTCTACTGAGGCTCTTCTGTTCAAATCTACCTGCCTGATGCTGGACCTTCCCCTCCTTGCTGATGTCATCTAGGGGCCTCCCTTTTAAGCCACCCCAATTGTAGTGGAGGTAGAGGGTGGGTTGCTTCCAACGGGGTGCACCTATGAAAATTACCCCCTTTGAGGATGCCCTAGGCAGTGGCATAGCTATAGGTGGGCCTGGGTGGGCACAGGCCCACCCATTCTTGACTCAGGCCCACCTGGCGGTGGAACCCCACATCAACATTTCTCCTCCTCCTCCGCGGCACCCCGGTATCTGCCCTTCCATCATTGAACCCCGTCCCTCCCCAGTGTACCTTTCAGGCATGCCCGGTGCCTGCAGTGGTCCATTGGCCGGGTCCTACCTTTGCTGATGTCATTTCCTGCTTCCGTGCGGGGCAGGCATTGACAGTTATAATGGATCACTGTAGGCACCAAGGACGCCTGTAAGGTACACTGAGGAGGGATGGGGGTCAGCGACAGGTAGGCAGATGCTGAGATGCTGTGGAGGAGAAGAGATGTTGATGAGGTAGGTGAAATAAACCCCCCTACATTTCTTTAGCTTTCGGGGGGGGGGGCATGGTGTGGAAGAGCCCGTCTAAGTTAACTCTGGGCCCATCCAAAATACTGGGTCTGGCTATGCCACTGGCTCTAGGAAGCATATGGGCGATTGGATGTCAGGCACTCCTGCATGTATCATAGACAGGACCAGCCCAAGGGCATGTGATACTCTAGGCCAACCTTTAAACATATGTACTTCCCCCTCCCTGCCCCTCCACCTGGCAGCTTAAGTCCCTATCCATTTCATAGTCCTGCACGTCCCTCTCCCTAACTCCTCCCATGTCCAGAATTTCATCTCCCTTTTCTTATCCCCCATGTCCAACATCTCATCCTCCCTACTCCCAGGTATAGCATTTTTATCTCTCCTAATCTCAGAGGCGTAGCCAGACACCCAATTTTGGGTGGGCCTGAGCCCAAGATGGGTGGGCAGAAGAACCCCGCCTCATCCCACAGATGATGTGGTCTCTCCTTCTCTCACCTGCATGCCATATGATCTCTCAAATATCCTCCCTCTCCCGCATACCTTTTAAATAGCAGATTTTCACCGGCAACAGCAGCAACTAATACACACTGCTGATGTTGGCTCCATACCCTTCCCTCTGATGCAACTTCCTGTTTCTGCCTAGGCAAGAATACATCAGAGCGAAGGCTATGGGGCCGGTGCGAGCAGTATGCATCAGTCACTGCTCACTGCAGGCGAAGATCTGCTATTTACAAGGTATGCAGGAGGGACAGTTGTTGGGAGTTTTCGGCTGATGGGGCTTGGGGATCCCTATCAACCACATTATAGCTATGCTGGTACTGGGTGGGCCTGAGCCCAAAGTGGGTGGGCCTGGGCCCACCCAAGCCCACCCTTGGCTACGCCACTGCCTGATCTTCCCCTTTCCCTGCCATGTCTAGAATCTCCTCCCTCTTCCTTTACCCCTGCAACCACTGTTACCATAGCTCCACTGGGCCCAAGAGTGTAGTAAGGTAAAATCCTTGGCTCCAGTGCCTCACTTTATAGCTTCTGTGAATTGGTACAAGGCCTTGCAGCACAGTCCTATGCTCAAGCACTGCCAAGTTCCACCCCTCTGACATAAACTTTCTATCATAGGGGATAAAATGCAGTATTGTGCTGCAATACACCACTCTGGCTCATAGAAGTTATAAAGTGATGTGCCAGAACTTGGTGGCCACCCCCCAAATTTTGCTGCCCTGGGAATACACCTAGTCCACCTAGTGGCAGGGCCAGCCCTGACTTTAGAACAGGCTCTATGTTGGCAGATCATTTCCTAAACTACTACTGGAATAGTACACATCCCAACCCGGACGTCTCAGTTCCAACTTCTACATTCTATTAAAACGGGCCTTCTTATGTTCTATATTTTCATGAAGATATTGAAAAAAAACAGCAGACACTTTTTATGATAGCCAGGCCTTAGTTTTGTGGTGCTTTCCCCTTCCTATCTAGTCTTCAGCTCTTCATGTTGGACTTATGTCTTACTTGTAGCAGCTGGATTCCTGCAAGGAGCCTCTTATAAAGCTCAGCAGAACAACAGTTCCCTTAGGTTAAAATGAGGAGGAGGGGCTCAGGAGAAAAAGCTTTCAAAACTTTAACTACAAAGTATCAGAACAGAAAAGGGGATCTTCTTGCTGTTGATTTCCCACTGATTTCTCTCTTGCTTTACACTGATACGTGTCTCAGCTGGTAAGGGATTTTTTTTTCTTGAGACAGGCTAAATAACTTTGCTCTCTACAGCTGCTTCCAACTCCATAACTTATGCACTTACAGATTCGGCAATTGATGTTGTCACATTCCAGATTCCTTTTTTTTTTTTGCTTTTCTACCATATTGGCCCCACTAAACTTTTCTTGGCTGAGTTTCCAGATTCTCAGATTTCTTCTTAGCTCATTCCAAAGTTCTGAGGGCAGACAGCTAAGGCATCGCCCCACAGGTAATGAAATATATCAACATGCGGTCTGGAAAGCATGCAGGAAAAAAATGCTCAGGAAGATGCAGGAAAGAATACCTGCACATGGGCATTCAACTTTTACTGCTGCTTTCAAAACCATTAGATTTCACAGGGAATGATAACCAATATAGCTTGGAATTTATAATGATTTGTTTTTATTGCCAATGTACAGTAACTGACCTATTTTATAACCGTCACTGAACCTGGGGTAGTTCAGATAATGGAAACAGCTGGATATTTGGTAAATTATAGCCTGTTAAATGCCCTGCAAAGGAAGAAATAAGGCAGGGACAAAGACAGGTCTGAGACAGTAGCAGGCCTAAGGACAAAGAGATGTTGATAACGGTCCAGAGATCCAATCATGGTGCAAGTTGTTCAGCTGGATTTATCCAACCTTAGTGTTGCCAGCTGACTGATATTTGATTGACTTGGCTGGTTTTGTTAAAGAATGCTGGCCCATAGGCGCCCAGTATAAGAGGCTTGGCCAAAGCAGACCCCACAAGCCTCACCAAAGATAGCTGGGGTACTGGAGCACCATGCATGCAGCAAAGCACAGGAAAGAAGAAGCTGCTGCAGCTCGCAGGATCTGTTACCACCACCTTCGGGTTTCTGCACTGGCTGGCCCCGGGACTCCCGTCCTGTTGTTCTCTCTATTACCACAGACTGTACAGTCTTCACTCTAGCAATTATAGCAGGCCTTCCTCGGGGACTCAGCCTTCCTCCTCTGATGCGTCAGTGCATCACGCGCCAGCTGACGCAACGTCCGGCTTCCGCGAGGGTGGGATGTGTCATCACAGAAAGAAGTTCAAGTGAGTTCCCTTCCCAAGGTAGACCTGCTATGAGCATTGCAGATCACAGTAGAAAAGACATCAAGGCAAGTATTGGATTCAAACTGCTTCTTTGGGGAGGGGAGGGGAGGGGAGGGAAAGAGTGAAACTAAGAGGAAGAAACTGGAAAGGGCAGAAGAAAAGGAGCAAGACTATTACAGGGAGAGACTGGAAGGGGGCGGAGGGAAGGAGCAGGACTAAAGTAGGGTAAAGGGAAGAAGCAGAACTTAAGACTGACTGCACCTTTGGGAGAGATCCCGCCCACAGCTGATTAAGGTGCTGCTCTGATTGTCCTGGGTAGGGAAGGAGGACAGGCAGGAGGAGGAAAATATAAAGGTGCTGCTTTGATGAGTGGGGAAGGAATAGGCAAAGAGGCTGAACTGGGAGAGGAGGAGAAGAGACAGGGAAAGATGCTGGATGGAATGGAAGAGAGAGGGACAGCTACTGGCCCTAGAGTAGGGGAGAGGTAGAGACAGGAAGAGGTGCTAAATTCAGGAGGAGTAGGGGAGGGGAGAGAGAAAGATATAGAGAGGGAGAGTATATAGACAACTGGGGGAAGGGAAATAATGCTGGATGAAAAAGATGGGGGAGGGGGACACTGGACACAGGAGGGAGAAATACTGGATTATGAAGGGATGGTGGGAATTGAGAGGGAGCGATACTTGCCCCAGAGTAGGGCATGCAGGAGATTAGGGTCACAGAGACAGAGGGACAATTGTGGTCATGGGGGGCAGGGAGGGGGAATAGGGACACGGGGCAAATCTCTGATTATAGGGAGAAGGATAGAGGCATGGGGGACTCTTTCTAGGTCTTCCTTGCTGTTTTGTTATATTAGTTTTTGGAAATGTGTATTCTGATCTTTTGAGTTTGTTTCTGTATTTATAGTATTGCTGTATCAGAGTCTGACTTCATGAGGTTTCCAGTTCAGGTTTTTTTGCCTTCATATTTCTATTACTGATCTGTGGTCCCTTGTTTCCTATTGTTGACAGTCTGTGTTTTGCATATGCTATTCTGCTAGCATGTATTATCAATGTAGAGATCTTGTTGCAGTCCTGTTTGTTCTGTTTTCTTATTGGGTAGTGTATTGGTGTATTAGGGTCCGCCCACTGTAATATTTACAGTGCTGACTTATCATGCATGACATTGTTGCTCTTTGAGTCCTCGGAGTTAGTGCTGCTATGGTACAGTAAGGTTCTGAGTGTGTTTTTGCACAAGTTAGGGATTGTGTGTTGGCCTTACTGAGATGACATCAACACTTTAATTTAATTTCAGTTTGTCATAACATCAGACATAGTTTTAGAATATTTTGGAGGATATGATGTTGAATTGGTCCATAGATGTATATGTGGTTTAGTGTTGGTAAGTGCTTGAAATTTTACAAACCTTTTGAAACTGGCACTTACCCTTCCTGTTGGCACAGCTACCTGTGCAAGATCCTTTTCTACCATGCGACGGACGTGTATGAAAACTGGCTGAGATCCACAATGGTTTGGTAAGGTCATGAGTGTGTTTTTGCACAAGTTTGTGTATAGTGTTTTGCAGTGGAGAGATTGTGTGTTGGCCTTACTGAGGTGGCACCAAAACACCAGAAAGGGTGTAGAGCCTAAATCATGACACACTACCTCTTATGGTCATTAATAAAAGGAGCTCATTGTGAACACTATCCACCCTAAAAGGGTGTTTTGTGGCTCTACATGAGAATTGTGATATTCTGATCCCTTGTTTCATATTGTTGATGGTCTGCATTTTTCATATGGGTGGTATATTGGTGTATTAGGGTCTGCCCAGTGTAATATTTATGGTACAGTAAGGTTCTGAGTGTTTTTGCACAAAGTTGTGCATAGTGTTTTGCAGTTGAGCGATTGTGGTTAGTATATGCTTTGAGCAACCACTTTATTCTTTGACATAGGGTACATGTCTAATATCTAAATTTAATAAAAGGTATTGTGACTATTTTATTTTTACTTATTTTTTTTCTGTGTGTTGTCAGACAATCATGGATGTAAGCTGCACCATGGCCCCACCCCTAACCCCGCCCTAACCCCACCCCTAACCCCACCCCCTTTAGCCTCCCCAAACAGTTGGGCCACCGACCGCCTATGATGCTGGGGACCAAAAACACTAGAAGACTGGCCAGTGGAAGTCTTGGATATCTGTTGACTGCCAGACAGCCACAGATGGCTCTGTTCCCTTTCCCCTCCCCCGCACAGCTTTTTTTTTTTTAAATCAGGAGCTTTTCTGTGATTTAAATTATAATGGCTTGCAGGGCTAGACAAGGAGTCAGAATGCACTCCTATCCCAAGCTCTGTCTCCTGTCAGGACTAGGAAGGGGCCACCCTGAGGCTTGATTGACAAACATGCACTGACTCTATCTTTAGCTCTGTGCACCTCCAAGATCTCTGTGCGCTTCCATAATATCCATGTGCCTCTATAATCTCCATGCGCCTCCATAATTTCCATACACCTCCATGATTTCCATTTGCCTCCATAATCTCTGTGAGCCTCCTTAATTTCCACATGCTTCCATAATCTCTGTGTGCCTTCATAATCTCAGTGTGCCTCCAAATCTGTGTGTGCCTCCATAGTCTCCATGTGCCTCCAAATCTCTGTGTGCCTCCATAGTCTCCATGTGCCTCCATAATCTCTGTGTGCCTCCATAATCTCCATGTGCCTCCAAATCTCTGTGTGCCTCCATAGTCTCTGTGTGCCTCCATAGTCTCTGTGTGCCTCCAAAATCTCCACATGCCTCCATAATCTCCATGTGCCTCCAAATCTCTGTGTGCCTCCATAGTCTCCATGTGCCTCCATAATCTCTGTGTGCCTTCATAATCTCAGTGTGCCTTCATAATCTCAGTGTGCCTCCAAATCTCTGTGTGCCTCCATAGTCTCCATGTGCCTCCATAATCTCTGTGTGCCTCCAAATCTCTGTGTGCCTCCATAGTCTCCATGTGCCTCCATAATCTCTGTATGCCTCCATAATCTCCATGTGCCTCCAAATCTCTGTGTGCCTCCATAGTCTCTGTGTGCCTCCAAAATTTCCACATGCCTCCATAGTCTCCATGTGCCTCCATAGTCTCCATGTGCCTCCATAATCTCCATGTGCCTCCAAATCTCTGTGTGCCTCCATAGTCTCTGTGTGCCTCCATAATCTCCATGTGCCTCCAAATCTCTGTGTGCCTTCATAATCTCCACATGCCTCCATAATCTCCATGTGCCTCCAAATCTCTGTGTGCCTCCATAGTCTCCATGTGTCTCTATAATCTCTGTGCACTTCTAAATCTCTGTGTGCTTCCAGAAGCTCCATGTGTCTCCATATTCTAATTCTGCTGCCAACATGACTGAATCAGGTTTGGAATAGCCCCTGATTATGAATAAAAATCAGTGGAGGAAAGGAGGTTGTTAGGGGTGGGCTGGTGGCTGTTATATTTTTTATATTAGGAACCTAAGGGGTCCTTTTACTAACCTGCAGTTAAAAAATGGCCTTATTGCACATAACGTGGGGTTTTCCCGTGTGCTAAAACTATTTTTACCACAACTGTAAAATGGACAATTTTTAAACTTTTTTTGTATTAATGGTCATGGGTGAGCACTTGCTGCCACCCATTTTGTAGGCAGTAAGGGCTCATGCGGTATTCCTGTGCTAACCAATGAACACACGCTAATTAGAGTTATTTACTTATTTGTTGCATTTATACCCCGCTCTTTCCCGCTCGGTAGCAGGCTCAGTGCGGCTTACATAGTATGGAATTACATAGTATCACAGAAAGAACATAGCTGCAGCAATAGTAGAGGTATGATGTGGTTGTTAGGAGATAGGTTGAGATAGGTGAAATGGGCAGGGGATGTAGGAGTAGGAGAGGTAGGAGTGGTGTAGAGTGGGTTCATAGTTAAGTCTGGTCATTTGGGTAGGCTTGTTTAAAGAGGTAAGTTTTTAGCAACTTCCGGAAGGGTAGATGGTCGCTAACTGTTCAAATGGGTCTTGGTAAGGCGTTCCAGAGTTGGCTGCCTATAACGGAGAAGTTGGATGCGTAGTACGTTTTGTACTTGAGACCTCTGCAGTTGGGAAGGTGTAGATTGAGATATGTTTGAGAGGATTTTGATCCGTTTCTAGCTGGTAGGTCAATTAGGTTGGTCATGTAGCTTGAAGATTCTCCATAGATAATCTTGTGAAACAGTGATTGGACTTTGAAGTTTATTCGTTCGTTGACAGGGAGCCAATGGAGTTTTCCTGTTTAGTACAGGAACACCCACTGTCTCCCCTGACACGCCTCTCAAAAAAACTTTAGCATAGTTAGTGAATACACATTTGGCAGTTACCGTAGGATGCCTGACCGCGTCCCATGGTACACTATTTTATATTGTGTTAAGTGCACATTCACTACTAACGAAGTTTAGTAAAAGGAACCCCTAGTGAGATGACATTAAAAGAGAGAAATTTGGATCAAAGACATCATCACAGAAAGGTTGGTGCATCTGACCAATCATTTGGGACCTATAGCGCAGGGGAACTATTTTATGCAATGTGTAAAGGTATGTTGTGTCCTTTTTTGCCAGGTTTTTATTTAAGAGCAGGGCCCATTTTAGGCAGTTGGATCTGTTTACTGATTATGCAAATTAATGGCATCAGCATGTGCCTACCTATTTCATGTATAATTTTATTTTTCTATTGATGTCATTTGTATTATAATTTATATTATAGGAACTGGTTGACGGACAGACGCCAGAGGGTGGTGGTGAATGGAATTCACTCGGAGGAGCGAAAGGTAAGTAGTGGAGTGCCTCAAGGATCGGTGCTGGGGCCGATTCTGTTCAATATATTTGTGAGTGACATTGCCGAAGGGTTAGAAGGTAAAGTTTGCCTATTTGCGGATGATACTAAGATCTGTAACAGAGTGGACACCCCGGAGGGAGTGGAAAACATGAAAAAGGACCTATGGAAGCTAGAAGAATGGTCTAAGGTTTGGCAATTAAAATTCAATGCGAAGAAATGCAAAGTGATGCACTTAGGAAGTAGAAATCCACGGGAGACGTATGTGTTAGGCGGGGAGAGTCTGATAGGTACGGGCGGAGAGAGTGATCTTGGGGTGATAGTATCTGAGGATTTGAAGGCGACAAAACAGTGTGACAAGGTGGTGGCCGTAGCTAGAAGGTTGTTAGGCTGTATAGAGAGAGGTGTGACCAGCAGAAGAAAGGGGGTGTTGATGCCCCTGTATAAGTCGTTGGTGAGGCCCCACCTGGAGTATTGTGTTCAGTTTTGGAGGCCGTATCTTGTTAAGGATGTAAAAAGAATTGAAGCGGTGCAAAGAAAAGCTACGAGAATGGTATTGGATTTGCGTTACAAGACGTATGAGGAGAGACTTTCTGAACTAAACATGTATACTCTGGAGGAAAGGAGAAACAGGGGTGATATGATACAGACGTTCAAATATTTGAAAGGTATTAATCCGCAAACGAACCTTTTCCGGAGATGGGAAGGTGGTAGAACGAGAGGACATGAAATGAGATTGAAGGGGGGCAGACTCAAAAAAAATGTCAGGAAGTATTTTTTCACGGAGAGAGTAGTGGATGCTTGGAATGCCCTCCCGCGGGAGGTGGTGGAAATGAAAACGGTAACAGAATTCAAACATGCGTGGGATAAGCATAAAGGAATCCTGTGCCGAAGGAATGGATCCTCAGGAGCTTAGTCAAGATAGGGAGGCGGGGCTGGTGGTTGGGAGGCGGGGATAGTGCTGGACAGACTTGTACGGTCTGTGCCAGAGCCGGTGGTTGGGAGGCAGGGCTGGTGGTGGGGAGGTGAGGATAGTGCTGGGCAGACTTATACGGTCTGTGCCTGTGCCAGAGCCGGTGGTTGGGAGGTGGGGCTGGTGGTTGGGAGGCGGGGATAGTGCGGGGCAGACTTATACGGTCTGTGCCCTGAAGAGCACAGGTACAAATCAAAGTAGGGTATACACAAAAAGCAGCAAATATGAGTTATCTTGTTGGGCAGACTGGATGGACCGTGCAGGTCTTTTTCTGCCGTCATCTACTATGTTACTATCCTGCTTATAATCGAACGAGAAAAACGCCCAAGTTCCGACCTAAATCGGGAGATGGGCGTTTATCTCACAAACACGAATAACGCGGTATAATCAAAAGCAGAATTTGGACGCTTTCAACTGCACTCCGTCGCGGATGCGGACAATGTTGACGGGGGCGTGTTGAAGGCGGAACTGGGGCGTGGTTATCGGGCGAACAGAGATGGGCGCCCTTTCGCCGATAATGGAAGAAAAATATGCAATTTTAGCGAGAATTTAGGGCACTTTTCCTGGACCCTGTTTTTCCACGAATAAGGCCCCAAAAAGTGCCCTAAATGACCAGATGACCACTGGAGGGAATCGGGGATGACCTCCCCTGACTTCCCCAGTGGTCACAAACCCCCTCCCAGCACAAAATATGACGTTTCACAACTTTTTATTTTCACCCTCAAATGTCATACCCACCTCCCTGGCAGCAGTATGCAGGTTACTGGAGCACTTATTAGGGGGTGCAGTGGACTTCAGGCAGGTGGACCCAGGCCCATCCCCCCCCTACCTGTTACAATTGTGCTGCTTAATGCGTTAGTCGTCCAACCCCCCCAAACCCACTGTACCCACATGTAGGTGCCCCCCTTCACCCCTTAGGGCTATAGTAATGGTGTAGACTTGTGGGCAGTGGGTTTTGAGGGGGATTTGGGAGGCTCAACACACAAGGGAAGGGTGCTATGCACCTGGGAGCTCTTTTACCTTTTTTTTTTGTTTTGTAACAGTGCCCCCTAGGGTGCCCGGTTGGTGTTCTGGCATGTGAGGGGGACTAGTGCACTACGAATCATGGCCCCTCCCACGAACAAATGCCTTGGATGTATTCGTTTTTGAGCTGGGCGCTTTCATTTTCCATTATCACTGAATAACAAAAACGCCCAGCTCACAAATTAGCGAATAACATATGGGCGTCTATTTTGTTCAAAAATACGGTTGGGTCCGCCCCTTCACGGACCCGTTCTCGGAGATAAACGCCCATGGAGATAGGCGTTTTCGTTCAATTATGCCCCTCTATATATTTTACTAGTAAGAAAGGCCTGTTTCTCAATCAAATGAAACAGGTGCTAGCAAGGGTTTTATCTATTTGTGTTTGTTTTGACTTGAACTGATTTAATATAATATATGTTTGTTTGTTTGTTTGTTTTATTGATAGTTTGTGTTTGAGTGGCGTTCCTAAGTGTTGTATATCATTGTTCTATTGACAGAGGAGGAGTAGTTGTTTGTGTAGTTCTTGGCTTTTTCAGTGTGTGTGTATATGATTCAGACAGTAACTGTGTATCTGATAGTTAGATTGTGTGTGTGTCAGTGACTTCTGAAAACAGCCAGACAATTGGCAATCCTAACCTCCTATGTCCTGACTCCTGAGCATATCTCACAGGACCCCCCCCCCCCCCCCCCTTAAACATATGGACACAAAGTATGTGCAAAGTTTTCCAATGGCTTACTCTGGTTTTGCCCACAGTGACAGATATTACTTACACATAGCAACCAATAAGAACGCTGTCTGATTCCTGTAATGATTTCAGAGTAGAATTAACAAAAAAGAAAATGAAATAAAAGGATAGGGAAATATTAACATTTCTTGTGTCTGCATCAGTGAGGTCTGCGTGTGTGTGTGTGTTTGCAGCTGTGTGTGTGGCTGTGTGTGCCTGCATGTGGCTGTGTGTGTGTGTGTGTCTACATGTGTCTATGTGGCTGTGTGTGTGTGTGGCTGTGTGTCTGCATGTGTCTGCATGGCATTGTGTGTGAGTGTGGGGCTGTGTGTGTGTGAGGTACCTGGGGGTTCAAGGGACATTTGTGTGGTGGCAGGTTTGAGGGGTAGTTTGAACCATGTAGGGAATAGTTTTGGGGGAGGAGCAATTAGTGTGGTGGTAGGGAAGTTACAGGGGGTTAGTTTTTGGGGTTGAGGCAGTTTGTGGGGTATAGTATCAGTAGTGAGTAGCCTAGTATGGGGTTAGTTTGTGGGCTTTTGTGGGCTGGTGGGGTAATTTCAGGGAGGTGTTAATTTTATGGATAGGGCAATTTACAGGATGGTGAGGCAATTGGAGGATATTTTTTGGAGTAGGGAAGTTTGCAGAAGGTAGTTTTAGGGGTGAGGTCAGTTTAAGTGTGGTGTGGCAATGCAGGGGATATTTTTTGGGTTTGGTGAAGTATGTGAAGTGGTGTGGGGCAATGCCGGGGACAGTTGTTACAGATAGGGCAGTTTGCAGGGTGGTAGGACAGTTACAGGCAGTAGGTTTTAGAGACTGGGCAGTTTATGAGATGGTATGGCAGATGTGGGAGGGTATTTTGGAACTTTGGAGGCAGTTTGGGGGGGGTATTTGCAGATGCAAGTTTCTTGGAGTGGGGCTGTTTAGGCATTTTAAATAGTAGGAAATCCAGTTTTTAAAATGCTTTGTCCTGTTCTCTAACTGCTATATTTCACTGTTTCTATGCTAGTGCTATTTTTAACCATAGAAATTTTAGGGGGCTCATTTGTCTGGAACCTATAGTCTGTTTTGGCTCATTTTCAAAACTCAGTGTGTCTTTTTACTCTTTTTTCCCCACATGCTAAGGTTAATCCAGTTCTGTTAATTATTCTCTGCTACATAAGCTGCATTTCTATGATAGAAATGCATTGTCATTTTTTTAGTGGGGGAGGGGGCTTATATCTCTGTAACTAAGAGTCTCATTTGCAAACATCTGGCTTTTTAGCAGTTTTGCTCTCCTGCGGTTTCATCTCATTCTGTTAAATTTTCTGAGAGTAGTTTTGCTTCCCCCCCCCCACAGACAGACATTTGTGACACCTTTTATATAATTCTTTCCAACTTCTGTTGAGTTGGAAAGAATACTACTAATAAAAAGGAAATGGTAATCAAACAAAACTACACCCATTTGTTGCTGTTGCTAAATTTCCTTTAAAGAGCTTTTCCTGTGTTGACCTTTTTTTTGGGTCTGGTTTTTGCTAACAGATGCTGAAAATCTAATGTCTTCATAAAGGCCAGGTAGTCAATAAATCCCCCCCAAAACAAACATAAATAAACAGAAATAAAGAAATAAAAGAGAAAGAATTCATCAGTTCTGAATAGTGTTTAAATAAGATTACATACACTTTCATGTGATCTTGCTTTCTCTTCTTCCTCAGTATATTTAATGACTATAACAACTTTTCCTGCCTGCAGTTTCCAGCCTGCTCAAGGGATCTGGCAGAAAGTCATTTTCTGGTGTGCCTTGATGCTTTGCAGCTGGTAGGAAAGTATCTCTCCAAGACTCCGATTGCTCTTAGTCTGTGCAGTCATTTCCCCTCCCACATATTTTTTTTTTAGATTGTTTATGGTTCCTTTCTGCTTCCAACACTAAAGAAAAAAAAAAGTTCAGTGCTGTACTAGCCCCTGTCATTCTAGAAAAGAAGAAACAAGAACTCTAATGGGTTAAAACAGCAATTTCTACAAAACTTAAAAGAATGATGGTCAACTGCTGCACTGGCAAAACCCAGAACTGAAGTTTTGTGAAGTATTTTCCTGTTTCTGCTCTCTGCTTGCCAGCCTAGACTGTTCTTAATGGAGAAGTCTGAACTGAGGGGGAGGAAGAGGAGAAGAAAGCACTGTTAGTCACCCTGATAGTCTGAAGTTTCTTTGGCAGTGGACACATATTGAAGCCTGCACACCATAGAGCTGATCTTATGCTGTTTCTACTTAGCATTTTGTTGCTCTGTGGAACCGTTTTGCATAACCATACCTCATTCTTTGCACTAACCAATGCTATACACTAATTCGTTCAAAGAGAACTTTCAACATATAAAACCAAGCATAGACATGAAAAAGAAAAAGCCTCAGGGACATGGCACACCCTTGGTCAGTATAATAACTATTTAGCTTATAACAGAATCCACATGAGTCACATTTTAAATCACACGTTGAAAAAAGCTATTTATAATACCAGTGGATTGACAGAGAAGTGAAGAAGACCTTCATCGTTTGCTGTGATAGTTCCAATAATAATCTATGGATGGAATCAGATTTTCGTGAACTCTTGAAGTGAATTATATGGGTTTGTGACATTGCTTTTCCTGCACTTCCTCCACCCCCAAAATTGGAATCTTATGTCTTATTAGAGTTTCAACTAGTTACCTGCAGGCATTCTAGGCTACTTCTTCCTTCTTGGCTTTCTTTTTCTTATTCTGGATTTCTTGTTTCCTTGATCTGGCCTTCCAATTTGTGAGCTAAAACTTTTGAGGCTGATATATTGCAACAAAGCTGAAGGTGTTTCTAGATGAGTTGTTGTTTGATACAAATTAAAGAGTTTAGTGTAAACAGGTTGGGTTTGTGAAAATAAACCCACCTAAACACTTCATTTTATTTTCTACAGGATAAAAATGAGATCAATGTTAATAATCAGTTTTGCTTTCTGTAGTAGCATTTATATGAAAGTTGACCTCAAGTGGATTTTGAACAAGTTCAGTGCTATTGTCTCCATCTTTACAACAAAATCAAACCAACTTTGCTCTAGAGCTGACCATATATAATCAATGGATTATGATGGTCTACGACCAAATAAAATCTTTCTCCCTTTTCCTTGCCCCCTTCCTTCTCTGTCTACTGAAGCGCTCATGACAATTACCTACAGTTCAGCTCAACTGTAACTACATGCCTATTGTTCATATTAATTGTAATAATTTACCTAGGCGCATCCACAAGATAACTCTCTACCTCTGATATCCTCTGTGCAAGAGAGCTATGTAAGACATCTGATATCTCCTTTTGCTTATCTCAAAGGTAATGATTCACCAGTGTACATCCACTATGTGTGTAAATCTCTACCAATGATATCTTTTGTTCATCTTAAATGTAACGATTCACCATTGTACTTCCACATGTAACTCTCTCCCTCTGATATCTTTTGTAAGCCACATTGAACCAAACTTGTTTGGAAAATGTGGACTATAAATGCTGCTATAATAATGATAATAATAATAATAATCTCTAAAAACTAACTCTTATTTTTATTGATCTTATGGAACAGCTATGTTCCATATTTTTCTTTGGAGACAAAAAGAAAACCAAAAGAAATCCCATGGAGAGTGTAGACAGAAAATGATAGTGGGAAGTTGGAGAATGCTTCAGAAAAACCAGAGATACAAGATGATCATCAAATCACAAAAATACTTTATTTCTGGTACTTGCAGAAATTATGCAAAACACAGAATGGCACCATGTTTCGGCATGAAATGCCTGCCTCAGGGGTCGTGAGTTGATGATGTATCCAAAGCAGTGTCGAAATCTGACATTGGGAAGCACTTCTGTAGTTATTAAACTGGTCACAGGTTTGTTCTGGAAAGTGCAGCTTTCGCTTTTATTATTATTATTAGTCTCTGTGGTTTGTTTATCTAGAAGGATACTTTTAAAAGATTTCATCTATTAAAGACCACTGTCATTTGCTGTCCATATTTTTCTTTGACAGTCTACTTTTGTGTCTCTTTAGTTTTGGTCCACAGATGATCACAAGACTTCTGAAAGTTGTCCATGTTGAAGTCCTGCTGAATGGTGTTAATGATGTCTATAAAGGTGGCAATTCTATAATGTGATGCTTAGAAGTAGGTACCATTAAATTGACAGGGACCTATGTGCACTAGGCACCATTCTATAAGGTAGTGCCTAAGTCTACTACTACTACTACTTATCATTTCTAAAGCGCTACTAGACATATGCAGTGCTGTACACCTGAACATGAAGAGACAGTCCCTGCTCAACAGAGCTTACAATCTAATTAGGACAGACAAACAGGACAAATAAGAGATAAGGAAATATTAAAGTGAGGATGATAAAATAAGGGTTCTGAACAAGTGAATAAGGGTTAGGAGTTAAAAGCAGCATCAAAAGGTGGGCTTTTAGCTTAGATTTGAAGATGGCCAGAGATGGAGCTTGACTTACCGGCTCAGGAAGTCTATTCCAGGCATATGGTGCAGCAAGATAAAAGGAACAGAGTCAGGAGTTTGCGGTGGAGGAGAAGGGTGCAGATAAGAAAGATTTACCCAGCCTAAGTCTCATGGCACCTAAATGAAAAGGGAGTGTACACATGGGTGTGTCATGGGCAGGGCCACCGAGAGGGGGGGCAGAGGGGACAAAATTCCCTGGGCCCGGGCCTCCTGCATTGAAATCACAGCGCCTCTCATCTCCTTGTGAAAGCGCTGCAGGAAGCAGGGCAGCAGATCACCTCCCTTCGGGTTTCCTTCCTTCTCTGTGCCCCACCCTCGTCTGACGTAACTTCCATGAGGGCGGGACACAGGGAGGGAAGGAGGCCTGAAGGGAAGCGATCTGCTGCCCTGCTGCCTGCTGCGCTTTCAAACAGAGGTGAGAGGCGCTGTGATATTAATGCAGGAGGCCCGGCCCGGTGGCAGACGGAGGGGGGGGGGGGGACAGGTGGAGGGAGGTAGCGACCTCAGGGGGTCGGCCCCGGGGGCAGCCTTGCCCCGGGCCTGGCCCAGTCTCTCAGCAGCCCTGGTCATGGGCATGCCTTCCAGTTGTGTGTATAGCTTGTAGAATACTATAATCTACGCACATCACTTGGTGCACTTAGACGTGCCAACGTCCACCTGCCAATGACTTGGAGTAAGAGGATGCGCCTACAGATGGTCACGTCAGTGCTGACCTTATCCTTGTACTCTGTAATGGAATCCAGGTGCCAAGATGCTGTTATTGAATTGGCAATGTGTGCCTGATATTGTGTCACCTAGACGGAGGCGCCAAATTATAGAATTGCCTTTACATGTTTTTTATAACAATAATTCAACTTAAATGTCAAATCAATAGTATGGCTTTCCTTTGGAACTATGAAACCAGGAAATGCATATCCATTTATTATTATTGCACTTGTATCCCACATTTTCCCACCTATTTGCATGCTCAATGTGGCTTACAAAGACCTGTTATGGCATCGCCATTCCAGGGTAAAAAGATACAATTGGACTGTGAGCAACCTAATTTTCTACTGCTAATCCCAGGATAGTCACACTACTGGGGTAGTCTAATCCCATTAGAGTAGTCCCAGATTAATGTCTCAGAGCAGGGTAAAAAAAATCACACAAATTTTATACAAAGATTTCTCAAAATCAGAATTCAGAGAATATCTGATACATGTTTTGCTTTTGCTTCATCTTGAGGACCCCCCAGCCTGCTAGGTTTTCAAGATTTTTTGCCATAATGAATATGCATGAGAGAAATGTGCATGCAGTGGAGACAGTGCATGTAAACTTATTCATGCACATTCATTATGGAGATCTTGAAAACCTGACCTCCAGGACAGGTTTGGGATCCTGTGCTTTAGGGCATAGAAAACCCTATGATGAAGTTATCATGAATACATTTTGTAAGTGTGTTTACTAATGCAAGTAAATGACTGCTGTTGGAAACTAGCCAAGCACCTGAGTGGTGCTAATGTCACAGGAAAACCAAACCTTAAAACGAATATGCACTTACAAAGGGTGAAAGCAACTCATGTTTAAAAATATGGAAAGAAGGGGTAAAAGAGTGTGGGATCTTGACTAACGGAGCTGAAAAGAGCGTGGCAAGCTTTTGCTGACATTCTTTCCCATCTGAGCATGTGGTGTGCTTCGTAGGCTTGACTGCTAAGCCACGTTTGCTCTCTAACTCTCCAGATGAAAAAAAAAACCAAGAAAAAAAACTTTGCAGGGTCCGTCCCTAGCAGGCTCTGTTCCAGCATCTCTGCAATGTGGCACAGTTTCTTTCGCTACAAGCACATTCTCTTATTCTTGCATCCTATGCCACATGTTCTATAGAGATTTGTGGGGTAGGGGGGAAATTATCAGTGTGGACTGCTGTTAAGATGGGTTATTTTACCACAAGTCGTGTTATTTTAGCACAGGTTCTCAATGAGACCTGTGATGAAATAACCCATCTTAACAGTAGCCAATGTTGATAACTCCCCCCCCCCCCCCTTGGTTGTTATATAGATTGAGGTTCAGGTACAAACTTACAGTATCAAGTAATGCAACTGCATTAAAAATTAGTGTTGAATATTTAACACAGTATTTCTTACCTTACTTCTTATGTAAGAAACTAATTACAGTATATGCAGAAAGCAGTGAAGTAAAATGTTGTGCTAAAGGAAATAAATAAAAAAATCTAGCACTAAATCAGAAATAATGTGTTAAATAGAAGCAAAGTTAACTTTGAAGTAAACTTAATTTTCATTTTAACATTATTGTCTCCATCTACTCGGGCTTGCTGGTCCAGGGACTCTTTGGCACCTTCTGTCCACAGTACCCAAGCTATCTCCCAAAAGTGGGACGCATGAGACAGGACACACCTGGTCAGAGAGAGGATCTTGACCAGAAAGCCCCCAATCTTTTACCCCTACCCTCTCCCAGTTCAATAGTACCTGGTCTCAGGGAAGTGCCCTTTGGTGTCTATTTCATCTGGCACCGTCTTGGAAAATGCCAGTGATTCAGTTGATGAAAATAATGTCACTTTAATATTCCCTTATCTCTTGTTTGTCCTGTTTGTCTGTCCTAATTAGATTGTAAGCTCTGTCGAACAGGGACTGTCTCTTCATGTTCAAGTGTACAGCTCTGCGTACGTCTAGTAGCGCTATAGAAATGATAAGTAGTAGTAGTAATGTCAGTCGAGGTTAAGCTGATGTTATTGGCATAAGATGAACTGCTTCTAATTTCTACGAGAACCCTGGACAGAGATGCTCTGGGACCTGTGGATCCCCAATTTGGGAATCCCATGCTGATAGTTTAATTTCCTGTTGATTTCCATTGAAGTCAATGGGAAAATAAAAATTTACTTCACTGTCAGATGTTTTACCCTTTGGAAGTGCCATAACGTTTCAGCACTATTGGGAAAATAATAAACTGTGCTAGTTTTTAGTCCACTTTGATGAACTGAAGATAATTTTGTATGCAGCTCATTAGCATGCTTTGCCATGTTGGGCAGACTGGATGGACCATACAGGTCTTTATTTATATTTTTTGTTACATTTGTACCCTGCGCTCTTTATCTGCCATCATCTACTATGTTACTATTTTAAATGCACCAAGATTTGCCCAAAGCTTTGTTTCTGGTTTAGATCTGATTTTTTTGTGTGGACTGATCCTCACTACATCAGAAGTTATCATAGCACACAAAAATTCAATATTAAATAGGAAGAGTGGAGGAGTGACCTAGTGGTTAGGGTGGACTTTGGTCCTGGGGAATTGAGTTCAATTCCCACTTCAGGCACAGGCAGCTCCTTGTGACTCTGAGCAAGTCACTTAACCCTCCATTGCCCCATGTAAGCTGCATCGAGCCTGCCATGAGTGGGAAAGCGCGGGGTACAAATGTAACAAAAAAAAAAAAGAAGTCAACTGATGAGCCAAAAGCAGTTTATTATACAGTGTCAGTGTCTTAGATTGTAAGATGTCTGGAGAAGAAAAAACACCTATTGTATTTGAAATGTAACGAGCTCAGGTTTGGAAAGGCAAGTAATTAAACCTTACATCTCTAATTCATCATTAACAGCTCTCAGACAAGTGGTACCCTGAGACTACTGTTAAGGGTTGTAGATGCCAGTCTGGCACAATGTTCACTCCACATTGTTAGCCACAACAAAAAATCCATCTTTTATATTTTTCACATTATTCTGGTATTCAGGTAACTACCTTATCTGCTCATTCTTTATTGACCTTTTCTTTGGGGTCCAATCCCTGGGTTTTTCAGCCCATCTTGGTCCATTTCCTGGGAGTCTGCTCACCAGTTGCTTGGCAATTTTTCTTTCAGCTGTGTGGTTCCTTTCCCCTCCATCCTCCTCTCTCCAGGGAACTGCCTTTTGTTTAAAGAGAGGCTCATTACCATCCCCACCCTCCTGGGCTCTTCCCACAGATCTGAAAAAGTCCAGAACCTTCTCCAGAGTGGGCCTCCTAAACAAATATAGCTCCTTCCTACTGGTAGAGGCCCTCCTCTTCTCACTTAGTAAAAGATAATGTCCACCCCTCCTCCTCCCTAGCTATCCTGAGGTCAGGGTTATCACTGAGGTAGGACTCCCTCCCATGGCTTCTACAGGACAATACAGGTCCCTCCAATGCCCAAGCATTCTCTTGTGGCTTCTTTCTATCTAATCAGGTCACTTCAAAGTCTAATTCCCCTGTAGTGGTTTCTTGCATGCCACTACTTCTAGCTTCCATGGTAAAACTCCCCCTGGTGGTCAGGTCATGTCAGGGCAGGACCTAGAGCTATTTCCCTATAGTTATCACAATGTTCACTAGTGATTGTCAATACATATAGTAATAGAAAATTCGTATTCACTCTCCCCTATACAAACAGGTCTTTATTGAAACAAGATCTTAATTCTGATACACCAGCCTATATATGGTAAGATTCCACAATATTTTGTGGATTCTTTAATCATGCATGAACCACAACAAGAATTACGTTCTGTGATGAAGAAAAAGCTACAAACCTCTATTTGTCATTTATCTGAAACAAGAAATCGTGTGTTTTCTATAGCTGCTTATTTGTGGAATGGTCTGCCAGGCTATTTAAGACTTTGTACAGATTTTCAGAAATTAAAAAAAATTATTGAAGACTTTTTATTTTGTAGAAGCATATATGGATGTATAGAGATTGGTTTGTCATGACCGCTCTTTCTAGAAGTCAATGATGCATTAATGACATTTATTTTGTTTGTCACTGTTTGATGTTTTTCTTTGATATTGAGTATGTTTTTATTGTAATCCGCTTTGAGTTTAAAGCAGGATATAAATATTTGAAAATAAAATAAAATACTTGCAGCAAACATATATAGCCCAGGCTCCCAGATCCCTAGGTCTGTTGTATCACTCCACCTTCTTTCCTGAGCTATGCCAGGACACGTGGATCCTTTGTACCTTCCAACTCTTGAGGGTGGTTGATTTCTCCCACTCTGCATCCTCTTTTCTGCTCTAGCAGTGTGTGGGGAACTCAGGAATGAACTACTGTTGGGAGAGAACCCAGGAAGTGGGGAGGGAAAAACAGAAGAGAAAACAAGGAAAAGAGGAAGGAGAGAGAGCAGGAAAGGCCCAAGGAGTGAGAAATAGCTTTAAGTAGAAAAAACCATCAAGAGCAGGAGGTGTAGTGTTGGGGGAGGGGAGGAAGTGAAAGGGATTCCTCCAGATGGAGTAGTACCAGGAGAAACATTAATGGGAGGAGGAGGAGATTTGTTGCCACATTGAAAAGTCTAAAGAATAAGAGTCCAGGCTGGAGAAACTGAAATAGAGAGAGAGAGAGAAAAAAGGAGAGAATATATGTTAGTATTTCATGCTATATTTGAAATTAATAGCTACTCTGTACATTTGGAATTAAATTCCAGTCATTGAAGGGTTCATAGTAGAATTGTATGCTGAGCTTTATAAAGTACCAGAATTTCAAGACGTGTAATGCTGGTATTTAAAAGGACCTTCGAGCTGAACTTCATAGGTTTGACCATGTTGAAGTGCTGCTTTAGCAGCTGGCAAATAATATATAAACATGACAGTTAAAAATCACCTGTGTCTGTCTGTCCATCCATACCAACACAGTACAAAAATGGCCACTGCTCTACCTAGAAGTATTTGTACACTTTCTTCGGTTGGTTTATTTTGTCTAGCTATAATGAATATGAAGAAACTAAAATGTATTTCTGAATATATGAGCTTCAATTACAGTATAAAAGACTAGAACTGGTTAAAATGATCCTGCAGTATGATTGAAGCTGTAGACTGATTTAGAGGCGTGGTCGAGGGATCATAGAAAATTGCTCAGCTATTCTGGCAGCAGTCTTGCCTTGCTATCCTTCCTGCTCACTGAATTTCCATCCAAGTACCACTGCCAAAGCCAAACAATGAAAAAGATGCAGACAGTGAAAATGAGGACAGGTAAGGCTTGTGAGGTCTGGCCATTCCTGAGGCAACACCAAAGAACCTACCAATTTCAGGCTGTACTCTCGCATCCTAACATTTAAGGACTGGTTAGAACAGTAGGCTGAAAACCAGTGTTCAGAACCTGTTCATACTCCTCTCTTGAACCTGTTTTATTCTCCATTGCCTTAGACTGAATGTTAGGGATAGATTTACTAAAGCACATTATTTACTCTTTGTGAATATCAGGAGCTAATGAGGTAGCCTATTTTAGTAAATATAGCCCTCATATCAGAGATTCCCAACCATTTTGGTGTGGGGACCTCTTTTCAACATCCAAAAGCTTTGTCCCCCAATCTCTCCTATGTTGCTTCCCTTCTCCAGTCTCTGTTCTCTACTTCCTCTTTTCTCTGTCCATCCCTTTTCCAACAATGTCTCTTTCTTCCCCAGTCTCTCTCTCTCTCTCTGTTCCCCAGTCACTGTCTTTCACCCTATCTCTTCCTCATATTCCGACTATCAAGTCCTCTTGTTTAGACCCTCTCCATCAGCCTATTCCTATAAATTTCTTCCTCTCCATCCTCTCCCTACCCGTCTTTCTCATCCTCCCCCTTCCCCAGCAAGACCTCTCTCCCCACTTCAGTCCCTCCCTTCCAGGTCCTCCCACCACTCTTTCTCCTTTTCAGTTCCTTTCCCCCATTAAGGCTTAGATTCTAAGAATCTCTGGGGACAGGGAAATACCTACTATATCTGAATGCAGCTCACCGTGTGTGAGGTACATCCAATAATAACAAGACTCCTCTTTAACCCATGCTTTGTGAATTCTTTTGCTGTTTTGGTCTTCCTCGCCTCCACTGGGAGGCTGCACCATGTATCCAGCAACCTTTGTGTGAACAATTATTACTAGCCTAACTTCTGGAACCTTCTTTTAATGACCTCTAGACCGTTCTAGAGCTTCTTTTTTACTGAAACATGTTACTCTGTTGTGCATTTTGAATATCTCTATCATATCCCACCTGTATCTACTTTTGTTTTCCAGTTTGCATATATTTAGAAGTATCTTTGCTAGAGTGTGGTAAATCTTTACACTTACTGCACTTTAACAGCAAAGTGTAAAGTGCAAGTTGTTCAATGTCTCTGAGGTAAATGTAATGAGCATGGTCTACATCAAGTCCCTATAAATTTCCCGCAAGAGGGGCGGATAGTTGATAGAAAATAAATCTGAAAAGTTAGGAGAGAGAGCTTAACCCCCAAATAATTAAGACCCTGGGTCACCCATCGAAAATAAAAATGAGCCTGCAGAGATTGCAAAACAGAATCAGGAACATTGATAGCCATTGCTTCCGATTTAGACATATTCAATTTAAAGCCGGAAGCAAGGGAATAATCACCCAAGAGGCTAATTAAGTTAGGCATGGAAATTAAAGGCCTAGTCAGGGTAAGCAAAATGTCGTCCGCAAATAAAGCCAATTTATACTCTTGATCCCTCACAGTAATCCCCAAGACATCTGGATGTGCTCGGACAGCACAGGCTAGTGGTTCCATGACTAAAGCAAACAGCATGGGTGAAAGGGGGCACCCCTGTCGCGTACCTCTCGTTAAAGGAAACATAGAGGAGTTGCCACCATTTATTTGCACACAAGCTTTAGGTGACCTATAAAGAGCCTGAATCCAACCTCTAAAGCCACCCCCAAACCCCAAGTGTTCCAAAACACTGAACATGAAAGGCCAATGCACACGATCGAAAGCCTTTTCAGCATCCAACCCCAACAAGCATAAAGGAACCCCCGTCCGCTCAGTCACATGCAACCGATTAACCATACGTCGCACATTGTCCTTTGCATGCCTATGCAGGACGAAACCCACCTGATTTGGATGAATAAGATCAGGAAGCACCTGGGCGAGGCGATTGGCCAGAACTTTAGCAATAATCTTAACATCAGAGTTTAATATGGAAATAGGCCGGTAGGAAGCACAATTCAACTTATCAGAACCCGGTTTCAAGATTACAGCTATCCATGCCTCCATCATAGAAGGCGGCAAAGGATCATCCATCTGCACAGCATTCAGGATTTCCACCAATAAAGGAGCGAGCTCCCCACGAAAAGCTCTATAAAACTCATTGGGCAAACCATCAAGCCCAGGAGCTTTTCCAGCCGGCAAATCCATTATCACCTTCAACACCTCATCCACCTGTATAGGACCATCCAACAAGTCAGACTGCTCAGGTGTCAGAGAAGCAAGGCCCTGGGAAGACAAAACGCCGGCCATTGCTCCAGGGCGCAATGCAGTATCAGCTGAATACAGAGATTGATAAAAAGCCTTAAATTTCTGACGTATTGAAGAAGACGTCGTGAAAACCCCGGTTCCATCATCAGCAATCCGCAGGATAGTGCGATCAAACCTACGTTGCTTCAACCTAAGGGCAAGAAGACGTCCCGGTTTATTACAGAACATATAATGCTGTTGCTGCTGCTGCTGTCCCCGAATAAAGGCCAACTGCTCCAAGTACACGCTATCAAGTTGCAGGCGCAAGGCTTGTATTTACCGCAAGACAGAAGGTGAATGAGAGACATTATGAATCCCCTCTAAATGAGCCAATTGAGAGACACACTCCGCCACCTCCCTTCGCCTGGCCTTCACCTGAGAACTAGCCAGCTTAAGGAAAAAAACTCCTAGTAACCGCTTTCAAACAATCCCATACCATCCCTAGGCTTGGTCCCAAACCCAAATTAAACTCCAAATAGTCCCTCAAAACAGCTCGGAAATCCGCCAAGATTCTTTCTTCCTTCAACAAGGAAACATTCATGGTCCATCTACTATCCTGCACTGCCTCGCACAAGGATGGAAGCTGAACCCAGATGGGCGAATGATCCGAAATAGTTATTGGTCCAATTTGTGAAGAACAACCATCCTGGAGTAAGGAGACATCTAATAGCAAGTAAACAATGTGGGAATAAGAACTGTATGGATGAGAGTAAAAGGAATAGTCTCGATCGGCAGGTGCAAACACCACACATCCACCACAGCCAACATCTGAGCCAAAGCCACAAATGCAGAAGAAACACTTACGCCCGAACAAGACCCCCCATCTGACCTATCCAAAGCCGGGTTGAAACAGGCATTAAAGTCCCCCCCTATAACCAGCTTACCAAAGGGTTCCGCTCGGACAACCCTCTGTAAATGGGCAAAGAAGGCTCCCTGAGAGTCATTCGGAGCATAAACCACACCAGAGTAAGAGCTACATTGTTCAGCAATACATGGAGCAGCAGGTACCGACCCACAGAATCACACTTAAGTTTTATCACTTGCACCTGCAAAGAACAATGAAAAAGTACCGCCACACCCCGTTTCCGTGAGGCATCGACAGCGGAGGCACAGTAGACATGAGGGTAATGATGCTGGGTCAGGTACCGCTCGTGTTCCCTTCTTAAATGGGTCTCCTGTAAAAAGACCACATGAGGCTTATGACACTGTAGTTCCTGAAATAAATTATAGCGCTTTTGAGGAGAGTTCAAGCCCTTGACATTATACGAGAAAATCTTAAAGGCAGCACTCATTAGCACTCAGTGGTCGAAAGCATGATATGAAATTAAGTGGCAAAATGGAGAGTAGGCAGAACCGACCAAGCCAAAGAGGAAAGGGGGAAGAAGAGGGGGAAGAAAAGTGAAAAAAACCCACCCGCCCCATAACGCCCAACCCCCCCCCCAATGATCTGTCCCGAACAAAAGACACAGACCAAACCCCACGACCCAACCCAATAAGCATGTCCCCCAACCAAGACCCCCCCGCCCCCCAGTGTTACAAAACCAACCCCCCACCCCCATCACCCCGCAGGACACACCAGACTGGTGGGATAAAAGATACTTCCTCCTGAATGGGAGAAGAGAGGAACCAACCCCAACCCCCTCAGCAACCCGACTCAACCATTCCCCACTCACCCACACCCCACACCTAAGTAGACCTCCTAAACACTCCACCCCCTAATACAGAACACAAAACACCCAAAGCAGAATGCGGGAGGGAGTCAGAAGCAAAGCAAGGTTAGACACCCCATAACAGAACAAGACTCCCCCCCGTTGACCAGCCAAAGGCAAGAAAATGAAAAAGCAGTAAAGAACAAAGCCAAAGGGCATGCAAGAGCCAAACACACAGAGAAGAGTTCATGTAGATTTCTTGGAGGCACTAGGCACCCTTTGCCATTTGCGGAGCTTAGCCAAAGTTGCTGGGGCCACACCAGGGTGGGGCGCTGGCGAAACAGTCTGCCCAGCCAAATGCAGCACCTTCCAGGCTTCTGCCAGCATTTGTATGCGGTGGTTCTGTCCCTGACAGGCGAAGTTCAAAGCAAAGGGGAAACTCCATTTGTAGCGTTTCTGCTCCTTAGTCAAGCATAAGTGTTGAAGGCATGGCTGTGCGAGAGAGATTAACCCAAAGATATAGGGGCCCTTTTACTAAGGATGAGGCGTGTAGTATGAGAGTAGCATGAGAGCCCTTACTGCCTCCTAAATAGATGGTGATAAGGGTACTTGCAGTAATGGCCATGCGCTAATGAGGAAATTAGTGTGTGGCCATTACCGCCACTCTAAAAGTAGCCAAAGTGTATGAACAACCCACACACTGATACCAGTGCCAGCCACTTTTTAGTTTGGCTTGGTATAAGGACCCCATAGTGAAAAAGGCTTATAAACAAGATCTCTATTATTTCAAAAGTCCGAGTCACCAATGGATACAGATGATGCTGTAGTTTGCATAATGAAGTACAGCACAGGAACAGCTCAGATTTCACGGATGATTAAAAGAATGGAAAATACACTTCTATCGTGTTTTCAGAATAAGACATTATGGATTACTTACCATTGTGGACCTAATTTAAATTAATCCGCAAACGAACCTTTTCCGGAGATGGGAAGGTGGTAGAACGAGAGGACATGAAATGAGATTGAAGGGGGGCAGACTCAAGAAAAATGTCAGGAAGTATTTTTTCATGGAGAGAGTAGTGGATGCTTGGAATGCCCTCCCACGGGAGGTGGTGGAAATGAAAACGGTAACGGAATTCAAACATGCGTGGGATAAGCATAAAGGAATCCTGTGCCGAAGGAATGGATCCTCAGGAGCTTAGTCAGGATCGGGAGACGGGACTGGTGGTTGGGAGGCGGGGATAGTGCTGGACAGACTTGTACGGTCTGTGCCGGAGCCGGGGTTGGGAGGCGGGGCTGGTGGTTGGGAGGTGGGGATGGTGCTGGGCAGACTTGTGCGGTCTGTGCCGGAGCCGGTGGTTGGGAGGAGGGGTGGGTGGTTGGGAGGCGGGGATAGTGCTGGGCAGACTTATACAGTCTGTGCCCTGAAGAACACAGGTACAAATCAAAGTAGGGTATACACAAAAAGCAGCAAATATGAGTTATCTTGTTGGGCAGACTGGATGGACCGTGCAGGTCTTTTTCTGCTGTCATCTACTATGTTACTATGTAATTTAAAGTAATTTTTGAATCCAGCAATTTTACCACAAAACACAGATTCCCGTTGCTTGTTATGAACTGGTCATTTTAAAAGTGGGAAGTGTCTCACTTATAAGATCACTGTGGAGATTGATCAATTTGAAAATCCAGTTGACTCAAAATGCTATTTTTTGAAACATCAAACCACTTGTGATTCGGAGTTTGCAATATATTGTTTTCTCTGCCCATGTAAGAAACTATATACTGGTAAAACGAAGAGAAAGTTTAGGATCTGTGTAAATGAACATCGTAGCTGCATTAAAAAGGAACATACTGTAGCCCCTTTAGTACAACGTTGTCTCGATTTTAAACATACTTTTGAAAATTAAAATGTTGGATTATTGATCATGTTCCGTTCATGCTGAGAGGTGGAGATCATGAATGTAAAGTTTTGCAACATGAACAGCATATGGATTTTTAATTTAAATTGAGTAGCTCTGTGTGGTTTGAATCTGAATATTGAATGGCATCATTTTTTCTGATTGAATAATTTGTTCTGATTGAATGTTTTTTGAAGAAATCAGTTCTAATTATTTAGTTGGACTTTTAATTGATATTTTTTTTTCCACTTCAGAATTGACTGGTTTAAATGGACCAATTGTTCCATTGGAGATGCATTATTAGTTTTTTGTGACAGTCTTTTCCACTGAGTAATTTTATTTGCCTGTTTCACCTTTTTATGTAAGCTGTCCTTTGATTGGTTGGCAGAGAGCCAATAGCTTCTAGATCTCTCTGACGCCATTTTGGATTTTTGTCACACTGAATGGAATATTGCTGCATTGACAGGTAGTAGAAGTTTTTTGTTTTTATAAATTTGTTTGATTGCGATTTTCATATAATTATTTTTGTTTTTCAGCTTTTATGGTCCAGGCTCATTGAAGCAGCAGTTTTTACCGCAAAAAGCTGGCAACCATTGCCGAACTGTTGGATATGAGTCCAGCTGCTTGATTTAAGTGCTCTTCATGAATTATACATTTTTGACTATATTGAACACTATTTTGAAGTGTTCAGTGATAAGCAAGCAAATATTTTTTGCCTGTGATTATTTTTGGTTGAGCAAAATAATAAACCAGTGTAAGAAGGTATAAACTCTATGAGGCTTTCTCCTTCCTGTTCTTACTGAGAATAGTGAATGTTTGGTGACCATATATAAAAATAAATTTAATTTTTTCAATGTCAAATTGAATTGTGACAAGGATTATTTCAGTAAAGTTTTTTTGTTGTCGGTTGATTTTTACTTCATACCCACTTCTATTGTTTTGTTTAAAACATTTCATATTCTGTTGATCCTAACAGTTCTCAGCAGATACCATAAAACATACATATGGAGAGAGAGAGAGAGAGAGAGAGAGAGAGAGAGAGAGAGAGAGAGAAATTGAAAGGGAGAGGGAGAAAGTGAGAGAAACAAAGAGAGGGAGTGAGATTGAGAGTGTGTGAGAGAGAGAGTATGAGAAATAGAAAATGAGAGTAAGAGAGAGAGTGTGTAAAAGATAGAGAGAGAGAGAGAGAGAGAGAGAGGGGGGGGGGTGGAAGATGGGGAAAGGGAGAATGAAACACATAGAGTTGCATTATTTTAAAGAGGGGAGGTCCTAGTTTCAAAAGAGCCTTTGCCACATATATAGAATGGGTGTAACCATTTTGAAAAGAGTGAGCCTGTAATTTTTTTGGATGACTGATCAGGCTGCTTTTCTCAGCTTTCCGTTGTCATGAACACTGCAGCTTTTCCTTTTACACTGCCTTTTGCCTGTCGAACACTTTTATTTTGAATTGCTCCTCGCTACTTCTGAAGAGCATCAGAGACCATACTCTTAACTGATTGCAAATGTTTCTGCTGTAATCATTTCCATTAGCCATGCCAGCTGGATCCACCTCTATTAACCAGTGCTTTATCCCTGTGCCTTTAAAACAGTACATTAATTTAATGAACCCACTAATTAATTCACATAAGATATCTGCCATGCGTGTTTTGATAAAGTCAAAGCTAGCTGTTTAGGGAAAACAGGTCTAAAATAATCATAAGCAATGAGATTTGGGTGAGATTTCAGTGCCCTGTGATTTTGAACTGAACCCAAAGGAAAAATGAGAGGTTTCCAGAAACAGCAGGGTAATCAGCCAATCCAAACAAAATATTTAAAGAGGGAATAGCATAGCAAGGGACCATTAAGAGTCTGCGCAAAGGATCATCTGGTCTTTTTTGCCTCCTACTTGGAAAAGTATATATGAAAAAATAGACCACTTCAGTTTTGAACTGTTTAGAAAAAGCTTGATGCTTTACCATGAACTGGTTGGTGTGCCACCAAGCAGACAGTTCTAATTTTTCTCAAGAATGGCAGCAGAAACCTTTTGTTCTTCTTAGATAGGAAAGGACAACTCATTGGATGCTTTCCAATTCCTTAATTTTTTCTTATTTCTGTCATGCTCTGTGTATCTTGGGGATACGCTGACTGACCTGCAAGGTGGAGTCTAAGGTTTTGCCTGTATGGTCTTGAAAAAGTCATTTTATGAAGAATAAAAAGGTTCAAGAAAAGAAAGATTCATAACACAGTTTTATTTCTTTCAAATGCAAATAGAATGATCATTTTTGTAACGTTCTTCAATTATTACTTTAAAATTTCTCCAGTGCCTTCAATACTAATAATTCTTTCTTGATACAGGAGTTGTCAAGAGTATATGTTGCTATAATGGAGATCTGACGACATCAACACTGGCTGACATTGCATTACCTAAGAAGGAACTTTGCAAAAGGGGGGAAAAGATGAGTTCTTTTTGTTTAGAGTAGAAATGAGTTGATGTTATTTTTAGTTGTAAGGCAAGTGGAGCCTCCTTCTCTCCCTTTGTAGTGGTATTAACTCATTAAGGGGTCCGTTTACTAAGGTGCACTGAAAAATGGCCTGTGGTAGTGTAGATGCCTGTTTTGGGCGCATGCAGAATCATTTTTAGCACACCTCTAAAAAATACCTTTAAAATTTTTTTGCCGAAAATGGACGTGTGGCAAAATGAAAATTGCCGCGCATCCATTTTGGGTCTGAGACCTTACCGCCAGCCATTCACCTAGCAGTAAAGTCTCAAGTGGTAACCGGGCGGTAATGACCTACACATGTCAAATGCCACTTGACGTGCGTATCTGACGCATGACAAAAATTAAAAAGTATTTTTTGGACATGCATAGCAGACAAGCACCAAAAATGAAATTACCGTAAGGGCCACATGGTAGCTGGACGATAACTTGGAATTGGTGTGTGTTGGGCATGCGTAGGTGCTTACGCAGCTTAGTAAAAGAGCCCCTAAGACATCACTTAGATGATCCAGTACCTACTGTCCAATGGTGGCATTTACCCTGTGCATTCTGTAATTTTTCCTTACTTGACAACCATTCAGAATTTAAAAGTGTCCATCAAAAGAAGAACCTGATAAACAAAAGATAATAAAAATAGATGGCTTCAAGTATTTATTCTGCAATGCAAAACCAATCACATAAAAATGTTCGAACATTTTGTACAAGAATTTCTAGAGGAAGCAACAGAACAAGGTGTCAATTTAAACCTTGCTTTTCTAGCCAACAACGCTGCCCAGATCAGTTTATAACAAATCCAAACAGAATATTACAAAATAATCCATAAATTCAATGACATTTACTCCCTAATTCTATAAAAGTTGCCAAAACCCGCGCATGCGTCCAATTTGCACATGCAATTTAATTGAATAACAAGCTAATTTGTGCCAATCATTGGCTTTTTAACAAGCAGAATTGACACTAATGAAATTTAATTGGCATTTATGCATGTAAATTTAGGCATGGGACCCATGCGCAAAATTTATGCACAATCTGAAAAAGAGGGTGCATAAATGGGAGGCTCATGGGTATAACAGGGGCATTCCTAAAAGTTAATGTGCATAGTTATAGAATAAGGGGGAAATGTGCCTAATTTAGGTTTGTATATTTGCACCACATTTCAGTTCCTGCAAATGGCTATGCCTAAAGTTAGGTGGAGTAGCCTAATATTGCAGTGGACTGAGATCCCAGGGGACTGGGTTCAGTTCCCACTGCAGCTCCTTGTGACCCTGGACAAGTCACTTAGGGGTCCTTTTACTAAGGTACGCTGAAAAATGGCCTGCGCTGGTATAGGCGCACGCATTGAACCTGCGCAGGTCTATTTTTCAGCATGCTTGCAAAAAAGGCCTTTTTTTGCCGAAAACGGCCATGCGGCAAAATAAAAATCAGTGCGTGTCCTGAGATCTTACCGCCACCCGCTGACATAGTGGAAAGGTCTCACGTGTTAACCTGGCGGTAATCATCAGCATACATACACTGCTGATTACTGCCTGGTTAGCGCCAAGTGGTAGAAAATAGAAATTATTTTCTGCCGTGCATTTTGGATGCGCATCAAAATTAGAATTACCGCCTGGGGCACACGGTAACTGGGCAGGAGTTTTAATTTGATGCATGTTGTACATGCGTAGGCACCTATCCAGCTTATTTTTGAAAGAGATCGCTGGCCATCTTACGACACAAATTGGGAGATGGCCGGCAATCTCCTGAAGCCGGCTAAATCGGTATAATTGAAAGCCGATTTTGGCCGGCTTCAACTGCTTTCCGTTGCGGAGGCGGTCAAACTTCAAGGGGGCGTGTCGGTAGCGTAGTGAAGGCGGGATGGGGCGGAACAAGGGCGTGCTTTGAGATGGCTGACTTCGCCCGATAATGGAAAAAAGAAGGGCGCCCCTGGCGAGAATTTGGTCCGCTTTATTTGGTCCCTTTTTTTTCAGGTCCAAGTCCCAAAAAAGTGCCCGAACTGACCAGATGACCACCGGATGGAATCGGGGATCACCTCCCCTGACCCCCTCAGTGGTCACTAACCCCCTCCCACCCTCAAAAAAACAACTTTAAAAACTTTTTTTGCCAGCTTCTATGCCAGCCTCAAATGTCATACTCAGGTCCATCGCAGCAGTATACAGGTCCCTGGAGCAGTTTTAGTGGGTGCAGTGGACTTCAGGCAGGCGGACTCAGGCCCATCTCCCCCTACCTGTTACCCTTGTGGTGGTAAATGAGAGCCCTCCAAACTCCCACCAAAACCCACTGTACCCACATGTAGGTGCCCCCCTTCACCCATAAGGGCTATGGTAATAGTGTAGAGTTGTGAGGAGTGGGTTTTGGGGGGGATTTGGGGGGCTCAGCACCCAAGGTAAGGGAGCTATGCATCTGGGAGCTATTTTTATTTTTTACTTTTTAGAAGTGCCCCCTAGGGTGCCCCGTTGGTGTCCTGGCATGTGAGGGAGACCAGTGCACTACAAATGCTGGCCCCTCCCACGACCAAATGCCTTGGATTTGGCCGGGTTTGAGATCGCCGGCCTCGGTTTCCATTATGGGCAAAAACCGAGGCCGGCCATCTCAAACCCGGCTGTCTCTGACATTTGGGTCGGCCATCTTTTTTTGAAAATATGGTTGGCCCCGCCCCTTCGTGGTACCATTCTCGGAGATGGCTGCCCTTAGAGATGGGGTCCCCGTTCGAAAATGCCCCTCTATGTGTCTTAGTAAAAGGGTCCCTTAACTCTATAATGCCCCAGGTGCACAAATTTAGATTGTGAGCCCACTAGGGACAGAGAAAATATCTGCATATAATGTGTACAGTGCTGTATACAGCTAGTAGCACTATAGAAATAATTAGTAGTAGTAGTAGCACAGGAGCCCTTACCGCCTCCTAAATAGGTGGCAGTAAGGGCTCTTGTGGTAATGGCCACATGCTAATGGGGAAATTAGTGCATGGCCATTACAAAAAAAAAACGGCCATTTTACTGGTACACTAAAAGTAGTGCTGGGCACCTATTAGTGCTCCTTAGTAAAAGGACCTCTTAGTGCAGTTGCACATGTAACCCCTAATTAGTGCCAATTACAAACAATTAGCAGCTAATTATTGTATTAAGACGCATAACTGACACTATTCAATAACTTGCACACACAGCTTTGTATGTTAAGTATAAAAATGTGCAAGCAAGTGTATATAACTAGGGGGATACTGTATACCATGTAACAACAACAATAGAAGCTAAAAAGATAGTACAAGATGAATTCCCAATTACATTTTGTATACTGTTGAGTTTTGAGTACTGATATTATTTTATTGTGTACTGTTTTATACATATTGAATTTTGAGCACTGATTTTATGTTATTTTTGTAGTGTTTTATACACACCATAGCAATAAACTTTTTAACCTCATTGTTCCTGGGGTTCATCTAGCCTTCCTCCATTTCCACTTCCTTGTGTGTTGCTGTTCATCTCATGGGACTTTTCTGTTTGGTTACCCTCTGGTTAAGAGATTAATTCCTACACAAAGATAAACAGGACCTCCAAGAGATGCATCATTTGTGGGTCTAGCACAGAAGTGAGGGTGTCACCACTTCTTATTTTATTTACAGCTTCACAATAAGCCCAGTGGAAGGATATTTTACCACTGATCCAGATACAAGGCTCTCTTAGCACAGGGTGCAGAGGGAAAGCAGGTGTGTGAGTATGGCCTAAGAATGGAACAGGATTTATGTTTTTTTGCCATGGTAAAGCTACAGGATAGAGTCATTTCATACACAATGGTCAATGTTCCTCGCCAAATCCAAAGGTCATTACTCCATCCTCATTCTCCTTGACCTATCCGCCGTTTTTGACACTGTCAATCACAACTTACTTCTCGACACACTGTCCTCTTTTGGGTTCCAGGGCTCTGTCCTCTCCTGGTTCTCCTCTTATCTCTCCCATCGTACCTTCAGAGTACACTCTCATGGTTCTTCCTCCACCCCTATCCCGCTCTCCATTGGAGTCCCTCAGGGTTCTATCCTTGGACCCCTTCTTTTCTCAATCTACACCTCTTCCCTGGGCTCCCTGATCTCGTCTCATGGCTTCCACTATCATCTTTATGCTGACGACACCCAGCTTTATCTCTCCACACCAGACATCACTGCGGAAACCCAGGCCAAAGTATCGGCCTGCTTATCCGACATTGCTGCCTGGATGTCCAACCGCCACCTGAAACTGAATATGGCCAAGACCGAACTTCTTGTCTTCCCACCCAAACCCACTTCTCCTCTACCTCCACTCTCTATCTCGGTTGATAAAACCCTCATCGTCCCCGTCTCTTCTGCCCGCAACCTCGGTGTCATCTTCGACTCCTCCCTCTCCTTCTCTGCGCATATCCAGCAGAAAGCCAAGACCTGTCGCTTCTTCCTCTGCAACATTAGCAAAATCTGCCCTTTTGTCTCTGAGCACACCACCAGAACTCTCATCCACTCTCTCATTACCTTTCGCCTTGACTACTGCAACCTACTCCTCACTGGTCTCCCACTTAGCCACCTATCCCCCCTTCAGTCCATTCAGAACTCTGCTGCATGTCTTATCTTCCGCCTGAACCGATATACTCATATCACCCCTCTCCTCAAGTCACTCCACTGGCTCCCAATCAGATACCGCATTCAGTTCAAGTTTCTGCTACTAACCTACAAATGTACTCGATCTGCAGCCCCTCCTTACCTCTCAACCCTCATCTCCTCTTATGTTCCTACCTGTAACCTCCACTCTCAAGACAAATCCCTCCTTTCAGTACCCTTCTCCACCACCGCCAACTCCAGGCTCCGCCCTTTCTGCCTCGCCTCACCCCATGCGTGGAACAAACTCCCCGAGCCCATACGCCAGGCCCCCTCCCTGCCCATCTTCAAATCACTGCTTAAAGCCCACCTCTTCAATGTCGCCTTTGGCACCTAACCACTACATCTCCACCCAGGAAATCTAGACTGCCCCAATTTGACATTTCGTTCTTTAGATTGTAAGCTCCTTTGAGCAGGGACCATCCTTTGTTTAATTTGTACAGCACTGCGTAACCCTAGTAGCGCTCTAGAAATGTTAAGTAGTAGTAAGTAGTAGTAGTAGTAATGTTTACTACTTTGATTTACATAAGTACATAAGTATTGCCACACTGGGACAGACCAAAGGTCCATTAAGCCCAGTATCCTGTTTCCAACAGTGGCCAATCCAGGTCACAAATACCTGGCAAGATCCCAGAAAAGCTTAATACATTTTATGATGCTTATTCCATAAATAAGCAGTGGATTTTCCCAAGCCACTTTAACAATGGTCTATGGACTTTTCCTTTAGGAAGCCATCCAGACCCTTTTTAAACCCCGCTAAGCTAACTGCCTTTACCATATTTATATTAATACAGTGTACATTAAACTCAAAATACATTCTTCGGCATGTAAATCTAATACATGAGTATTCATTGCGGGTACCCTGAAAACCTGACTGGCTGTGGCTCCGCCAGGACCGGATTGGGACCCACTGACCTACAACACACACAAAGGGATGTGTATGTATGATAGATAATTCCCACATTAGGATTTACACTTCTTCAAAGGTATGTGTAGCCTTTTTTTTATAAAGTGGTCCTTTGGGTCAGAACTTTACAGAAGGGATTAAGAGAGTCATCAACATAGGCTAATGTTAAGATGTATTATTTTATTGTTAACCCCAGTTATCAGTAGGTAGGTCTCACTACATAACATGGCCCAGTGCTAAAATAGTATGGGTTAATTTGAAAATAACAGTCTTAAATGGTAGCTCACATTGATAACTTCCTCCTTTAATTAACAGCACTTCCATGTGGATGTGGCACCACTATTCTTGCAGAATAAGCTAGGTACTATACTATTGACTTAATAAAGTTAAAGATAAGAGTAAAAAAATGCTATAAAGGATTCTAAATTATGAAAATTCAAGCGGACCAGTGACAAGCTGGTGTCAAGCAACATTAGAAGAAACTGTTTTGCTTAATACCCAAACTGAGATCCCCAAAAAAGATATCTATTAATATCTCAACATTATCTACAGGGATCACAAACCAGGTAGATTTTCCCACATAATATGGAGTATCATTTTGAGTTATCAGCCTGAAAGACCATAAGTCTGTACACTAGATAGACGTAGGTCTAAATTATAAGCATAACGTTTAAGTTCCTAAGTTAAGGTGAATTTTCAGCTGAAAACTTAGGCTCCTGTGCTTGTCTGAAAATAGGGCACAAATTTAGGAGGCCAATTTACCCCTCCCCCCCTTAGTACCACTTTGTAAAAGAGATTAGGATCATAGATTTAGGAGGTCAGGTGGTTTTTTTTGTGTGTGGGGGGATATTGGGCCCTCAAGAGCTAGACTTAGATAGAGAATTTCTCTATTCTGTGTCTCCTTAATATTAGAAAAGAAAACCTGTCTACAATAGATTTAGTTCAGTGTGTCTGGCTTTCTCATGACATGCAGAAATGCAGCTCAGCTGTAAGGGAGGTTCTGTCTATGCTGTTAGCTGAAAAATGTAAACATAGCCAGGACCCCTAGTCCCAGAGAAAAGGAGAGAGAGAAAGAAATGTTTATGTCATTCTTGAAAAGAAAGTAGCAGCGAAGGAGTGATCAGAGCAGACCACGGTAATTCTGTTTTGTGTTCTGAATTGTAATTTTGTTTTTTTTCTTCTCAATCTGTTTACTATTACTTTAATCTGATTTGTTGCAGATGTATCAATATTCTGTATGTAAAAAGTACCAAGGAAAACTTTGTAACCATACAGATTCAAAACCAAATTTGGGAACAAAACAGAAATGGAGAGCAAACAAAAACATTTGAGCTGTAACCACATGAAGTTCTGCTAATATTTTTACAAATACCTGTTTTTATTTGCATGGATGAGACATGATACAGCTGCCTGTCTGCAAATGTTCATACTTAAAAGTTGATTTGAAATACCTGCAAAGCACCTTTGGATTGCATACTTTTTAAGATTACGTTAAGGGGCAGCAGAAGAGAGGGTCCAAAAGTACACAAATCCAATAGGAGCAAAACAAAGCACAAAGGGGCCTCCAAGGTTGGAACAATGGCACAAACTTTAATAGAGGGGACCCAACACGGGCCATGTTTCGGCACTCCAGGCGCCTGCTTCAGGGGTCAAACACTGACGTCCTAGATACAAAACAATCGTCTGAAATACATTCTTGGTAGACTCGCTTCAGCAAACTGTCATGAATACTTCTGTCTGTAGCAGTTGATTTGGTGATGCCAAGAAGTGCAGAGTGATGCACTTGGGGTGCAGAAATACAAAAGAGATGTACCAGATAGAAGAGACGCTAATAAGCTCGACTCAGGAGAGGAACCTTGGGGTGATGGTGTCTGAGGATCTCAAGGTGAGGAAACAGTGACAAGGCGGTGGCTGCAGCCAGAAGGATGCTAGGCTGCATAGAAAGGAGTATGACCAGCAGAGGAAAGGAGGTGTTGATGCCCCTGTACAAGTCATTGGTGAGGCTCCACTTTGAGTATTGTGCTCAGTTTTGGAGCCATATCTTGCTAAGGATGTAAAAAGACTTGAAATAGTTCAAAGAAAACACCCAAATGGTATGGGGTTTGCATAGCAAGATGTACAAGGAGAAACTTGACCTGAACATGTATACTCTGGAACTTTTCCAAAGACGGAAGGTGGTAGAACTAGAAGACATGAATTGAGGTTGAAAGGGGACTGACTCAGGAATAATTTCAGGAAGCATTTTTTCATGGAGAGGAAGGTGATGTGGATGAAAATGGTAATGTAATTAAAAAATGAATGGGATAAAGACAAAGGAATCCTGTTTAGAATGAATGGATCCAAAGAAGCTTAGCAGAGATTAGGTTGCAACACCGGTAATTGGGAAGCAAAGCCAGTGCTGGGCAGACTTCTACCGTCTATGCCCTGATCATGGCCAGACAGATTCAGCTTCAGAAGTTGGAGAAGAAGGCCCATACTTGGCAGACTTCTATGGTCTATACCATGACCATGGCTGAATAGATCTGGATGGGTTGGAGTTGAGCTTTTCAGGGACTTCGTTAATAATTCTGAAGTTTTAGAACAAGGACTGTGCAGGGCAGACTTCTATGGTCTATGCCCTGAAAATGACAAGGACAAATGAAGATCAGGAATACATATGAAGCATCACGTCATACCTTATGTAATGAGTTCAACTTGTTGGGCAGACTGGATGGACCATACAGGTCTTTATCTGCCGTCATCTACTATGTTACACATTCTGTTAACCAGAATTCCCTTCTAATGAATTGAAAAACATACCTAATATCATTCAAATCTCTACAGTTAACAGCATTTTCTTATCTGTGGATTTTTTTTTTAATTTTAGAATATTTAGTTTATTTTGGTAATATGGGCCAGCACTGAAAACTGTAACCACTTTAAACAGGGTAGTGGTGGGTAATGTAGAATTACATCCTTGGTTAGACTGAAAGGAGACCAGATGTTCACCAGGCACACCTCTTTCTGAGTGTCTCAAAACTCCCTATGTGGCAATGCAGAGGAAAGGGGAAAAACTGCATGTGCAGCAAATTCTGAAAAAAAGTGTTGATCCTTTGGGCTGGAAAGGAAGAAGAAAGGAATATATATATATATATATATATATATATACATTCCTTTCTTCCTTTCCAGCCCAAAGGATCAACACATTTTCTTGAAGTCTGACTAGACTTGCTTACTCATGATCTCGTTTCTCCTGAAAGATCATTTTCTTTGATATTTTATCCAGGGCTATCTCAAGAATTTTACTTCTCTGTTGCTTCTGCAGTGAAAAGGTGATCTCCAAAATTCCTATAGGGCAAGATGGCATATTTGTACAGTATATCTTTTTTTAAATTTAATTTAATTTAGATTTATCTCACATTTTTTTCATTGGTAGCTCAAGGCAAGTTACAATCAGATCTCTTACATCTAAACAATCCTTTTCATAAGGTGTTAGTATTATATTATAGGGGTGACTTCTATAGGGTGCTACATAAAGAGACTAATTTGAAGCTCAGTTTTCCCTTTAAACTGAAGTGAGGTGGGGATTGGGCAAGAAATGTGCAGAGACCATTCCTTATACTTAATATGTGGTACACTACAGCATGCAGGTGTGGCCTAGTGGTTAGAGTGGTGGACTTTGGTCCTGGCGAACTGGGTTCAATTCCCACTGCAGGCACAGGCAGCTCCTTGTGACTCTGGGCAAGTCACTTAACCCTCCATTGCCCCAGGCACAAATAAGTACCTAAGCTGCATTGAGCCTGCTATGAGTGAAAAAGCACAGGGTACAAAAATATATATATATACACATAAACTGTCAATGTAGCAGTAATGTGGGACATTTAGGGAGCAATTCTATAGGACTGGACCTATATTTAGGCATCTATTCTAACAGGTTAGTTAGGCATGTATAATTTAAGAATGAGCACTTATGCCAGCCACAGAACTGGAAATGTACATAGAGGGGCATTTTTGATATGACATCCAAGTCCGACTTTGGACGTTTTGCAAAAACATCCAAAATCTGAATTTCAAAGAAGGCCATTTTCAAAAAAGAAAAATGTCTATCTTTTGTTTTCGAAAATAGAAGGTTTTGTGATTTGTATGTTTATTTTTTGGTCCATTTAAAAAAAAAAAAAAAAAGTCCACGTGCAAAACGCACAAAATCAAGCCATTGGGATGTAGGAGGAACCAGCATTTTTAGTACACTGGTCCCCCTGACATCCCAGGAAAATAGGGCACCCTAGGGAGAACTGCAGTGGACTTAATAAAATGCTCCCAGGTACACATTTCACCATTGCTCCCTTACCAAACCCACCCAAAACCCACTACCCCCAACTGTACACCACTACCATAGCCCTTACGGATGAAGGGGGCACCTATATGTGGGTACAGTGGGTTTCTGGTGAGTTTTAGAAGGCTCATAGTTTCCTCCACAAGTGTAACATGTAGGGGGAGGTAGAAGCCTTGCCTGCAGTGCACTGCACCCACCACTAGACTACTCCAGGGACCTGGATGCTGTTCTAATGGACCTGAGTATAACATCTGAGGCTGGCACAGAGGCTGGCAAGTAATGTTTTTCATCACATTTTTGGGGGGTGGTTAGTGACCATTGGGGGAATAAGGGGAGGTAATCTCTGATTCTCTTCAGTAGTCATCTGGTTATTTAGGACACCTTTTTGTGCCTTATTCATTATAAAAACAGACCTAGTTCAAAATGTCTTAGTTTTAGTCCTGAACAAACAGACAAAGTAAACACTGGGCCTTCAGGAATGAGAAAAATGCAGTCCTTTATTTATGATGAAAACCCGACACGGGCCATGTTTCGGCGTACAAACGCCTGCATCAGGGGTCTTCACCGGTATGATAACCCAAACCGTCCCACAGTGGCAAGAATTTTTTCAAAAATGTGTGTCAGTTTTTGTGCACAAGCTTGAAGCCGAAGGTGTTTTCCTGCAATTTCTATCAAAAGTGTATATAAATATATCATATACACTAATAGTGAGATGAGAACCGTTATTCCAAAATTCTAGTTCTCAGTCGCAGCAGCTGAGCCTGCGCAGCGTCAGTGAAAGTGCTGCCCCCTAGCCTTCCCTTCGCTTCGCTGGTTTGTTCGTTTGGAATAACGGTTCTCATCTCACTATTAGTGTATATGATATATTTATATACACTTTTGATAGAAATTGCAGGAAAACACCTTCGGCTTCAAGCTTGTGCACGAAAACTGACACACATTTTTGAAAAAATTCTTGCCACTGTGGGACGGTTTGGGTTATCATACCGGTGAAGACCCCTGATGCAGGCGTTTGTACGCCGAAACACGGCCCGTGTCGGGTTTTCATCATAAATAAAGGACTGCATTTTTCTCATTCCTGAAGGCCCAGTGTTTACTTTGTCTGTTTGTTTGTTTGTTTGGTTGCTTTTGTATGCTGTTTTCCCTCTTTTTTGTGACTGTATTAGTTTTAGTCCTGGACATTTTTGTTTTCTTCCATTATGACTGAAAAACGTCTAAGTCTCAGAAATGCCCGTCCCGCCCTGAACACGCCTCTTTGAGATTTGGACACACTTCTGACAGACTCAAAGAAAAACGTCTAAAAATAGGTTTCAAAAATACTGATTTGGACGTTTTTGATTAATAGGAACGTAGATAGCTGGGTGGCTGGTGGACATTAGGATTGCCTAGTCACTTACCTGCCTGGTGTGAAGGTGGCAGACCTCACGCATCTCCTAGATAGGGTTTTAGATAGTGCTGGGGAGGAGCCAGCTGTCTTGGTACATGTAGGTACCCATGACATAGGAAAACACGAGAGAGAGGTTCTGGAAATCAAATTTAGGCTCCTAGGTAGAAAGCTGAAATCCAGATCCTCTAGGGTAGCATTTTCAGAAATGCCCCCCATTTCACGCACATGGCCCAAGAGACAGGCAGTGGCTCCGGAGTCTAAATGCGTGGATGAAGCGATGGTGCAGAGAGGAAGGTTTTAGATTTGTTAGGAACTGGGCAACATTCTGGGGAAGGGGAAACTATTCCGAAAGGATGAGTTCCACCTTAACTAGGTGGGACCAGGCTGCCGGCATTGGCATTTAAAAAGGAGATAGAGCAGCTTTTAAACTAAAAATGGGGGGAAGACTGACAGTCACTCAAAAGCACATGGTTTGGAATAAGGTACCTTTCAAAAATATCACCAGAAATCAAACAAAATAAAACATGGAAAAGAAAATAAGATGATACCTATTTTATTGGACATAACTTAATACATTTCTTGATTAGCTTTCGAAGGTTGCCCTTCTTCCTCAGATCAGAAATAAGCAAATGTGAGGAAATCTGAGGAAGAAGGGCAACCTTCGAAAGCTAATCAAGAAATGTAATAATAAAAGGTAATAAAAGGTATTAATAAAAGGTATCATCTTATTTTCTTTTCCATGTTTTATTTTGTTTGATTTCTATTGATAACCTTTAAGAGTGGACTAACACGGCTACCACACCTCTCTACTTAAAAATATCACCAAAACAGGGAAGCTAGGGCATCCTGATAGAGAGGTTGCAATAGAGACCATAGCAGACCAGGTGTCTTTAAATAAAAAGCAGACAGATTTTCAAGATTGCACATTATCACTGGCAACTGCTAAGCAAGATGTAAATAGCAACAACAAACATAGGGCCCTGTTTACTAAGCTGAGCTATAGGCGCGCTAGCGTTTTTAGCGTGCACTAAAAATTAGCCTGTGCTAACATTAAAGACACCCATAGGAATATATGGGTGTCTCTAGCATTAGCGTGTGCTAAGTTTTAGCATGCGCTAAAAATGCTTGTGCACCTTAATAAACAGGGCCCTTAGTTTGAAATGTCTATAAGCAAATGCCAGAAGCTTAAGAAATAAGATGGAAGAGTTAGAATGTATTGCACTAAATAAAAAATAGATATAATAAGCATCTCTGAGACCTGGTGGAAGGAGGATAACCAGTGCGACACTGTCATACCAGGATATAAAATATATCATAGTGATAGGGTAGATCAAATTGTAGGAGGGGTAGCACTATATGTTAAGGAGGGCCTTGAATCGAATAGACTAAAAATTCTGCAGAATAAAAAACACATCTTTGAATCCCTATTGATTGAAATTCCATGTGTAAAGGGGAAAAGGATAATGATAGGATGAACAGGATGAACAGACAGATGTAGAAATGTTATCAGAAATTAGGGAGGTTAACAAACTTACACAATAATAATGGAAGATTTCAATTTTCCTGATATTGTCTGGGTAAATGTAACATCAGGACATGCTAGGGAGGTAAAATTCCATGATTAAATCAAGGACTGCTTTATGGAGCGGCTGGTTCAGGAGCCAACAAGAAAGGAGCAATTCTAGCCCTAGTCCTTAGTGGAGCACATGATCTGGTGCAGGAGGTAATGGTGCTAGGGTCTCTTGATAAGCATATTCCATAACAATGCACATAACATAATTAGTTAACAAGATAATCAGCGCTGATAATTGGATGTTAACAACCAATTATTAGCACTAATTGGAATTAATTCAAATTTATATGGAGTGGAGGAGTGGCCTAGTGGTTAGGATGGTGGACTCTGGTCCTGAGGAACTGAGTTCAATTCCCACTTCAGACACAGGCAGCTCCTTGTGACTCTGGGTAAGTCACTTAACCCTCCATTGCCCCAGGTACAAATATAAGTACCTGTATATAATATGTAAGCTGCATTGAACCTGCCATGAGTGGGAAAGCACGGGGTACAAATGTAACAAAAATAAAATACATGCTAGACATATTGTAGTGCATGTAAATTCTAAGTCACAGAGTTGAAAAGGGGGCATGGCCATGGATGTGGAATGGGCGGATCTAAAATCTATGCATGTTATTATAGAATACACCCACTCCATGCCTAATTTAGGCATTGGGATTTACACCAGGTTTTACTTGGTGTAATTGACCGCGACTAAATTTAGTCACATGGACTGGCGCTTGGCGTATTCTATAAACTATGTGGAAATTTAGGCTTATTCTGTAAAGCACACCTAAATTAAAGCATAGTTTATAGAATATGCCTAAGTGAATTTCATTTTGGCACCAACCTTTTAGGTGTGAGATATAGAATCTAGTCCTAAGTGCTAATGCTAAGAAACTAATAAGTATAAAATGGGTTTCTTAGCATTTAACACTATTTAGTAAAAGGCCCCATAATATTTTTTTTCCCATTTAAGGGGCCCTTTTACTAAGGCACACCGAAAAATGGCCTGTGTATTGAATGCATGCTGGTCCATTTTTCAGTGCGCCTGCAAAAAAGGCTTTTTCTGGGACAAAAATGGACATGTGGCAAAATAAAAATCAGCATGTGTCCATTTTGGGCCTCAGATCTTACTGCCACCCATTGACTTAGCAGTAAGGTCTCGCGCATTAACCGGGTGGTAATTGTCATCATGTGTACACTGCTGAATACCTCCCGGTTAGCGCCACGCTGTAGAAAATAGAACTGCCGCGCATTTTGGATGCATGTCAAAATTAGAATTACCAACCATGGCATGTGGTAGCCAGGCAATAGTTCTAATTTGACGCATGTTATAGGCGTGTAGGAGCTTACACGCCTTAGTAAAAGGGTCCCTAAGTTTGATTTTTAATGATCCAGGAGACAAATATATTTATTACCGTTTCATAAGTAATTGTAAGCTTTATATGATATAAAGCCATATTTTACTGAAATCATCTTTTTGAATTGGATGAGAACTCACTATAAAACAATGTGTGAATCATTTAGAGCAGATCTACATTTCTTTGCAATGTAGCTGAGGGAAAGAATGTATTAACCTTTGATGCAGCTTGAATAAGTGACAATTGGAAGCATTTTCCATTTGAAACTATGGTCTGGTTTGCATAGCTGTGCACTTACATTTTCATCTGGAAAGCACATGCAGATCTGACAAAGAAGGCTGAGCTCAGAGACAGATTCAGCATTCTGCAGAGCAAGACTGGGAAAAAAAAACAGCTTGCATGAGGATTCCCAGGCAGGAAAATATGTCTTTTTTCACTTTGGGGCACTTTTACCAAGATGCAGTAAAAACTGGCATTAGTGCATCCTTACACAGGTCTTTCCTACATGCTAAGGCCATTTTTACTGCAGCAGTAAATTGACCAGTTTTGTATTTTATGAATTAATGGCCACACGCTAATATTCATACATAAACTGTTACACAGGTATTCAAGAATATATCCAACTCAAAACTGTGTTAAGACTGTTCTTATACTTTTATGGTACTCTATAATAAATTAAAATTAGGAGGAAAAGACCTCAGAAGCCCTTGGTGCTCAATGCAAAAGCACTCATTCGGGCAGCTTGCTTAATCATGGGTCTAAAAAATCTCCTTATATCTTTTATCTTGCATCCTTTAATTTTTTAATTTTCCAAAATTTTGCATTTAAAATAACAAAACAACAAAAGCACTTAGTTTCAGGCATTAAACGCTCGGCACTTGACTTTAATACAGTGCCCCCAACGGGGACACGTTTCACCCTCTGGCTTTTTCAAGGGAACCACACTGCTAACTGTGCCTTTAAGCCATCTGAAAAACAAAATTTGTTATAATTCCACAAAAGGTTAAGAATGCTGGCCAGAGCTAGAAATATGCCATACTTATCATTCTAGTCTAACATTATCTTGGCATAATATTTTCAAAATGGTGCCCGAGATTTAACAGGATGTCAATTCTACCATCAACCAATTGAAATGAAGCTTGAGTTAATTGAAAAGAATTGAAATGAGCTTGATTTAAGTGAAAAAATTAAAAGGGAAAAAAGACATCTTACAAAAGCACTCTCCATTCTGTGAACGTATTTAAACCTTTAGGTTCAATGGTTTGCAGCCGGTGAATCCACTGCTGCTCCTGCTGTATCAATAATCGATCCAGATCACCTCTCCATGGGGAGGATTGCACTTGCTCCAATATGAAACATCCTAATTCTGCAAATTCATGTCTAGCTTTCTCAGTATGATACCAGCAGGGCACCAATCCTTTTCCTTTCAATGCAGGACTTATGCTCAATCAACCTAGTATGTAGCTGCATTGTAGTCTTTCCTAAGTACAGTTTATTACATGGACATTGTGCCACATATACCACACTCCTGGACTCACAAGTAGTGGTTGATGTAAAAAAATAGAGTTTGGAGTCAGTAGGACTGATGAATTCTGAGCATTCTAAAGTAATACTACACGGGATTTGCCTCGATGTTAGTACTGCTAGATTTCTCAGCAGCTTTTGACACTGTGGATCATGATATCTTGCTAGCATGACTGACAGAAACAGGTATCAATGGAACAGTACTTGCCTGGTTCACATCCTATCTATCAGACAAGCAACAATCCATAATGATTGGCAGCAACTCATCACCGCCATGGACACTGACCTGCGGGGTACCACAAGGATCGATACTGTCACCTATTCTGTTCAATATCTACCTCAAGCCACTAGCTGAGCTGATTCGGTCAATGGACACTCAGTTCTACATCTATGCGGATGATGTGCAGCTACTCATACCCATTGAACCTGACTTACCTACAGCCTTGAATAAACTGATCACTTGTCTAACATCAATTCAAGAATGGGCTAAACACAACAAACTTTGCCTGAACCCAAGTAAAACTGAGCTTCTCTGAGTCCTTAACACAAGTGGATACATACCTGACATCAAAATCCCTTTTGGGAAGTATGAACTCTCCATCAAATCACAAGTCAGGAACCTTGGAATACAGTTAGATTCAACACTTACTCTGATTCCCCAAATCCAAGCAACCTTCAAGAGCTGCTTCTATTATTTGCGACAGCTACGCTGCCTCTCTCCTTACATCGAGAAGGTAAATCTTATCCCAGTTGTGCATGCCATGGTAACATAAAAGCTGGATTATTGCAATGCACTATACAATGGTCTGACTACAAAGGGCCTGCACCAGCTCCAGTTTATTCAGAATGCAGCAGCAAGACTCATAGAAGGTTGCAAGTGACGTGACCACATCACACCATTTTTGCAAAATCTTCATTGGCTACCAGTACAATACAGGGCTAAATTTAAAACTCTGTCTGATTTTCAAGGCCCTGAAAGGAAATGGCCCCGAGTATCTGAAGAATAGAATGATCCTCCACACACCGCCAAGGACACTAAGGTCCTCCCAAGGACTTTCACTAACTACACCCTCTCCAAAAGACATTACACGATGTGATACCCACAAGCGAGCCTTCTCCGGAGTAGCCCCCACACTCTGGAATGCATTGCCTGAAAGGCTCCGCTTAACACAAGACTACCTTTACTTCAGGAAGCAGGCAAAAGCTTGGCTCTTCAAGTAAGCCTTTAATGGAAGAAGTAACTAACTTATTAGTCTCACTCACACACACAAGGATTGACTTGGGATGCACATACTGCAGCGGGACATGCTTATCCACTCCTACCCTAGCTGAGATAATATTTAACCATCTTGCTGACCTCACGTGCAACTTTCTTCAAAGCAATCACCTTACTTTCTAATTCATCTATATGTTACAACTTTGCCTTATCCCTCACTACCAATTATAATGTTCTAGTACATATGGTGTTGTCATTGCAAGTAGTATACCATGCCATACTTTGTATTGTTGTTTGAATATTTTTACTGCTCTAATTGCCTACTGCTCATGTTTGATCTATTCTTACTGTACACCACCTTGAGTGAATTCCTTCAAAAAGGCAGTAAATAAATCCTAATAAATAAATAAGTAATTCAATGTCCACACTTAAAATGTCCTTTTTTCTCTACAGAAGTTTCCAAACCTGTGAAAGGTAAATCAGCTGGACATAACAAGTCCTTCAAATTACGCCCCTTGAAAAGCTATATGTAAATGGTGTTCATGAAATAAAGGATGTGTTTGCATAATATCCCAATTCCGTTTAATAATTTTTGCCACTTCCTCACCCCCTCCCCCATTAGCGTTTGGCCATTGAAAAAGATTAGTGCGTGAACCTTTACCAACACCTAGGGCCCTGTTTACAAAGGCATGCTAGTGTTTTAAGGGGTCCTTTTACTAAGCCTTGGGAAAAAGAGCCCTGCGGTAGCGGTGGGGGCCGTTTTTCCTACATGACAGGGCCCTTTTACTGCAGCGGGTAAAATGCCCCCCTGAAAAACGGCCATGCAGTAAGGTAACTCATCACATGGCCATGCAATGGGAGCACTTACTGCTACCCATTGAGGTGGCAGCAAGGGCTCCCGCAGTAACCCAGCGGTAACTGGGCAGTGCACAGCAATACTCGATTACCGCTGGGTTAGCACCACACTACAAAAAAAAAAATTCAAAGCATGCCAGAAATGGCGCACACTCGAACTGGAACAACTGTCTGTGGCTGCGTTGGGCCAGCGGTAGTTCCTTGATAAAGTGCGGTAAGCCCACTTTGGGCTTATCGCTACTATGTAAAAGGGCCCCTTAGTGCATGCTAAAAATTAGTGCATGCTAACCATGTAGATGCCCATAACATTCCTATGGGTATCTACACGCTTAGTGCACTCTATAAACACTAGCGTGCCTTTGTAAACAGGGCCCCTATATTGTAGGCAGCGAACAGCAACTAGCACCAGCCCCAAGCCTCCCTTTGACCTGGTCCCACTTATGCAGAAACAGGAAGTTGCATCAAAAGGAAGGCTTGGGACTGGCACAAGCAGCCAGTATGAGTCACTGCTTGTTGCTGGTGAAGAACTAAGGGACTTAAAAGTTACCGGGAGGGGGGTGGGGGTTCGGGGACAGGAGAAAAGAGACACATGATCACCTGGCAGGGAGGGGAGGGAGAGATGGCAAGAGTCTTCAGCTGGCAGGGTTTGGAGATCCCCACCAGACACATCACAGGTGTGCTGCTGCTGGGTGGGCCTGAGTTCAATATGAGAGGACCTATGCCCACCAGTGCACAAATTGTGGCTATGCCACTGAGACACATCCACAACATCCCGAAGCACACCTTCATTTCTTATTCCTCACCAAACTCTGCCACACATATTCCCCCGTACCCCACAACCCTCTTTTCATGTACACAACCACTCATCCATGAGGGCCAGCAAGACATACACAGGCAGATCATAGAGTCATAGTACACTCTTGAAATTCCATTTAGAAATTTAAGAAAGGATATTATATATGCTTTCATTTGTATAATATAAACAATTTGAAAAAAATTATATTGATTATTTATAATAAATTTGATTGTCCCTTAAAGAGGAGCCAGCATTCTACTGTGTGATGCTGTGTTTGAGATCTCTATGCACCTTGAGCTTGTTAAAATGTCTGCTGCTACCTCCACCACTGAATGCACCCCTTCCCGAAACTGCTACTGCCAGCTGCCACTATCTCCCTATCCTGCATTCACTTTCTGCCCTAGTCCACCCCCTGCAATTTACTTCTGGCTCTGGCCCCGTATCTTTTCCCATCCCTCCTCACAGTTCCCTTTCCTTTTTGTCTACAAATTAAGCCCTGTTCGGAGCCATTTACCCAATTTACAATGCCAGCATGGTCAATATGTTGACCCCCTTGGTCTATTTTTTGACCTAAGATTTATTCTTTCTTTTCCAGGTGCATGGTGAGATACAGCCTGCAGCCTCTGTAATATGTAATTCAACAAGTGTCTCAGTTTGATTGTGATTAACAAGCATCCGTGTTCCAAGGATTCCTTAACATTCTTCAACTGGGCAAGTCTGAACAAGGACCTTTCAGGAGTGTGATGGTAATTTTCATTCAGTGGCGGAGCAAGACTTAGCTGGACCTTTTACAAACAGAAAACAATCTTCCACAAAACTGTTTATAGGTAGCTAATGGATATATTAACTTTCTAGCTGTATCTATGTTGATGATGTGCAATTACTCATACCCATTGAACCAGATCTTCTCACAGCTCTGAGTAAATGGACTGCAACTCAGGAATGGGCAAAAAATAGCAACAGAGATTCTTTGGGTACCAAACGCAAGTGGACAAATACCCAACTTCAAAATACCTTTTTGGAAGTATGAACTCCCCCTAAAATCACAGTCAGGAATCTTGGGATATTTATTTATTTATTTATTGCATTTGTATCCCACATTTTCCCACCTCTTTGCAGGCTCAATGTGGCTTACAATACATCATGGATAGTGAAAATATATAATAGAATGGACAATTAGTATTACAGAAGTTGGACTCATCACTTACTTAGATCCTACAAATGCAAGCAACCTTTAAAAATTGCTTCTATTACCTGCGGCAACCACAAAACCTCTCTCTATATATAGAAAAGATGAGAATGACCACTATGGTCCATGCCATGATAATGTCATGACAGGACTACTGTAATGCACTGTACCCTGGTCAAACCAAAAACATTTGCACCAGCTCCAACTAATTCAGAATGCTGCAGCACAACTGATAGAAGGCTGCAAGCGACATGAGCACATCACACCCTTCCTACAAAAAACTGCACTGGCTACCAGTACCTTAAAGGGCCAAATTTAAAACTTTGTTTAATTTTCAAGGTCCTCAGACAAAATGGGCCAGAATACTTAAAGAATAAAGTTAGGCCTCTACACACCTTTGAGACCTCTAAGGTCTTCCCAAGGAGCAACACTTTCTGTATCCTTGTCAAAAGAAATTGCACAATATGATACTCACCTGTGAAATTTCTCAGGTGTAGCCCCCGCAGTCTGGAACTTACTCTCAAAAAGGTGCCCAAACTGACCAGATGACCACTGAAGGGAATCGGGGATGACCTCCCCTTACTCCCCCAGTGGTCACCAACCCCCTCCCACCCTAAAAACAAAAATTAAAAAACATTTTTGTCCAGCCTCTATGCCAGCCTCAAATGTTATACCCAGCTCCATCACAGCAGTATGCAGGTCCCTGGTGCAATTTTAGGGGGTACTGCAGTGCACTTCAGGCAGGTGGACCCAGGCCCATCCCCCCCCCCATCTGTTACACTTGTGGTGGTAAATGTGAGCCCTCCAAAACCCACCCGAAACCCACTGTACCCACATGTAGGTGCCCCCCTTCATCCCTAAGGGCTATGGTAGTGGTGTACAGTTGTGGGTAGTGGGTTTGGGGGGGGGGTTGGGGGGCTCAGCACCCAAGGTAAAGGAGCTATGCACCTGGGAGCAATTTGTGAAGTTCACTGCAGTGCCCCCTAGGGTGCCTGGTTGGTGTCCTGGCATGTAAGGAGGACCAGTGCACTATGAATGACCAAATGCCTTGGATTTGGTCGTTTCTGAGATGGGCGTCCTCGGTTTTCATTATCGCTGAAAACCGGGGACGAACATCTCTAAGGACGACCATCTCTAAAGTCGACCTAAATGTTGAGATTTGGGCGTCCCCGACCGTATTATGGAAACGAAAGATGGACGTCCATCTTGTTTCGATAATACAGGTTTCCCCGCCCCTTCGCCGGCACGTCCTTAGAGATGGGCACCCTTAGAGATGGTCGTCCCGTTCGATTATGCCCCTCTATGTCTAACTCAAGACAACCTCTACTTCAGGAAGCAGGTGAAAGCCTGGCTCTTCTCCTAAGACTTTAAAACATGTAATGACTGACGATCCACTCACTCCACACATGGACTAGCCACATAACCTTTAACTTAGACAAGCCCCTCATATCTTATTTAATTGTACATATAATTTGCCTTCAGTTTAGGGATAGTCCTGTAAGACTACCACTAGGGGTCATTGGCGGGATCTGACTTGAGGGAATCAGAAGGACAGGGTGCTGTGTTGCTGGGGGATTGGATGGCCAGGAGGATTCAGTGGGAGGGGGAATCAGAGGTGCAAGGTGTACTAGGGGTAGGATCAGATAGCCAGGGGTTATCTTGAGTGGGGGTGCACTGCTATGGCAGTGATGTTTGTATTTCATTATTTATGGGAGGAGGCCAGCATCATAGAAACACAGAAAATGAAAACAGATAAAAATCATAAGGCATATCTAGTCTGCTCATTCATACCATCTACCATCCCTTTCTCCCCTTTAAAGAACCCATGTATCCCTCCCAAGCTTTCTTGAATTCGGATACACTCTTTGTCTCCACCACCTCCACCGGGAGGTTGCTCCATAAATTCACCACCCTTTCTGTGAAGAAATATTTCCTCAGGTTACTTCTGAGCCTATCCCCTATCACCTTCATCCTATGCCCCCTAATTCCAGAGCTTCCTTTCAGTTGAAAGAGACTCACCTCCTGGGCATTTATGCCAAGCAGGTATTAAACATCTCTATCATATCTCCTCTCTCCTGCCTTTCTTCCAAAGTATACATATTGAGATCTTTAAGTCTGTCCCCTTACATGTAGTGCTAGATGGCTTGAGTGCTTCTGTGCTATCAGCACCACATGTCAGGGCCATACTGAAGGTTGTGTGAGCAGTGCAGCCATACAGGACAATATGAAGGTTGGGGCACCAAAATTGCTCTCCATCTATTGTCTCCTTTACTTGGCTGGCAGTGCAGTGGGCAGGGTGGGAGCACTGAGGGCGTGTTGCCCAGGGCATGATTCCAGCTCAGCACGTTTATCATCCATTTTGGACACACCCTGGAAAGCGCGGGTTATAAATGTTACAATACATTACAATATCTTTTCCACTCTCTGTTACGTGCTGTAGAAATAGCAATACCTTCCTTGGAGGCATTTTCTTCACAGAAAAATCAACAGGAGAATGCAGCAGCTAATTGAATTCACATTGATTATTTAGTGGAGAAAATGCCCCTGAAGAGCACTTTCTGAGTGGACGTATCACTGTTGACCTCTGATAAAATGCCAACCAGCATAAATGTACATACTTTGACATGATGGTGTCTACTTTGCTGGTAGGTGTGCATTCTGCCCTGAAAAGCCAAAACACAGTAACTGTTGAGAATATAAATATGAAAACATTTGCAACCAAGATTAAGGAGCAATGTTGTTGAGACCTCTATGTCGCTGGGTTCCCTGATGAAGACAATCGAAACGGGACCGTAGGAATCAGCGTATTATTGGAGGACAACATGGCAAGATAAGTGCAGTCGAGTGATTCGCGTTTTTTTGAAAATATGGATTGTTTTGAAGTGAAAGCAAAAAAAACTTTATAAGTGGATTTAGGGAATAGTATTCACATTGAAAACATTGAAAATTTTTTTTTTTTAAAATATATATTGGTTTTGAGGGTTTTTTAGTCTGTGATGACTTTTTCTACGTGCAATCAAACAAATAAGATTTATTGCTGTAGTAGTTGAGACTTTTCCCTCGTACATGTATAAGTGCTGCTAAGTTGGGAACTGCGAATCTTTAATCCAAATATATGATAAAGTTGCCACTTATCTCTTGTGTTGTCCTATGTACATCACTTATGTCTCAGGCACCGCCCCTCAGTGCTTCTGAGGCTATCTTGTCCTCAAATGATCACCACGTTTGTGTCCAATTATTGATTCTCAATGTACCACCATGTTCCTTCCATTCACATTAACGCTTAATCGTGGCTGAGAGGCTTCTGCTTACTCCTCCAAATTGAATCAAGTTACTGATTTACCATCGGTATCACATACCATGTAAAATGAGTTTATCGGTTTTAACTGCCAGACCCTTGACCATTCTTCTAACGTTCGGAGATCCCTTCTCATCATTTCTACTCCCTCTAGGGTATCCACTCTATTAGCTATTTTTGTGTCATCCACAAAAAGGCACACCTTTCCTTCCAACCCTTCAGCAATATCTCCCACAAATATATTAAACAGAATAGGCCCCAGCACCGACCCCTGAGGAACTCCACTGCTCACCTTCCTTTCCTGCAAGCAGATTGGAGTGGAGGAGTGGCCTAGTGATTAGAGTGGTGGACTTTGGTCCTGGGGAACTGGGTTCGATTCCCACTGCAGGCACAGGCAGCTCCTTGTGACTCTGGGCAAGGGTTACTCCATTGCCCCAGGTACAAATAAGTACCTAAGCTGCATTGAGCCTGCCATGAGTGGGAAAGCACAGGGTACAAATTAAAAAAAAAATTCCATTTACTACCACCCTCTGCCACCTGTTGGTCAACCAGTTTCCTATCCAGTTCACCACTTTCGGTCCTAAGTTCAACCCTTCCAGCTTATTCACAATGGCACAACATCAAAAAGCTGAAGCCATGGAGATAAATCTCTCTTTCCCCTCCCTTGCATAGCTATGATCCTTGTATAATCAAAACAAAGGAAACAAACCTATGGGCTGCTGCATCCACATTGTTGTTCTTTATTGTTGGTAGCATTTTCATTTGATCTCACTTATATTTTCAAACATGTCAACTTGTACATCATACGGATATACACAGAGGAAGTATATTAACAGAATAACTTTTCAATAGGTAGAGTAGTAATTTGTTTTGATGAATTGTAATCAGTGTGTCATATGGACAGGCAGGCTATAGGGGCACACTAGCATGCATTGTATTCATGCAAATTTTTTTCTCTTGCTAAAGAGCCACTAAAACAAATGTCATGTTATAAGAATCAGGTACTCAACATTCAGAGTTTCTATTCTATTTATTTATTTATTTATTTACTTATTTATGACATTTATATCCCACATTAAACATGAATTAGGTTAAAACCTGGGAGCATTTAAAATCTTTTTTCCTGTACCTAGATCAAAACAGAAAGATGGTTTGTGGGAACTTTCTCCTTTTGTGTTGTGGAATGCAGTGGCATATTATAAAAATGCACTTAATATTGTCTATTGCTACTATTTATGAGAGATATTGAATAATGAGGGCAGAGCTACCTTCATACAGAAGTCCAGAGTCAGTCTAAATATGCCAACATTTTCCAGTTCTGTGGTACATATTTACTTCTTCTTCAAGTCTGTTTGGTTCTAAAAGGCATGTTATTTTTTTTTCAGGGGGGGGGGGTTAATCTTTGTCTTCTGGCTGTGTGTTTGTATATAATGATGGCTAAGGGAAAGCAGCAGTAGAAGAGTTGGAGCTGAATGACATTTATGTTTTCCAAATGGTAATGCATAGCTTGATGGGATGTCCTTTTTGTAAGACCAGAGTAAATAATTTCTTAGCTTGTTGGCTGTGAAGCGACTGTTAAATTTATTTGCACGTTTAATTGCCTTTTTCATGTGCTGACATCACAAAATTTGAAATTTTGATGTTCCAAGGTTCTATTGCAATCAGCAAACATAGCTGATAGGAATTCCATTTTACACACTGTATAGTCTTATATAACTTCTTTGAAGGAGTCCAGACACGGCAAGTCTATGTTAGACTTAATTTATAAAACTGGATCCCAGGGGTTTATAGTTTGCATTGACAGTTTGCTGATGCTCTGTGACTTCTTGATTGGTAAATCTGCATATCTGCATATCTGTGCCTTTAAAATAAGCCTAGATCATGTAAAGTTATTTTTTGGCAAAATTTGGTGTCTCGGAGGCTGTAACAACAACCCATCAGCTAGACAGTTCATTGCTGCTTATAGAAAAATATTTGTGCATAATTATCTGCAAGGTATTCTCTAAGGTAATTGCCTGCCTCTGGAAACTGCTCCCATTTTAACTGTATCAAGCAATTACATAGCCGAAGTAACACCCTCAGCATCAGTCCTTAACAATTCTATCAGTGGACACAGTCTCATTGATCCTGATGAAAGTGTAATACCAGACCACGATTACACTTATATCCCAAGACCCTGACCATCTGTCCATGTGTTCAGAAAAAATTGTTGTATATTTTGCTGGATTTGTTGTTTTTAAGCTGCTGCATGGCCATATATTAAAAAAAAAATAGAAATAAGGCCTTTTTCATGGCCATGTTAAAAATGGGCTTAGTGCACAAGAAAGACTTTCATTTCTATGGATCCACAGAAGCTTAGCTGAAATTGGGTGGCGGGGTGAAGAGGGGTTGGTGGTTGAGAGGCTAGGATAGGGAAGGGCAGACTTATACGGGGTCTGTGCCGGAGCCAGTGATGGGAGGCGGGACTGGTGGTTGGGAGGCGGGAAATACTGCTGGACAGACTTATACGGTCTGTGCCCTGAAAAAGACAGGTACAAATCAAGGTAAGGTATACACATATGAGTTTATCGTGGGCAGACTAGATGGACCGTGCAGGTCTTTTTCTGCCGTCATCTACTATGTTACTATGTTACTATGATATTAGGGTGCACTAAGCCCATTTTAGCACAGCTTAGTAAAAGGACCCCTTGGGGGGGGGGGATTTATCAAGTGGCATTAGGGTTTTAAATCATGTTAATTGGCCCATAACATGACTTAAAGAACAATAACACTGCCTGATCTATAACACCACAGCGATAAATAAGTCACTGCAGGTTAGGTAGTAATGAGATGCAAATTATACAAGTGAATGTTTTGCATCTCATAACTATGCAAATGCCCCAACGTGACTTTTGTTGATACATCACAAGTCGCATTAGGGCCTCAAAACCATGGTAAAATAACCCCACTTTTTATCTGGAGTTATTTTATCATCCGTGAGCATTGGGCCGCAAAGATGCAGTCTGATGCTCCAGGGCCTGCAGATCCTCTGATCCACCCTCCACCTTAAGCCCTCCAACTTTAGCTGTGCTCTCCCACAGGGCCTTTTACAGAGCGGCGGTAAGCCCAATGCAGGCTTACTGCTCACTCTTCCGGGAATACCGTTGGCCCAATGCGGCCGCTGGTAGTAGTCCCATCCTGAGCATGCACCATTTCCAGGGGGAAAAGAAGACTCCCGTAAATGGCTTGCACGGCGATAACCTGGCGGTAATCAGGCATTGCTGTATGTTGCCCGGCTGCCGCCAGGTTAGCATGGAAGCCCTTATCACCACTTCAGTGGGTGGCGGTAAAGGCTCCCCACCGCATGGTCATGAGGTAATAGTTCTTTTACTACATGGCCATGTGTGTCTGGGGGCTTTTTTACTCGCTACAGTAAAAAGGGCCCCGGTGTGTAGAAAAAATGGCCTCCACCGTTAGTGCAGGGCCCTTTCTCCTGCAGCTTGGTAAAAAAAAACCCTATCTCCATAAATCAAGGCCCTTTAATATGCTCAATATGTTTTTCCATAGGCACAAAACAGAAAAAAAGACCTTTGAAAACAGGGCTTTAAGTATTTTTCTTTTAAATCACCTGAACTGGAAATGTTATTTAAAGAAGTTTGCACTAGATATTAAAGGCAGAAAAGAGAAAGGTGCCTTCCAGCTAGTCATACTTTCCTGTGCAGAACATTGGTGGTTTCTGTTGCACCACCAAATATTTCGCACAGAGATTCTGATGACTGCTTTTCACTGCAAATTCTTCTAGGCACCACTTTAGAATTAGAAGTATTACAGTAGATGCAAGGTGGTAATTAACTGATTCTTGGCCAAGCCTGCTATAATCTGCATCTTCACTCTTAGACCACTGGTATATTATTTCAACAAGTGACTAACAAGGATGTGCACAGACAAAAATAATTTGGTTCATTTTTAAAGTTGTTTCCCTGAATTATTCTCTGTTTTGGAGTGTTTTATTTATACCTTTTCACATATTTATTTTAATAACAATTTTTAATGAGTGCTGTTGTATTGTAATCTGCACTAATCGACTTAGGGACCCTATTTACAAACATTTTCCCGGGAGCTAATGTTGTAATTAGAGTAAGTTCCTGCAAAAAGTTAACTGGAGAGCATTTGCTGCCTCCTATTTAGGAGGCACTAACCCCAAATTTTATATATGGCACCTTAACTTGTGCACATTAATTTGGCACATTGCCAAATTTCCTGCCCAACTTAATTGATTAACAAGCCTATCAGTACCAATAATTGGTCCTTACCAACCAATTAGCAGCACTGATTTGCTTTAATGAGAATGTACGTACACAACTTTCTAGTCACATTCTACAATGCGGTGTGAATAAATCCTAATGCGCAGAGTCAAAAAGGGGGCATGACCATGGGCGGGTTGTGGGCATTTCAAAAAACTATACACACTATTATGCAGGTTTTTAGGCCTGGTTTTAGGTAGCCTAAATAAGTGCGCCTAAATTTTAGTCACAAGAACAGCACATGGGTATATTCTATAAACTACCCCTAATTTTTGGCATAGTTTATAGAATCAAGCTAACCGCTGGTTTTTCGGCACCGATATTTAAGGCACCAGTTATAGAATTTGTCCCAAAGTGTTCCTGCCTTAAGTCGGCATTATCCAGGTAGCATGTGCTAATCAGAGCATATTAGCTGAATAACGCTTGCACATCCCTTCCTCACCCATGACATGCCGTTCCAAAAATATTTCAAAAACTATAAATAACGTGTGGTTAGTTCATGGAAAAGGGGAAAATTAACACAAAACGTTTTAACACGTTTTGTGATAAGCATTTTCTCTGCATTTAATGTGCGTTACGGCTTAGTCGCCTTTAGTAAATGAGGTCCCTTAATGTTCATTAACTTGTCATATATGGCTGGATTCTATAAATCACACTCAAAAATTGGTACCGGAAGAGATTGGCACAAATCATGATTCTACACGATTCCTGTGCCCAAACTATAAGCACCAGACTTAAACCTGCTGAAGCCTTACGCCTGCTGAAACCTGGTGTAAATGATGGCACCCAAGTTGCGTGCACTGACCCAGTATTCTATAATTATGTGCGTAACATTTTGGAATGCCCCTGACACACCTATGTCCTGCCCTTGGCCACTCCCCTTATGAGATACACACCATAGGAGTTAGGCGCCCTGCCTTATAGACTAGTGCACAGCCGAATGCGCACACAAATATTAATGGGTGCCAATTAACATCAAAAATTGGTTGTTGGCACCCAGTTATTGATGGTTCTGAGTGCATTATTCAATTAATTAAAGCAGGCATCTCATGACCATACCAAAATTTGGGCGCCATATATAGAATCCGGGGGATAATGTGTGTTAAATGAACTTTGTTTACACTAAGGGGGCCTTTTACTAAAGCACACTAAGCAGTTAGAACAGGAATTAGTACGTGTTAACTACTTCTGCAGTGGCATGGTAGTTTGTGCACAATTGCATTCTGGGTTAGGGGATAGGAACTAAGCAGAGAATAGGCTTGGATTGCATGCTACAGTTAGCGCACTGTACTTACAGGCGCTAAGTTTCATTTTGCAATGAAACTCAGGTTTACTGAGTGCCTCCTCAATAGGAGGTGCTAACCCCCCCAAATTCTATATATAGTGTCTTAAGTTGTGCACACTAATTTGGCTGCATGGCTAAACTGTGCGCACAACTTAATTGATTAACAAGCCAATCAGCGTTGATAATTGGATGTTAACAAGCAATTAGTGGCACTAATTGGTTTTAATTAGAATTTAACTGCAAACTCTTTAGGCATATTCTATAATGCGGTGCACATAAATTCTATTGCGCACAGTCAAAAAGAGTGCATTGGCCATGGGCATAGAATGGGCAGGTTGTGGGCATTTAAAAAAAACTAGACACACTATTATAGAATACACCTGATCTGTGCCCAACTTAGGCGCAGTTATTTAGGCCTGGTTTTAGGTAGCCTAAATGGGTGCGCCTAAATTTTAGGCACAAGAATGATGTGTGCACATATTCTATAACTTTAGGTGTAGTTTACAGAATCACGCTAACCACGTGGATTTATGGTGCTGATTTTTAAGGCACCATATATAGAATTCCCCCCTAGATGCATCTGTGTCTCCCTTATAATTATTTATTATTTATTTATTTACTAGGCTTTATATATTCAATTACATTGGTTACCAATAGCGGCGAGGGTTTTGTTTAAATTGTATTGTATTGTTTGTTTTTAAAATTGTATTGTATTGTATTTTTTTAAAGATCATTCATGATGTTGCACCTTTCTATACTGTATGTATAACTTGGTTCATTTTTCACCTGTATGTGCAAGACGATCCTCACATAACAACTTAATGCTGCATGTTCAAATCCAAAGGGGAAGAAATCTAAGAAACTTTTGACTTCCTCTTTTGTATATCAAGCTGCAAAAGTATGGAATTCATTACTGGTCAATTTATGATCTTTGTCTAACTATAGGGCCTTTAGAAAGTCAATAAATAACTTTTTTGTTTCGTAAAAGGGCCAATCAGGGAAGACAAAGCCATAGCAGAGAGATTAAATGAATTCTTTGCTTCGGTCTTCACCTAGGAACATTTGGGAGAGATACCGGTGCCAGAAATGGTATTCAAAGCTGACGAGTGGAAGAAACTGAAATTTCTATAAACCTGGAGGATGTAATGGGACAAACTGAAGAGTAGCAAATCTCCTGGATCGGATGGTATTCATCCCAGAGTACTGACAGAATTGAAAAATGAACTTGCAGAACTAGTTTATCCTTAAAATCGAGCGTGGTACCGGAAGATTGGAGCGTGGCCAATGTAACGCCGATATTTTAAAAAGGTTCCAGAGGGATCCGGGAAATTATAGACCGGTGAGCCTGACATCAGTGCCGGGCAAAATGATAGAGACTATTATAAAGAACAAAATTAAAGAGCATATTCAAAAACATGGATTAATGAGACAAAGTCATCATAGATTTAGAGAAGGAAAATCTTGCCTCACCAATCTATTACATTTCTTTGAAGGGGTGAACAAATATGTGGATAAAGTTGAGCTGGTTGATATTGTGCATCTGGATTTTCAAAAGGAGTTTGAAAGACTCCAGAAGAAATGAGAGTCATGGGATAGGAGGTAGTGTCCTATTGTGGATTAAAAACTGGTTAAAGGATAGAAAACAGAGAGTAAGGTTCAATGGTCAATATTCTTAATGGAGAAGGGTGGATAGTGGGGTTCTCCAGGGGTCTGTGCTGGGACCGCTGCTTTTTAACATATTTATAAATGATTTAGAGATGGGAGTAACGTGAGGTAATTAAATTTGTTGATGACACAAAGTTATTCAAAGTTATTACATCACAAGAGGATTGTGAAAAAATTACAAGAGGACCTTACGAGACTGGGCATCTAAATGGCAGATGACATTCAATGTAAGCAAACTGCAAAGTGATGCATGTAGGAAAGAGGAACCCAAATTATAACTATGTAATGCAAGGTTCCACATTAGGAGTCACCGACCGAGAAAGGGATCTCGGCGTCGTCAATGATGATACGTTCAAACCCTCTGCTCAGTGTGCTGCGGCAGCTAAGAAAGCAAATAGAATGTTAGATATTGTTAGGAAAGGAATGGAAAACAAAAATAAGGATGGCATAATGCCTTTGTAACAGCCCATGGTGCGACCGCACCTCGAATATTGTATTCAATTCTGGTCACAAAGATATAGTGGAATTAGAAAAGGTACAGAGAAGGGCAACAAAAATGATAAATGGGACAACTTCCCTATGAAGCTAGGGCTCTTCAGCTTGGAGAAAAGGCGGCCATGGGGAGATATGATAGAGATCTATAAAATAATGAGTGGAATGGAACGGGTAGATGTGAATTGTTTGTTTACTCTTTCTAAAAATACTAGGACTAGGGGGCATGCGATGAAGCTACAAAGTAGTAAATTTAAAACGAATTGGAGAAAATTTTTCTTCACTCAACATGTAATTAAATTCTGGAATTCGTTGCCAGAGAATGTGGTAAAGGTGGTTAGCTTAGCAGGGTTTAAAAAAGGTCTGGACGGATTCCTAAAGGAAAAGTCCATAGACCATTATTAAAATGGACGTGGGGAAACTCCACTGCTTAATTCTGGGATAAGCAGCATAAAATGTATTGAATTTTTTTCGGGATCTTGCCAGGTATTTGTGACCTGGATTGGCCACTGTTGGAAACAGGATGCTAGGCTTGATGGACCTTTGGTCTGTCCCAGTGTGGCAATACTTATGGAAGCCAATAAGTTGCAAGATCCAAGACAACATGGTTTTACAAAAGGGAAATCGTGCCAAACGAATCTCATTGAATTCTTTGATTGGGTAACTGGAGAATTGAATCATCGACGTGCTATAGACGTAATCTACTTAGATTTTAGCAAAGCTTTTGACACGGTCCCCCACAGGAGGCTCTTAAATAAACTGGATGGGCTGAAGATAGGACCCAAAGTGGTGAACTGGATTAGGAACTGGTTGACGGACAGACGACAGAGGGTGGTGGTTAATGGAGTTCGCTCAGAGGGAAAGGTGAGTAGTGGAGTGCCTCAGGGATCGGTGCTGGGGCCGATTCTGTTCAATATATTTGTGAGTGACATTGCCGAAGGGTTAGAAGGTAAAGTTTGCCTATTTGCGGATGATACTAAGATTTGTAACAGAGTGGACACCCGGGAGGGAGTGGAAAACATGAAAAAGGATCTGCGGAAGCTATAGAAGAATGGTCTAAGGTTTGGCAATTAAAATTCAATGCAAAGAAATGCAAAGTGATGCACTTAGGGAGTAGAAATCCACGAGAGACGTATGTGTTAGGCAGTGAGAGTCTGATAGGTACGGATGGGGAGAGGGATCTTGGGGTGATAGTATCTAAGGATCTAAAGGCGTGTGACAAGGCGGTGGCCGTAGCTAGAAGGTTGCTAGGCTGTATAGAGAGAGGTGTGACCAGCAGAAGAAAGGAGGTATTGATGCCCCTGTACAAGTAGTTGGTGAGGCCCCACCTGGAGTATTGTGTTCAGTTTTGGAGGCCGTATCTTGCTAAGGATGTAAAAAGAATTGAAGCGGTGCAAAGAAAAGCTACGAGAATGGTATGAGATTTGCATTACAAGATGTATGAGGAGAGACTTGCTGACCTGAATATGTGACTCTGAAGGAAAGGAGAAACAGGGGTGATATGATACAGACGTTCAAATATTTGAAAGATATTAATCCGCAAATGAACCTTTTCCGGAGATGGGAAGGCGGTAGAACTAGAGGACATGAAATGAGATTGAATGGGGGCAGACTCAAGAAAAATGTCAGGAAGTATTTTTTCACAGAGAGAGTGGTGGATACTTGGAATGCCCTCCCATGGGAGGTGGTGGAGATGAAAACGGTAACGGAATTCAAACATGCGTGGGATATACATAAAGGAATCCTGTGCAGAAGGAATGGATCCTCAGAAGCTTAGCCGAAATTGGGTGGTGGAGCCGGTGGGAGGAGGAAGGGTTGGTGGTTGGGAGGCGGGGCTAGTGCTGGGCAGACTTCTACGGTCTGTGCCCTGAAAATGACAGATACAAATCAAGGTAAGGTATACATAAAAAGTAGCACGTATGATTTTATCTTGTTGGGCAGACTGGATGGACCATGCAGGTCTTTTTCTGCCGTCATCTACTATGTTACTATGTACTTATGTACTTAAACTGCATAAGGAATTGTGATCTTGAGGTATTGTTATATCTGATGTTAATTGTAGCTTCCTATGTGACTATCCTAGCTTCTTCTAATGTTATCGGCTTAGAACCTTTTTGGGTATTAGTGGAATATGGGGCCCTTTTACTAAAGGGTTACCATGTGGCAAGCAGGAACTCCCGTCAGCCTAACAAGGCCCCCATTGGTGCAATAAAAATATTTTTGAAAGTTTTACTGTGGCACTAACCTGGCAGTAATTGGTGCCATACGCTGCCTGGTTACCGCCATGTTACCGCAGGAGTCCTTACCGCCACCTCAGTGGGTGGCGGTAAGTGTCCCCAGTTGCATGGCCATGCGGTAAGAGTAAACTATATTCTCATCCAACACGTCTACACAAGAAGGGTGGTGTCCAATGTGATGCCAGAGCACAAATTCAGAAGGTAGACATGTCCACAATAAAAATTCAAATATCAATCCCATAAAAGAATGTTCCATCAGAAATACATCTGTAGAAATCCTCTACATGAAATTATGTTTCACCAAAGCTTCCTCAGGAGGAAATGAAGAAATAATCTGAAAAATGATATTTTTTGTTTAAAACAAGGCAAAAATCACCAAAACATTAAATCTATCTATCTATCTATCTATCTATCTATCTATCTATCTATCTATCTATCTATCTATCTATACTCAAGGAATAATCAACCAAACACAAAAAATAATAAAAAGAAAATCAATAGAAACAAATGGTTTCTTATAGGTGAGTCAACGGTCTCAAGGCTCCACTAAGGAGTATAGAACATAAATCCAAATATAAAGTTACATCAGCAATGACATAGAAGCATCTGATAGACTAACAAGAAGATCAACACAGCCAATAGCAAATGGGTATGCTATTCTCCCAATAGCCATTCTATATCTCTGTTCAAACCTTGGGATGTAGTAGTGTCCCATAAAACTATCAGTTTTTGTTCCTTATATATCATCCTGGTGGATACATCTCCCCTACGAGGGTTGAAGTCTTGCAAAAGCACCACAAATTTCAAACCAGAAAGCTCATGACTTTCCTTCCACCAATGATTCACACGCGGGACTTCCAACCTCCCAGTACACAAACAGCTCAGGTACTCTGCAACCACTAATTTAATGGCAGGTTTAGTTTACATCTTCTTAAAGGGACATTGGATGAAATAGACCACCCGAGATGAGTTGCAATCAGAATGTTGTCTTAGCAAGAAATGTTCTTCAATATTTGGAATAATGACTTGATCAGTTTGAAGAGCATAAGCACAGTATATACATTAACCACAAGGAAAGTGACCCTGTACTTAAATCATGGAAGTAACTGCAAAATGAAGAAAACAATTCACCAAAATTCTTAGGGGCCCTTTTACTAAGGCACACAGGTGCCTACACGCGTCCAACGTGCGTCAATTTGGAACTACCACCTGTCTACCACGTGCCCTGGGAGGTAATTCCATTTTTATGTGCATCCAATATGCGCAGCAGAAAATATTTTCTATTTTCTACCGTGTGGCGACAACCGGGCAGTAATCAGCAGCGTGCGTATGCTGACAATTACTGCCTGGTTAAAGCACGAGACGTTACCACTAAGTCAATAGGTGGCAGTAAGGTCTCAGGCCCAGGCGGTAATTGGGCAATGTCATGTGCTGCCCAATTAGCACTGGGTTAGCGCAGGAGCCCTTACCGCCACCTCAATGGGTGGCGGTAAGTGTTCCCTCCTGAAATGGCCACGTGACAAGTGTGAACTTACTACACAGCCATTTAATTTTTAGCTATTTTCACCTCGTCACCGCTAGCACAGTGCCCCTTTCACTGCAGCTTAGTAAAAGGGCCCCTAAATGATGAATCTAGCAATATCCCATGATTCCTGACCTGTGATTTTAGGGGAAGTTCATACTTCCCAAATGGTATTTTGAAGTCAAGTACCTGTCCACTTAAGTGAGGATCCCACAGAATCTCTGTTTTGCTTGGGTTCCTAATAGAAGTGGACAGGTAGCTGACTTCAGAATGCTGTTTGGGAAATATGTCTTGCAGAGTTTGTTGTTTTTTTTGCCCATTCCTGAGTTGCTGTTAGACAAGCAGTCAGTTTACTCAAAGATGTAGGTAATTCTGGTTCATTAAGGTAGATATTAATAAAATAGATGACAGTATGTGGTACTCCGCAGTTCAGTGTCAAGGTGATGATGTGCTGCTGCTGAACAAAACTGATTATTGGCTTTCTGACAAATCTGCCAGCCTAATAAGCATAATATTACGATCCACAGTGTCAAAGGCTGCTGAGAAATTCTGCACCATTAGTATAGAAGCAGATCCCCTGTCACAGTTTCTGTGGGGATCAAGAAGGGACACAAGAACTGTCTTCAATTCATACCCAGGTCTGTAGCCAGGTAGACATGGATATAACCAGTTGCTTTCACTTAGCCAATCATTCAGTTAAATGCACACTGTCTGTTTTATAAGTTTTGCCAGGAAAGGTATCTTAGTTTTCAAGCCTGTCCTGATCGAAGAAGTTCTCTTGTCCTTTGAAGTGTTGTTAGAAGCTGTCCTCCCAGAAGAGAAGAGTTAACAATTCAGTGAGGCCTTTGCTTGCTAGCTGTACTATCTGATTTCACTCATTCATATTTTAGATGTATACTTGTCTAAACTGGATGTTTATCCTGTCAGGTAACCAACGCACAATCAGGTTCATTTTTGAAAGAGAAGGACGCCCATCTTTCAACACAAATCAGAAGATGGGCGTCCTTCTCCCAGGGTCATCCAAATTGATATATTTGAAAGCCGATTTTGGACATCCCCAACTGCTTTCCGTCGCAGGGACAGCCAAAGTTCAAGGGGGCGTATCGGAGGCGTAGCAAAGGTGGGACTTGGGCGTGCCTAACACATGGACGTCCTTGACCCATAATGGAAAAAAAAGGACGTCCCTGACGAGCACTTGGACGACTTTACCTGGTCCTGTTTTTCTTACGACCAAGGCACAAAAAGGTGGCCGAAATGACCAGATGACCACTGGAGAGAATCGGGGATGACCTCCCCTTACTCTCCCAGCGGTCACTAACCCCCTCCCACCCTCAAAAAATATCTTTAAAAATATTTTTTGCCAGCCTCTATGCCAGCCTCAGGTGTCATACTCAGCTCCATCACAGCAGTATGCAGGTCCCTGGAGCAGTTTTAGTGGTGTAGTGCACTTCAGGCAGGCGGAACCAGGCCCATCCCCCCTACCTGTTATGTTTGTGGAGGAAACAGCGAGCCCTCCAAAACCCACCAGAAACCCAGTGCCCCCTTCACCCATAAGGGCTATGGTAGTGGTGTACAGTTGTGGGTAGTGGGTTTTAGGGGGGCTTTGGGAGGCTCAGCAGACAAGGTAAGGAAGCTATGTTCCTGGGAGCATTTTATGAAGTCCACTGGAATGCCTCCTAGGGTGCCCAGTCGGTGTCCTGGCATGCCAGGGGGACCAGTGCACTACAAATGCTGGCTCCTCTCATGACCAAAGGGCTTGTATTTGGTCGTTTCTGAGATGGGCGTCCTTAATTTCCATTATCGCCGAAAATCAGAAACGACCAAGTCTAGGGATGACCATCTCTAAGGACGACCAAAATTTCAAGATTTGGGCGTCCCTGACAGTATTATTGAAACGAAAGATGGACTTCCATCTTGTTTCGATAATACGGGTTTCCCCGCCCCTCCATTGGGACGTTTTGCGAGGACGTCCTCAACAAAACTTGGGCGTCCCTTTCTATTATGCCCTTCAATGTATTTTATTATGTCAGCAGATCCTGTTCTAAACTACTAGCAGAACTTGAGACATACCGACCTGAACGTCACGATTTTGATTTGTTCGCCTTTTCTGAAAATGTTACGCCACATTCTTCAATGACTGTTTTCTGGAAGTAAAAGTTATAAGAAAAAAGTAGCTTTGTATTCATATTGACAGTGACAAGAGGTATTTGTGTGGCATTTAAAAAAAACACACAAATTGGTTGTTTTCATAATGCCCATTATAGGTATATTTTTGGGCCCATTAAAGGTACATTTTTGGTTAAAACAGTTTCTTAGTAAAAGTATCTATGTGGATGTTTTAGAAGCTGAAAGCAGACATTTTAGTTTCCAGCTCATCACATTCTTCTATAGGGAGAATAAAATCTGTTTTCTGTTAGAATGTGGTTGAGGCAAAGGAGGATTTTTTTTTTTGGCATGCAAAATACATCAAGATTTGTCTGAAAACTGAGCCAAAACAATGCCATATAAGGTAAGCAGCTGGGAAGCATTAGGGGAGCTTTGAGCAGATAATAATTAAAGCAGGCTGAAAACTCCACTTCTCCCAGTGACAACACCAAAGACTCTCTTATGCGGTGTTTTACCTTTATTAATCCTGTGAATCAGAAAAGCAGAAGATGACACCAGGCTGACGTCCCAGTACCAGCCAAAAATCTAACATAGAATAACAACTTTCTATAAGACTGAAATTATTTAAAGGAAGAAGGTTCTGGCCTTCAAAAGCTATTGCAAAAAAAGTATTGTTAGTCCACTAATAAAGAATCATATATATTGTATGAAATTTTATTGAACTAACACAACTTTTTTGAGTAGTTTTAGAAGGCCAGAACCTTCTTTCTCAGCTCAGGACAATATGAGCAAAAGATAACAATACAAGATTATTTCAGTGAAACATAAAGGCATTCCAATGACAGTCTCAAGGAGAAAGGTGGTCGAAGGTGTGTGTGGGGGGGGGGGGGGGGGGGTGAGTGAGAAACAGGGAGAGATGGATGAGTGATGAGAAGGTAACAAAGCAGTTTAATTGTATAGTTTATAATGTGTTAGGAAACCCAGATCTTTGTTAAGTCTTTCCTTGTTGGTGTCCTGTGTTTTATTGCTGCAAAAGTCTGTATTTGTATTAACAACCAAAACATCTATTTATCCTAGGGTATGCAGATTTCTCTAAAGAATTACAAAAATCAATCGATCTAGAAGCAAATTGTGTAAAATGAATTCAGGTCAGAACTAATCTAATAGCTAAGTTTTCCAGTTCAGCTAGCAGGCCGTTTCCAAGCATCTCATTGGCTGCTGCTGGCCGTGTCAGTGCATTCTTCCTCGCCAGAATATGGCAAGCGGCTTCCTTTCTTTGACACACTGCCAGCACATGCTTCGAGTGTAGCACTGACAGCGGGCTGAATACTGTGCTCAGTGAGGCCTTCCAAGTTTCATTTCTTCCCATCTTTCTGGAACTCCTTTCAGTCTGGTATGAAAACGTCTTAACTTGATATCTAGCCCTGCCATTTTGCTGAAGAAAGACTTGTTATGAATGCAAACTTTTTCTTTTTCTTTTTGACTTTGAAATACTGTCCCACCTGTCATGAAAATTACAAGAGGATTTTGAAAAATTGCGAGAGGACCTAACGAGACTGGGAGACTGGTTGTCCAAATGGCAGATACATTTAACGTGAGGAAGTGCAAAGTGCAGCATATAGGAAAGAGGAACTCAAACTATAGATACTTGATATAAGGATCCACATTAGGAGTCACTACATAGGAAAAGAATCTAGGTGTCATCAATTATACATTGAAACACTCCACTCAGTGTGCAGTTGGGGCTAGGAAAGCAAATAGAATGTTAGGAATAACATAATAACATAGTGACGGCTAGTGTTTTTTTTGCAGAAAAAAAAGGTACCGGTACTCATTATAGGCGGGGTCACCATCTATGGCTCCATCACTATGGTAGCCACACTCCTTATGCTAGCCGTGGCGCATACAAACAGTATCACTGAAAATACTATACCAGTATAGAAGAAAAAAATAACGTGATTTTTTTTCATTATAATTTCTATAAACTGTTACAGCTCTAGTATACCCAGTGCAAAATAAGACAGCAGATATAAATTCTCAAATTGGACATCTTCCAAACACTAAAATGTAAATAAAATGATTTTTTCTACCTTTGTTGTCTGGTGACTTTGTTTTTCTGATCATGTTGGTCCCAGTCTCTGATTCTGCTGCTCTCTATCTGTTCCCTTAACTCCGTTTCTAGGGCTTCCTTTGCATTTATTTCTTTACTTTCCTCCTTTCTTCTTCATTTCTTGCCCTACATCCATAGATAAAAGCTGAATCCTCTGCGGACTTGACTGGAGGAGGTACAGAGTAGATACAGCTTTTGCCTATTTTATTCATCTATGTGTAGTTTTTCTCCTCTTTTCCCTTTCCCTCATCTTATTAGTATGCATCTCCTTTCTCTTTCCATCCATGCCCAGCATTTTTCCTCTCCCCCTCCATCCGTGTCCAGCATTTCACCTCTCTCCTCCCCTCCATCCATGTTCATCTCACTTCCTCTCTCTTCCCTTCCCTCCATCCATGTCCAGAATTTCTCCTCTCTCCCCTAAATCCATGTGCATCTCCTCCTCTGTCTTCCTTCCCCTACATCCATGTCCAGCATTTCTCCTCTCCCCCTCCACTTCATCTATGTGCATCTACTACCTCTGTCTTTCCTCCCCTACATCCATGTCCAGTATTTCTTCTCTCTCCCTTCCCCTCCAACTGTGTGCATCTCCTTCCTCTGTCTTTCCTTCCCTCCAACATTTCTCCTCTCTTCCCTGCCCTCCACTCCATCCAAGTCCAGCATTTCTCCTCTCTCCCCTCCATCCATGTGCATCTCCTCCCTGTCTTCCCTCTCCTCCATCCATGTCCAGCATTTCTCCTGCCCTTCCCTCCATCCATCCATGTCCAGCAACTCTGCTCTCTCTTCTGCCCTCCCCTCCCATCTGTGTCCAGCGATTCTCCTTTGCCCCATCCTCCCCTCCCAACCATATCCAGCGATTCTCCTCCCTTCCTTGTCCTCCATGTCCAGTGATTCTCCTCTGCCCTCCCCTCCCATCTATGTCCAGCAATTTCTCCTCTTCCCCTGCCCTCCCCTCCCATCCATGTCCAGTGATTCACTTCTGCCCTCCCCTCTATGTCCAGCAATTCTCCTTTGCCCCTATCGTCCCCTCCATGTCCAGTAACTCGCCCCAGCCTCCACCTGCCCCCCTTTAAAGCCCCCGTCGAGTTCCAGTACCCCAGCCCCACCTGCCCACCCTTAGCTCCCCGACAGCCCTGCTTTCTGTTCCTGCCGCCCCATGATGCGTTTAAATTTTTTTTTTTTTAACTTGAAGTCGCAGCACCGGCGTTAATGAAAGGACCAGGCTCGCCTCCTCTAGCCTTCCCTTCATTCCCTCTCAGTGTCCCACCCTTGTGGAAACAGGAAACTACATCAGAGGAAGGCAGGACACAGAGAGGGAATGAAGGGAAGGCTAGAGGAGGCGAGCCTGGCCCTTTCACTAACGCCGGCGCTGCAACTTCAGGTAAAATAAAAGGTAAAATTATGTCTTACCTGCTGATAATTTTCTTTCCTTTAGTAGCAGCAGATGAATCCAAGAACTGGTGGGTTGTGCCCATCTACCAGCAGGTGGAGATAGAGATTACAAAGCTGAAGGCAGTGATACCAGACAGCCAGCTCCTCCTTCACCTGAGTACATGTCTCATCACCAAGCAGAATCAGACAAGAAACCAGGAAGCCTTCCTCACCAACCATACAAAATAGAATCTTGTCAGTCTGACTTAAGAGAAACTATGACTGCGATGGAGTCCAGTCAGTGATTTCTGTTCTCTTCTCCTTTTTTTTTTTTTTGGAAACTAAAGACCAGAACAAGAACAGATAGGCAAAACAAGAGTGGCTGACAAAGGGCGGGATCCTGGCTTCATCTGCTGCTACTAAAGGAAAGAAAATTATCAGCAGGTAACGCATAATTTTACCTTCCTTAGCGTATGCAGCAGATGAATCCAAGAACTGGTGGGATGTACCAAAGCAACCCTAAGTAGGGTGGGAAGTCACTGCTCCCCAAGACAGAACTGACACTACAAAGGCTGCATCTGAATAGTGAAAGCACACCCATTCCGCCCAAGAAGTAGATAGCAAACTCATGAAATGAGCCTGGAATGCCACCGGCGGGATGCAACCTTTCCAAAAAATCCACAAATTATCTGCAATCCAACGAGAAAAAAATCAGATCAGACCAGAGGCTGCCATCCCACAGCAAGAACCAGCGACAAAGACAAAGAGAAGATCTGAATGCTGAAAAACATGCAACATCTGCAAATACTGGAGAGCCCTCTGAACATCCAGAAGACGAAGCGCCATGTACTCCGTGTGAAAATCCCCCTCCTGAAAGAAGGAAGAAAGAGAGGCTGAAAAAGAAAAGCCAAACCACAGCCGGAAAAGAAAGAAGGGACTGAAAGCAAGGTCACTCCAGACTCAGCAAATTGAAGAAAAAACAGCTCGGAATGGCTGCACTAAAAATTCAGACACTCTGCGTGCCGAAGAATTGGCGACTAAGAACACTTCTTGTAAGTTCCTAAGCGAAGCATTGTGCAAAGGAACAAAAGGAGTCTGAAGTAATGCTTGGTGGACAAGGAACACCAAGCTATGCTTGGAGAATACGAACGAGGTTTCATGGAGAAGAAGATCGCAGCAGCGGAGGAGTAAAGCACTCTGCAAGAAATGCACCACCTCCGAGTGCAAGGCCAGGCCCTTCTGCAACCCATCCTGCAGAAAGGACTCATTCGCTGAGGAACAGATGCCCACAATGAAGACCAAGCTTGGGCCACAACCAGCCTCAAAAAATCCTCAGCACCTGAGAATACGTGGTTGCAGTGGACAGTGGACCACCTACAAGATCACAACAGAACAGTAACCATAACGTCCGAAGAACTCTGTTCCTCAGAGTCGACCTCTCAAAACACCAGGCCATAAAACCAAAGTGAGAGGGATCATCCACTCAGGAGCAGACCCACAATGAAGAGCCCAGAGTCAAGCAGATCCAAAATGAAGGCACCACCAGGAGCCTCACTATATCGGCATACCAAGGGCGCCGTGGTTAATCCGGAGCTACCAGAATGACTCGACCCCGGTGGAGAGTGATCTGAAAAGAACTCGGCCGCAGAGAGGCCACGGAGGAAACACTACCAAAGAACGTCCTCCAGCCAAGGATGCAAAAGAACAACCAGCCCTGCCAAATCACCCTCTCTCCAATGACAGAAGAAAGAAAGCACCTGGGCATCTAGCCGGGACACCATCAGATCTACCTATGGAGCTCTGTACCTGAGGCCATGTTGGAGAAGCACTGGTGCGGAATAACCATTCTGCTGAGACCAGAAGATGGCAGAAAAGAGAACTCGCTGAAGGAAAAGCCCGCAAAGTGGGCCGCGTAGAAATGGAACACGAGGTCCTCTGCCCATTCCATGGGGGCGACATGCCTTGATGGCCACAGTCTGACTCTGAGTCCCACTCTATCGAAGAAGCAGCCACCGCCTCATCTTCTCTGACAGCAGAAGCACCGCCTAGTCCACAACATGTCCTGAAGTGCTAGAAGATGAACAGCACCAAAAGCAGGTCCAGGTGGAGAAGATGGCACAAGCACCGCCTGGCCTGCAATGTGTCCTGAAAGGCTAGAAGACAAATAGCACCAAAAGCAGATCCAGGCAGGAGATCGGCTACACCGTCCCCTATGCCATCCACCACCCCGGAGATGGAAGGAGGAGGCAAAGGGCTTTCCAGTTCAAGAGACTCGCATCCGTGACCACCACCATCCAGTGCGGAGGCGCCAAGGCATCCCTTCCACAGGGAAGAATTGTGAAGCCACCAGTTCATGCGCCGGAGTACTGAGAATAGCCACGGAAGACACTTCTGAGACTCCTGGAACATAGGAGACCACCCGTCGAGAAGCAAGAGCTGTAGATGTTGTCTATGAGCACCACCCACAGCACCACCTCCAAAGTGTCCACCACAGAGCCCAAGAGTGGAGGAGTGGCCTAGTGGTTAGGGTGGTGGACTTTGGTCCTGGGGAACTGAGGAATTGAGTTTGATTCCCGGCAGCTCCTTGTGACTATGGGCAAGTCACTTAACCCTCCATTGCCCGCCGTATAGAGCCTGCCATGAGTGGGAAAGCGCGGGGTACAAATGTAATTAAAAAAAAAAAAGACATGAATGCATAGCCAGGCCCGAGGACTCAGCACCCTGAGCAGACTGCGCACCCAAGTCTGAACCTAGATACTCCAGTCCTCAGTCAAGAAAAAAATCATACCAGAGCTGTCTGGAATGGGACGAGGTGGCTCATTTGAAGGGTGACCACCCAGCTCAAGGATTCCAAGAAGACCCGGGAAGATAAACTCTCGGACCTCATCTAGAGTGAGGTGCACTCTGATGCTGTCGTTGCAGAGAATGCCACAAAATTCCCAAACCTAGGAAAAGGTGAGTGGAGCCATAGCCATGCCGACAGGCAAAGCCTGGAACTGAACATGAGGGCTCAGAACGGCCAAACAGAGAAACCGCAGATGATGGGGCCAAAGAGGAAAGAAAAGAAATGCTTCCTAAGGGAGAAGTGCAGGGAAAATTGAAGTGCAGGCTAAATTGAAGTAGCTCTGAATACAGCTAGCTGTCCAATATAAAGAAAAAGTGCAATAAAAGCCTTAGAGACACTGCAACAAATAGCTAGCTAGAAGTGCCACAGATACAGAAGAAGCTGGAGCTGGAATGCAATAGTTTGATCAGTCAGAGAGCAAAACTAGAAGAGCAGAGCTGCTGTGGGAAACCACCACTGCTAACCTTTGGCACTGTAGCCTAGTGTAAACTGTCCCAGCCATGGAAAGAACTGCTTGTCAAGGCAAGCAATATGAGAGAGGGAAGTAAAATATGCCCCATAGAAAAGGAGCTGAGGGCCACAGTTTCTAATATGATGCACAAACCAGCCTTAAACCTGTGACCTTCAGGCTGAAAGCCAACCATCTTCCAGAAAAACATAACTATTTTGCTGAACCTACTGCATCTGGAGCAACAGCCCCCATGACAACAGCACTGAGGTTCCATGGTTACCTTGGAGACCAGAGCACTAGCCCCAGAAAAATTTCCCCACAGAAAGGTGGAGCCAAAGGCACTAAGCCTAGAAACTCCCACTTGTAATTGTAAAGGAGCAAAAGTGCAGGAAAAAAAAAAGAAGAAAACCTTCTACACCTGGTATTCCCAGGCAGTCTCCCATCCAAGTAGAAACCAGCCAGGCCCAACCCTGCTCAGCTTCCAAGATCAGAGATCAGGCATACTCAGGGTGGTGTGCTCATAGGCAATGCCTGTACTGCCAGTATAAAAACAGTTTCACAAAGGAAGGAGGGAAACTTCCAAGCTGTTCCAGCAACTGCCCTCAGAGAAAAACTAAGTGGACAGAAAAGTCTGTAAATAAAAACACTAAATAGGCCCTTTCACAGGCCCAACATACAAGGAGCCCTGCTCTGATGCTGTTCACTGTTTCCCACACCAGGAACAGCCTTAGCCAACGCAGGAACTATAAGAAAATCTAAACTCACCACAGTGAGGCCTATTGCTATCAATGTACCCACTTAGGCAAACATGGCTTTCCAGCTCAGGAGATTTTGCTGCCTTTGTGCAGAAAGGGACTGCCCTGAAAAGACTCCCTCCGAATAGAGGAAGACAATGGACTCTACTGCTCACCTGGTCTGGAGAGAAAACATCCCCTCTTTGGGGCAGGGTCCATCAGAAGAGACCGAGACAGGGAACAAGCCAGAAAACTCCAAAGGCTGAACTAAAAAGGAACTGTTAGCTCCCCTACCAGACTTCAGCAACATATTGGCATTCAGAGCAGCAGAATGAACTTGGGGGGGGGGGGGGGGGGGGTCAGAAATTCCCTGCCCAAAGAAGCCCCCAGTGGCTGACGTGCATCCTGAGAATAACAAGGCACATCACAGGACCATCAGATTCCTTCTGGAATACTTAGGCCTCTAGAACCCATCTGCCCGAGATGGGCATAAAAACTCCCCCAATCACGAAAAGGGCTACTGAGGCCAAGCTCTCTTAAGAAGAAAAGTTCAAATTAAGGGTCCCAGAGCAGAGGAGATCCTGCTCAGAAGATATAGAAACAGCTTAAAGTAATTCTGTTCTTTCCTTGGATCCCCTTGCATAATGGGGGCAGTTTGAGAAGAATTTGTGCCACTGCCCCAGCTACATGCAAACAGTTTCTGACTCAACAGTGATTTTGGAAAGGAAACCAAAGGCTGGAGAAAATAAAGAGGAATCCCCTGGACCAGCAGTCTCTAATGGAACACAAGGTCCTTTAGGAGAAGCCGCCCCTCCTCCCTGCCCACATCAAGGCCACAGGGCGGGAAAGGATCAGAGCTGATATCAGGAGAAAAGAGAGGGCCACACCAGCAAAAAGGCGCGCATTCCCACCATTTTAGTGTGGGAAAAGGCTGCTCGGGGAAGGGGAAATTTAGCACTTCCCTCCTCAGTGTTCAAACACGCCACCACAGAGAATCCCACTGTGCAGCATCTGCTACTGCAGCGGGAACAGCTTTCGAACGCCAGCGTCGCCCATATTAAAGCACGGTACCCCCACGACGAAAGAGAAAGGCAGGGACTCACAGAACAGCAGGTGTCTCCAGAGGAGAAGCAGAGTCCCACAGACGCAGCAGCCTGCTGCCTAACCGGCACACAGACTGAAAGCACAGCACTAAGACAGGGAAACCCTGTATTGCCCAATCCTGTCAGAAATCTTCTGTTTTGTTTTGTTTTGTATTTTTAACACCAAATGAAGGCAAAGGAGCTCTCTTGTTTTTTTTTGTTTTTACTGGTGAGGAAGGCTAGAGCTCTAAAGACCAGGAGGCAAGGGAGGAAAGGGTGAAGCAGGGACCCAGAAGACTGAGTATGCCCCCAAAGTCAGCACCACCAGCCAGACACCCCTAAACTCAACTGGCCCACAGGACCCAGGAGTATCCCCAACAGACAAATCCAGGAGCTGCTGAAGTGCCGTTCACCACCTGCTGGAGATAGAGATGTACTGAGGTGAAGGAGGAGCTGGCCGTCTGGTATCACTGCCTTCAGCTTTCTAATCTCTATCTCCACCTGCTGGTAGATGGACACAACCCACCAGTTCTTGGATTCATCTGCTGCATATGCTAAGGAAAAGAAGATTTAAACGCTTCACGAGCGGCAGGAACAGAAAGCAGGGCTGGGGAGCTAAGGGCAGACAGATGAGTTAGCCCTAGGGAAAAAAGGTGCCAGTACACCGTACCAGCGTGTACCAGTACATAAAAAGCACTGGTGATGGCACATAAAGATCTGAACGGTCCATCCAGTCTGTCCAACAGACTGGATGGACTCATTATCTACACTCATTATCAATTCATACTTAAATTGACAAAGAGTGTGATATTATATACTTTATCACGAGCCTTTCATTGGTGTTTCTGGGACATAGACAGGCCAACTCTGTCCTTATGTTCCACCTACTGGAGTTGCCATCAAAGCCCACTCTAGCCTATCCAAATACATCTTGTCATTTGCAGGACCCAGACCAGAAAAGTCTGCCCGGCATGGTCCTCGATTCCAGTTACTGAAGTTGCCATTGAAGCCCTTTCCAACCTATCCTAAACTTTTTATTTTTGTTTTATACCATTTTTTTCTAAATAGAGTTTCTCTGTGTTCATCCCATGCCTTTCTAAATTCTGTCACAGTTTTTGTCTCTACCACCTCTGTCAGGAGGGCATTCCAGGTATCGATCAGTCTTTCCATGAAAAAGAATTTCCTGACATTACTCCTAAGTCTACCACCCCGCAACCTCAGTTCATGTCCTCTAGTTTTATCATTTCACCTTCTCTGGAACAGATTTGTTCCTATATTAATACTTTTCAAGTATTTAAATAACTGTATCATATCTCACCTGTCCCTCCTCTCCTCCTCTAGCGTGTACACATTCATGTCTTCCAGTCTCTTCTCATATGTCTTGTGGTGCAAACTCCGTATCACTTTGTTGCCTTCCTGTGGACCATTTCTAGTCTTTTTACATCCTTAGCAAGATGTGGCATCCAAAACTGAACACAGTACTCCAGGTGGGGCCTCACTAATGACTTGTATAGGGGCATCAATGCCTGCTTTCTTCTGCTGGTTACTCCTCTCTTGATGCAGCCTAGCATCCTTCTGGCTATGGCCACCTCTTTGTCACACTGTTTTTTCACTTTAAGGTCCTCGAAGCCATAACTCCAAGGTCCCTCTCTCCATCTGTGCATATCAGGCTCTCACCTCCTAGGACATACTAGAAAAGGAATGGAGAACAAAACTAAGAATATTATAGTGCCTTTGTATGCCTTGTAGCGCTATAGAAATGATAAGTAGTAGTAGTATTGCTCCATAGTGCAATTGCACCTCGAATATTGTTTGCAATTCTGGTCACCGCATCTCAAAAAATATAGCAGAATTAGAAAAGGTACATATAAGGGCAACAAAAATGATAAAGGAGATGGGATGACTTCCCTAAAAGTTTGGGGAAGAGATGGCCGAGGGGAGATGTGATAGAGGTCTATAAAATACTGAGTGAAGTGGAACAGGTAGACACCTGAATCGCCTTTTACTCTTTTCAAAAATACAGAGACTAGGGGGCACACAGTGAAGCTAAAAGTAATAAATTTAAAACAATTCAGAGAAAATATTTCATCATGCAATGTGTAATTAAGCACTTGAATTCATTGCCAGAGAATGTAGTAAAAGCGGTTAGCTTAACAAGGTTTAAAAATGGTCTGTACAATTTCCTAGAAGGAAAGACTATAAGCCATAATACACTACATATAAGTAGCATAAAATCAGATTTTTACACTTGGGTTCTTGCAGGTATTTGGACCTGGATTGGCCATTGTTGAAAATAGGATACTGGGCTTGATGGACCTTCGGTCTGTGCTTATGTCTATTTAAAGAAATAAGCAATTGTAAAAGAGCTTTCATTTTAAAATGAACCCATTCCCCCCAGTCCCAACATATGCACATTTTTTTTTTTAAAAACAGTGTCTGATGGAGAGGGTAATGAGTATGGGATGAAAATAACAGGTCCCACAACCATTTGTAAACTGCTGTGTTGGCAGATGACATTGTGCAGTGGAAACTCTGTTGCTACAGTTTCTTTATGGATTTTACCAAACTATATATGAGAGACAGGCGATGGAGGGAACTAGAAGTTTTCTCAAGTTGTTCAGTCAAGTTTAATATATTACAGATTTTGTTTTTCAAATGGCATATTCCCAAAATTTCTGCAGTGTTCCTGATGAAGCGTATTAGCACTAGTATGAACTGGCTGATGGGAGGGGAAGAGAATGAAACAGAGTAATATAAGGAGGGGGAATGGAGCAACAGAGAAAAGAAAAAAGTGCGGAAAGATTATAAAATAAAACGGAAATGATCGAGTAGAAGAAATGATTTAACAGAAAGGAAAGAAAGTAAACACGAGAAAGTGAAAGGAAAGGAAAAGGCATTTTGCTAAGGTGGAAGGAGAATGCTGAAAGAAAGACTGAAAAGAAGAAACAGAGGGGGTGTTTTACTAAGGCGCGCTGGCGTTTTTAGCACATGCTAAAAATAGGCATGCTAAACGCTAGAGACACCCATGTATTCCTATGGGTGTCTCTAGTGTTTAGTGTGTGCCTATTTTTAGCGCAGGCTAAAAACGCCAGCGCACCTTAGTAAAGACCCCCAGAATGCAGAAACCAAAAAAGACAGAAATCATACATAGAGTGAAAGAAAAAGGAAGTTAAGCACAGGAAGGCCAATGAAGAAAATGTACAGAATGAAAAATGTATTGGATTAGCTTTTTCATTCCAAAGCACAATAGATTCTCGTTCACAAAGAAATAAATCCCAATAAAATCAAGTCTGAAAAGGCTGGAAAGTGTTCCTGTAGATCAGGGTGTGTCTTTATAGGGCTCTCGCCTTCCGTTTCAGGATGCGTTTCAGAACAAATATGTTAAGGCTCTGGGCATAGTTCCTGTACTGCATGCATTTTTCTACAAAGTCAACCGAGGCAACAACTTCCAAAACACTCTCTTGCATTCCTTGGTGGCAATCTTTAAATCTGTGCCCTGAGCAGCAGAAGAGAGGAGGCTGCCTCAAGGCACTAGCTGATCTCCTCCTCCTTGCAAGTAGATCAATAACACTAGCTGCTGAATGCAGATCAAGAACTATTCAAAGTTAGTCCAATAGAAAAGTATCACTTTCATAATTTGTTGTTTTTTTTTTCATTTTTATTTATTAATTTATATTTCTGTGCATGCAACAGAGATGTTTGTTTAGCATTTCTGGGTTTTTTTTAAAATTATAAAGTAGTGTGTTTGCACTTTATTTGTTAAAGTTTTACTTCTGTGATTTCATCATGATCTTGTCAGCACGTTTCTCCTTGTCTCATTCAATCTGAAAATGTCACCCATGGTCTTCTTCCTTTCACTGATGTACCTGAAAATGTTTTCCCACCAGGGCCAGCTGAAGACATTTTGGTGCCCTGAGTCAACTTTTGCTTTTTGGATCCCTCGCCCCCCCCTTCTCCCCACCTTCTTGGAGCCAGTCTTGCAGTATGAGTTGCACAAATAAGGATACATTTTCAGCCATTACAGTCAATGGCTTAAGTTAAATGCCAGCACCATTGTTTAATTTAACTCTTACATATGGAGGGGCATTTTTGATATGACATCCAAGTCCGACTTTGGATGTTTTGCAAAAAACATCCAAAACATGAATAGCAAAGAAGTTCATGTTCAAAAAAAAGAAAAATGTCTGTCTTTAAAAAAAAAAATACTGTTTAGAACAAGGTTTTGTAATTTGAACGTTTTGGTTTTTGGTTCATTTTCGAACCCCCCCCCCCCCCCCCCCCGCCAAAAAAAAAAACATCCAAGTGCAAAATGCACAAAATCAAGCCATTAGAATGTAGGAGGAGCCAGCATTTTCACTAGACTGATCCCCCTGGCATCCCAGGAAAGCAATAGGGCACCCTAGGGGGCATTGCAATGGACTTCATAAAATGCTCCCAGGTACACATCTCACCATTGCTCCCTTACCTTGTGTGCTGAGCCCTCCAAAATCCATCCAAAACCCACTACCCCCAACTCTACACCACTACCATATTCCTTATGGGTGAAGGGGGCACCTATATGTGGGTACAGTGGGTTTCTGGTGAGTTTTGGAGGGCTCACAGTTTCCTCCACAAGTGTAACAGGTAGGGGGAGGTAGAAGCCTGGGTCCACCTGTCTGCTAGACTACTCCAGGGACCTGCATGCTATTCTAATGGACATGAGTATAACATCTGACGCTGGCATAGAGGTTGGCAAGTAATGTTTTTAGTCACATTTTTGGGGGGTGGAAGGGGGTTAGCGACCACTGGGGCAATAAGGGGAGGTCATCCCTGATTTCCTCCAGTAGTCATCTAGTTATTTATGGCAGCTTTTTGTGCCTTATTCATTATAAAAACAGGTGTAGCTCAAAACGTCTTAGTTTTAGTCCTGAACGGTTTTGTTTTGTTCCATTATGGCTGAGATTTGGACGCACTTCTGATGGACTTCATAGAAAACCGTCTAAAAATAGGTTTTGAAAATACTGATTTGGATGTTTATGTGAGAAAAACGTCCAAATGCTGCTTTATGCCACTTTTTAGACACTTCTGTTTTGAAAATGAGCCCAATAGTGCCACTAGCCAAATGGGTTGCAGCATTGAATATGTAAATAGAGTGGTAACCTCACTGGCACCGTTTAGTTTAGTCCTGCTATTCGACCAGCCTAAACTTACCTGGATAGTGGCTGATATGGTCACTATTTGAATAATTTTATGATCCAATATTCCTATCGAGTTTTTAGCAAGAAAATAATTGAGATAAGGGTTTTTTATGCCGATGAAGAAAGTGGACCCAGATATTTTCCTTCTTATTCCAGGAACTATAGTATTGGGTGGAGGCTGGGCACAGAGACTTTTTCCCTTTCTCTTTAAGAGGATCTTGCACTCCATAGGAATTTAGTATTTTTTGAAGTACCTTGCAGTGCATTATAAGAGAGATTATTTTGTTGTATTGTTGAGATGCTTTCTTGTCTTCTTACTAATCTATTGGTGTCACAAGGTCATGGCAACCATTTTAAGGAGGTAGCCACACCAGGCAGGAGTGAGTAGGCATTGCTTCTGCCCATTTCTTCACTAGACCACTAGAAATTAGGGAGGTAAGCCTGCCACAATCCAGGGGGTGGCTTGATGTTCTGGGGGTGGGGGTGGGACTGGGAGGGAGGGAGTGGGATGACAACAATTCAGCGGTTAGAAGGGACATTCAATGGCAGTACCCAGTTATATGCCACTGAATATCTTCAGATAGCTGCATATAAGTGATTTAAAAGGGAGGCTTTCCTGGATGTTTACATCACTTTGAGTATTGACCCTATAGTTTCTATTATATTCTTTCTTATAACTCATAGAAAATATTGCTTTGTAACCTGATTTATCCAGACTAGTCAAAGCAGTGTTCCTAACATCTACTCTTATTTCCATTTCATCATCCAGTGTGTTTTATGTTTTCCAATGTCCTTTCTTCAGTAAATATTTGGAATTTAGAAACAGCCTATCTTCGTACATGCTATCTGTATAGCCATACAGAATGGTGTACAGTGAGGTCAAAAGATAGATAGATAGATAGATAGATAGATAGATAGATAGATAGATAGATAGATAGATAGATAGATAGGTAACCCTCTAGCACTGATCTTTGACTCAAGACTTGCCATTTTCATTTTATTGTGGGATATCATGAATTCCAGAATATAATGAGACAGATGATACAGTCTGGGTGTGGATCTACCTCTCCTAGATGAGCTGGATAGGAAAAAGAGGTCTCAAGCACTCAAAGCAAAATCAATACAGTAAGATAGTGATATGTTACATGATGGCAGAAAATGACCTGAATGGTTCATCCAGTATGTCCAATAGTCACATTCATTATCAATTTGTGATTAAACCAACAAACAAACAATGTTGGGGTCAATATTCAAAGGGGTCTGTTACAAAGGCATGCTAGCATTTTTGCTGCATCCTAAAAATAAGCATGCGCTAAACACTAGAGACACCCATATAGTCCTATGGGTGTATCTAGTGCTTAGCGCGCGCTAATCATTACCATGGCTTAGTAAAAGACCTCCAAAGTGATTTAACTTGCCAGAAATAGCTCCTGGCTGATTAAGTCACTTGTTCAGTGCTATCCACTCATATTCAGCAGCACTTAACCAGTTAGTACCACTGAATATCACCACAGACCGCTAAAGATGAATATTTTGTGGGCGGTCCAAAGGCAGAGTTGGCACTGATTTGGTTAAGTTTTGATCTTCAGTGTTTAATTGCCTAAGTTTAACGGTTAAATTGGACCACATAAAGTCAATGCTATCGCTATGCAGTAACTCTTAGGTGGTTAAGTGCTGAATATCGCACTAAACCTCATAAGAGAGAGCTGCTGCATAAACCCAGGTATTGAATTCTGATGCCTGGACATGACCCGGCATTGAATATCCAGAATAATAGCAGCAGCGGCTAAAAAAACACTCACTGCTGCCCACAGCCGGCTTAACCTATGGGCCAGGCGAGCTCCTAGTCCAGGTTGCTGGATATAAAGGGTGCCAAATGCCTGATCCTGTGATGTCCCTGGCCCTATATGTTAAGCTGTCCCAGAGCTTACCTGGTGGTGTTGCATGTGCAGGGAAAAGAAAAGAGCTGGCAATCTCAGTCTCAGGCCACCTTCCCCTGTCTACCTTTAAAGACAGTATCCCCCTCCCAAATGCAGACAGCGTTTCACTTAACACTGCCCACATCAGCCCCAGTGACTTCCTTGTGCCGCACCCCATCCCTCCTCTGACATAACTTCCTATTTTCACAGGGGCACGGCAGAGGGAAGATACAGGGGCTGATATGGATAGCATTAGGTGAAACACTGTCAGTATTCAGGAGGGGGAACTTGCCTTTAAAGGTAGGCCGGGGGGGGGGGGGGAAGATGGCTTGAGGGGGACATGCCAATTGGGGGCGCCAAACCAAAAGTTGACTCAGAGCACCATGATCTCTTGAGCCGACCCTTCTGCTGCTGGCTGAACAACATTTTACGTTCTAATGCCCCCCTTCTCCACTGAAATACAGAACACCCACGCTCATAGCTCATGATATGAATGTGGAACAAAACATGTATATTTGATCCTGATCTGTCTTTGCCATTTTCAGGACACAGACCATAGAAGTCCTCCCAGCACTGACCTTAGTTCCCAACTACAGGAAGGAGTTGCTATTGATCTCTCCAGCCCATCCTGAACTGTACTACTACTACTTATAATTTCTATAGGTGACAAAACAGTGTGATAAGACGGTGGCCGTAGCTAGAAGGTTGCTAGGCTGTGTAGAGAGAGGTGTGACCAGCAGAAGAAAGGAGGTTTTAATGCCCCTGTATAAGTCGTTGGTGAGGCCCCACCTGGAGTATTTTGTTCAGTTTTGGAGGCCGTATGTTGCTAAGGATGTAAAAAGAATTGAAGCGGTGCAAAGAAAAGCTACGAGAATGGTATGGGATTTGCATTACAAGACGTATGAGGAGAGACTTGCTGACCTGAACATGTATATCCTGGAGGAAAGGAGAAACAGGGGTGATATGATACAGACGTTCAAGTATTTGAAAGGTATTAATCCGCAAACGAACCTTTTCCGTAGATGGGAAGGTGGTAGAACTAGAGGATATGAAATGAGATTGAAAGGGGACAGACTCAGGAAAAATGTCAGGAAGTATTTTTTCACGGAGAGAGTGGAATGCCCTCCCGCAGGTGGTGGCGGAGGAGATGAAAATGGTAACGAAATTCAAAAATGTGTGGGATAAACATAAAGGAATCCTGTTCAGAAGGAACGGATCCTCAGAAGCTTAGCGGAGATTGGGTGGAAGAGCCGGTGGCGGGAGGCGGGGCTAGTGGTTGGGAAGTGGGGCTAGTGCTAGGCAGACTTCTACGGTTTGTGCCCTGAAAATGGCAGATACAAATCAAGGTCAGGCATACACAAAAAGTAGCACATGAGTTTATCTTGTTGGGCAGACTGGATGGACCGTGCAGGTCTTTCTCTGCTGTCATCTACTATGCTACTATCATGTTACTATGTTACTATATATAAGTTGGAGTCATTTGGTTACCCCAGCTCACCTACAAAACCAATTGTCTCCTCACAACAAAAAATTTTGGTTAAGTGAATTGATCTTCAAATTGTGGTCTCAGTTTGTAGTGTGTTTACAAGATAGAATCTTACATAGCCATTTAATTTGTTTAGTCTATGCTAAATTTAGTATAAGATTTAAGTTTGAAGGGATGAAAGGAAACAAATAATCCATGTCCCCAAAAAGACATTGTGCTATCCACCGCTGACTTGAAATTAGATGAAATATGGACTGTACTTTGCAACTTTGCTGTCTCAAAGTTTAACCAACTACAGAAACTACACAGCTGATTTGAAAATCTACCAGTCAATATTCAAAGCAATTTAAGGAAGCAGGAGAGGTTCCTGCCAGCTTCAATCATGCTCTGTGGCTACTACCTCTAGAGCTTGCGGCGACCATTTTCTAGATGGAGCTGCTAGGGGCAGGAGTGAATGGGGATTGCTTATGCCCAAGCTACCCCACTGGATCACCAGGGATGATAAGGTAAGCTCGGGAGGGGGAAGGAGGGACTACAAGTGGGTGAGTTCAGAAAGAGGTCTGATTTCTGCAGAGGGGAGGGTTCAGGAAAGGGGCTGATCTCACTGGAGGGTTTGGCAGGGGGGCAGATCTCAGCAGAGTGGGAAGGGGTATCATGTGAGTCCCAGCTGAATATTGGCCGGGACCCACATAAATTTGGGTGACCAGCATCAGTCCAGTCAGACCCAGATGTTTATTTATTTATTACATTTTTACCCCACATTTTCCCACCTTTTTGCAGGCTCAATGTGGCTTACATAGTACCGTGAGGCGTTAGCCACCTCCAGTGAAGAAACAAATACAAAGTGATGTTATGTTCAATGCTGATGCCTGGACATGGCCCACCACTGAATATTTCGGTCAAACCTACCTGGCGATGGTCAGCCTTTAAAAAAACACTGACCGCTGCCTGCTGAATATCAACCTGTGAGTTTCTAAAATTAAGAAAAGTAATAAACTGCTTAAAATATCTTCTTTGTAAACACCCAATCAGGACTAGAGAATGAAATGCTGTAGAGGTACATGTGATTAACAAACTTGAAAATCCAGATCATATTTAGTTAATCAGATCTGATCTGCCAAATGTCTCGGTTCTAATGTAATGAAAATAACATCCATTGCTTAGGTATAAGAAGAAGAAAACTCTATCAGAAGGATCCTAAGCCTCCTGCTAGCAAGAGGTTAAGCAGTGCATTGGTGGGAGTCTGGTGTTCAAAGCAGTCTTTCCCTTACATGCTATAGATGTAATCTACTTAGATTTCAGCAAAGCTTTTGACATGGTTCCCCACAAGGAGGCTCTTGAATAAACTTGAGAGGCTGAAGATAGGACCCGACGTGGGGAACTGGATTAGGAACTGGTTGACGGACAGACAACAGAGGGTGGTGGTAAATGGAATTCGCTTGGATGAGGGAAAGGTGAGTAGTGGAGTACCTCAGGGATCAGTGCTGGGGCCGATTCTGTTCAATATATTTGTGAGTGACATTGCTGAAGGGTTAGAAGGTAAAGTTTGCCTTTTTGTGGATGACACCAAGATTTGTAACAGAGTGGACAACCCGGAGGGAGTGGAAAACATGAAAAAAGATCTGCAGAAGCTAGAAGAATAGTCTAATGTTTGGCAATTAAAATTCAATGCGAAGAAATGCAAAGTGATGCACTTAGGGAGTAGAAATCCACGGGAGACATATATGTTAGGCGGTGAGAGTCTGATATGTACAGACGGGGAGAGGGACCTTGGGGTGATAGTATCTGAGGATCTGAAGGCGACAAAACAGTGTGACAAGGCGGTGGCCGTAGCTAGAAGGTTACTAGGCTGTATAGACAGAGGTGTGATCAGCAAAAGAAGGGAGGTGTTGATGCCTCTTTACAGGTCATTGGTGAGGCCCCACCTGGAGTATTGTGTTCAGTTTTAGAGGCTGTATCTTTTTAAGGATGTAAAAAAAATTGAAGTGGTGCAAAGAAAAGCTACAAAAATGGTATGGGATTTGCGTTACAAAATGTATGAGGAGAGACTTGCTGACCTGAACCTGTATACCCTGGAGGAAAGGAGAAACAGGGGTGATATGATACAGAAGTTCAAATATTTGAAAGGTATTAATCCACAAATGAACCTGTTCTGGAGACGGGAAGGTAGTAGAACTAGAGGAGGTTGAAGGGGGGCAGACTCAAGAAAAATATCAGGAAGCATTTTTTCACGGAGAGAGTGGTGGATGTTTGGAATGCCCTCCCGCGGGAGGTGGTGGAGATGAAAACGGTAACGGAATTAAAAAATGCGTGGGATAAACATAAAGGAATCCTGTTCAGAAAGAATGAATCCTCAGAAACTTAGCGGAGATTGGGTGGCAGCGCCGGTGTTTGGGAGGCAGGGCTAGTACTGGGCAGACTTCTACGGTCTGTGCCCTGAAAATGATAGATACAAATCAAGGTCAGGTATACATATAAAGTAGCGCACATGAGTTTATCTTGTTGGGCAGACTGGATGGACCATAAGGTCTTTTTCTGCCGTCACCTACTATGTTACTATCCAGCTTATTTTCGAAGGCGAAGGGCGCCCATCTTCTGACACAAATCGGGAGATGGGCATTCTTCTCCTAAGGTCTCCCAAATCGGCATAATCGAAAGCCAATTTTGGGCATCCTCAACTGCTTTCCGTCGCGGGGATGACCAAAGTTCAAGGGAGCATGTTGGCAGTGTATCGAAGGTGGGATGGGGGCATGGTAGACAGATGGGCGTCCTCGGCTGATAATGGAAAAAAGAAGGGCGTCCCTGATGAGCATTTGACCGACTTTACTTGGTCCATTTTTTTCACGACCAAGCATCAAAAAGGTGCCTGAACTGAGCAGATGACTAGTGGAGGGAATCGGGGATGACCTCCCCTGACTTCCCCAGTGGTCACTAACCACCTCCCACCCTGAAAAAAACTTCAAAAACTTTTGTCTTTTTTTTTTAGAGTATGTCCTTTGCTATGCCTCTGTCCCTGTAGAGGATGGACATCCAAGATGTGGATGTTTCTGTGAGAAGGACATCCATGCCTTTGCTATGCCTCTGACACCCTCTTTGTTTATTTATTTGGATTCTGGATCACAAGTAACAGCAGTGGGATTTGAACTGGCCACCTCTGGATTGCAAGACCAGTGCACTAACCACTAGGCCACTCCATTCCACTCCCTTGAAATTTGGCCATCCCTGTGGGGGGGGGGGGGGGGCAGTATGCAGGTCCCTAGGGGGGAAGAGGTATGTGGGTGTCAGCGGAGGCATAACGAAGGTGTGGACGTCCTTCTTTCAAACATTTTGGACGTCCTCAACTGCCCCCCACAAATTTCATGGGAGTGGAATACAGGCAGAGTGGCCTAGTTGTTAGAGCACTGGTCTTGCAATCTAGAGGTGGCCAGTTGAAATCCCACTGCTGCTACTTGTGATCCAAAATCCAAATAAGTAAATAAAGAGGGTATCAAAGGCATGGATGTCTTTCTTACAGAAACATCCATATTTTGGACATCCTCAACTGCCGGCTTCCCCTCCTTAGGAATGAAATTGTGTGCAAATGAGCAAGTAGCTCATTTGCATGCAGTTTCCTTCATGCATGCCCATACCTTTCTGGATCTGTAAGGGAAGGCCTTTTTACATTCAGTTAGTGGGACCAGTGCACTACGAATGCTGGCTCCTCCCACGATCAAATGGTTTGGATTTGGTTTTTTCTGAGATGGGCATCCTCGGTTTCCATTATCACTGAAAACCGGGGACTACCATCTCTAAGGTCGACCTAAATTTCATGCTTTGGGCGTCCCCGACCGTATTATCGAAACAAAAGATGGACGTCCATCTTGGTTCGATAATACAGGTTACCCTGCCCCTTTACGGGGTCGTCCTTAGAGATGGGCGCCCCCGTTCGATTATCCCCCTCTCTGTTACTATGGTTCACTTTCTTAGCGGTAGAAAAAAAATCAATGCAGTGCCAAAAGTCATCAGCTGCTGGCCCCCTTCCCATGTTCCAAGTCAGCACTCACTGCAAAACAAAGGATACCAACAACCAGCAAGTTACTGCTACAATGAGGAATAAATCAGTATCATCTTGTTGATGGATATCTGCAGCCATGGCGAGGCAGATTGCTTTCGGACTTCAGTAAAGAAAAAGGAAAGCTCTCCCAGATAGATCATGTAAACAGGAGGTATACAATGTGCTTTGCGTGGATTTCTCAAACAAAGACCTCAGTCTACTGCTCCTGGCTTTCTGTCTTCCTATTCTACCCTAACATTTGGGAATTAAGCTCCCATTTTCAGATTTACAGAGGCTGTTCCTGGGCACATGTAATTCATTTAATCATTGCTTGTGGCTCAGGCACTTTCATTACCAGAAACCAAGAATTGCCTTAAATATACCATTATAGGCTGGATTAAGGAGAAAAAAGCAAGTATGTACTCATATCAAATAGCAAAAGTAGAGTGTTGTATTTTTCAGTAATTGATCTTAAAAATAACTTTTGCAGGTGTGTTTAAGTTTTACTTGAGTATGGGTTTTCTCTGGCATTTGTGAGCAGACCCATTGGTAAGTGTTATTCAAATGCCTCGAGAGTAAAATTACTTATTTTGGTCACAAACAAGCTCAATTTTCTGTTGTGGAACTTGACTTTAATTTACGAGAGGCACACATAGGGGGAGATTCTATATATGGCGCCTAAAAAATCAGCACAGAAATCAATGCTGTCTAAGCATATTCTATAAGCGGCACCTAGATTTAGGCACAGTATATAGAATATGCTTAGTTGATACATCAATGCCTAAATCTATGTGCCTCCATATACACAAATTTCAGAACTCCCACAAACTGGCCATTTCACTGCCCATAACCTCGCCCCATTTTACCTGCATGCGTTAGAACTTAGGCACACTGCATTACATAGAGGGATATAATCGAACGGGACGCCCAAGTTTTCCTGAGGGCGTCCTCGCAGGACGTCTCCGCAAAGGGGCGGGGAAACCTGTATTATCGAAACAAGATGGGCGGCCATCTTTCATTTCGTTAATATGGTCGGGGACACCCAAATCTCAACATTTAGGTCGACCTTAGAGATGGTCGACATAAACGTTGAGATAGTCGACCTTAGAGATGGTCGTCCCCAGTTTTCGACGATAATGGAAACCGAGGACACCCATCTCAAAAATGACCAAATCCAACTCATTTGGTCGTGGGAGGAGCCAGCATTCGTAGTGCACTGGTCCCCCTGACATGCCAGGAAACCAACCGGGTACCCTAGGGGGGACTGCAGTGGACTAACTGATGCACTAACTGAACGGAAAAAGCCCTTCCCTTACTGATCCCTTAGCAATTTGTAAAGGAACGGGCATGCATGAAGGAAATCGCATGCAAATGAGCTGCTCGCTGTTAGCTCATTTGCACATGATTTCCTTCCTAAGGAGGGGAAGCCAGTGCAGAGCAGCCAAGCGTTATGTGTGGCTGCTCTGCGCATGCCAAAGATGGCTTCATACACGCAGACAAGCTGCGTGTATAATAGCCGTCTACAACCTTAAATAAACACAAGTCCAGGTGAAAACATCCAAGTGCTCGTCAGGGACGTCTTTTTTTTAGTAGGCGTCTTCACTAAGCCTCCGTCCCTGCGACGGCAGTTGAGGATGTCCAAAATGTGGGTGTTTCTGTGAGAAGGACGTCCATGCCTTTGCTATGCCTCTGACACCCCCTTTATTTCTTTATTTGGATTTTGGATCACAAGTAGCAGCATACTTGAGTATGGGCCACCTCTGGATTGCAAGACCAGTGCTCTAACCACTAGGCCACTCCTCCACTCCACTCCCTTGAAATCTGGCCGTCCCTGTGGGGGGGGGGGCAGTTCAGGACGTCCAAAATGTTTGAAAGAAGGACGTCCACGCCTTCGCTATGCCTCCGCTGACACACACACACCTCCCCCCCCCCCCCCCCCAGGGACCTGCATACTGCTGTGATGGACCTGAGTATATTTCAGGCTGGCAAAAAAAGTTTTTAAAGTTGTTTTTTTTCAGGGTGGGAGGGGGTTAGTCACCACTGGGGGAGTCAGGGGAGGTCATCCCCGATTCCCTCCGGTGGTCATCTGGTCAGTTTGGGCACCTTTTTGAGGCTTGGTCGTAAGAAAAAATGGACCAAGTAAAGTCAGCCAAGTGCTCATCAGGGATGCCCTTCCTTTTTCCATTATCGCTTGAGGATGTCCATCTGTTAGGCACGCCCCAGTCCCACCTTCGCTACGCCTCCGACACCCCCCCGTGAACTTTGGTCATCCCAGCGACAGGAAGCAGTTGGGGATGCTCAAAATTGGCTTTTGATTATGCCGATTTGGGCGACCCTGAGAGAAGGACGCCCCTATCCTGATTTGTGTCGAAAGATGGGTGCCCTTCTCTTTCGAAAATAAGCCTAATAATATGCTTCGCGAGTTGTGCATGTAAATTCTAATTATTGCCAATTAGTGCTCATTATTGCTTCTTCAGTGCTGTTATCAATGCTGATTAGCTTGTTAAACCAATTAAGTTATGCATTTGTTATAGAATATGCTTGGAGTTTGGCACAAATCTCTAGGCGCTATATAGAACTCAGGGGATAGAGGGGTCATTATTCTTGAAACTTGGGCTTTATTTTTCTATTCAAATTTGAACATATTGCATTTTTTTTTTTAAGTACAGTAAAGGCAATGCTGTCCAGTTGCCCTGTTCCAGGCAGGTGTCTTTTTTGGACAGTCTTGGTTTTAAATTTACATCCCAAAGTATTGGTATTTGTATTCTCTGATGTTACCCATCAGTTTAGTGTTGCAGGTCCTATAATGCATTAGGATAGGGCTGTCAGAAATCTAGAACTGGCCTAAAATATCATTCCTGGAACTGGGAAACCTGGCAGCTCTATAAGAGACATATACTGGATCAGACTGATACAGAAATGACCACATCATTCTTTCAGACTGAAACGATTAATGGAAAATTGCCTGGAGTGGGGAAAAGGCCATTAATGGGCAACTGGCTCCAGATTTTCATGACAGGTTGATCTACTTCTGGTTGTACTCAATTGTATCAGGGTACTTATTTTCCCTGTTGTATTCCCCAAGAAACTAGACTACAGGCTCCTTCATGTATTAAGGTAAAATCAGGACTGGATTGGCCTTCCCTGATATGAGTTTTTTTTTTTTAGTGCTTCTTTTCCTTTTCGGCAGGAGTTTATCCCAGTTGAGTATTTTAGTAAGGAAACTTGAAAGAATGTTTGATTTCGAAATTGCCTAATTTGGGACTAAGCTGGTAGATCGTTTTCCAGGTTAGACATTTCCCAGTCTCTTATAAAGTGTTCATCCAGCACACATATTCAGAGGCAGACTGACAGTGATCTGGGCCCTCAGGTAATAAGGATCATGGACCCCACCTATCAAAAGTGATTAAATTAGATTGAAGCAAGAGGAGAGTGGGCCCCCTACTACTGTGGGCCCTCAGGCACTGTCCTATTGTTCCAATGGTCAATCCCTCTCTGTGCTCATTACTACTGTAAGCATGAGATCTTGCATATTTATAATAAGAGCTGAAGTGTCAGTGTGGTGTAAAAGACCCTGCTCACACAGAACAGACAGTAGTAGAGAGGGGGAAGCACCAAAAACTTACATGTGACCGTGCAGTGACCTCCCTTTCTCTTTCTCTTCCTCTTCAGCACCTCTGTATACCATTTTAGAAGCATGTTCCAGCTGTGAAAATACTCAGTGGTGGGCTGTACGTAGACAATTATTATGAAACCTGCTACCTATGGGAAAATCAAGCTCAGGTGTTTCATGAGGTGAGGATAAAGAAGCTGTGCAGAGAGGCAGAGGAGCAGGGACTGAGCTGGAGAAAGGGAAGACCAGTCTGCAGGTCATGCTGGAGGACTGAGAGGTAATAGGACGAGAGGAAGAGAGAGAGAGAGAGAGAGAGAGAGAGAGAGAGAGAGAGAGAGAGAGAGAGAGAGAGAGCTGAGGGTGAAGCTGGAAGATAAGAAAAGCAGATTGTGAGCCTACTAGGGACAGAGAAAGTACCTGTATATAATATGTAAACCGCTTTGGTTGTAGCACAGAACATTGATGTATCCCGTGCATTATCCCTTAACACCCCCCCCCCCCCCTAATGTGTCTATGTGGAGAAATATCTTGTTTTAGAACAGAAAAAAAACCAAGTAAAGCTTAGCAAATGAGTATAAAATTAAATTATATCAAAACTTGTCCTACAACCATATGAGTTTATCTTGTTGGGCAGACTGGATGGACCATGCAGGTCTTTTTCTGCCGTCATTTACTATGTTATGTATATGAAGCATTTGCCAGTCTTCCTCTGGGGCAATTTTTCTTCCTGAGGCAACCACACTGCTGAGGTCTAAACTGAGCAAAACATGTGCCAGTGGATGCATCCTGTGGCTTTGGCAGATTAATCAGTCAACATGCTTTCAAGGTTTTTACAATATGCACATCATAGCGGAAGAAAGATGGAAGGGAGGGGGGGGGGGGGGGGTCCTCCCTAGGAAAGAAATGCCTCAGCTTCAGTCCTGTGTTCTTTGAATGGTGTAGTCACAGCACAATACCAGCATGTCCAGTTGTTGGGGGTGGAGGATTTATCTTTTAAAAGAGATGATCTTCACCCTCATTCTCCAGTTGATTAAAACAGTTGGTTTATGTGCATTCTTTCTGTCAAAATTGAAAACATCCTGCACTATTGCTTTTAGAAAATGAAGTTGCAGTAGATTTAGGGCAAAAAGTCAAAATTAGTAGCCTCTGAGTTGCATTCTCTAAATTTAATATCAATCAGATCGAAGTTCCAGTTCTCAGTGACTCAAGTCTAATTGGGAAATTAGCGCCTGGCCATTACAGAAAAATATGGAAATATGGTCATTTACCACTGCGCTAAAAGTGGCTACAGCATGCGGAAAACCCATGTGCTGACAACAGCACTAGCCACTTTTTAGCATGGCTTGGTAAAGGGGCCCCTTAATTTCCAATATCTAACCATTTCCTCCATAAATGTTCATATTCTTGCTGATGGGCAGCTTCAATGATTGCTTCTCTTTAAGTTACTAATGAAATACACAGCTCGCTCCTATGTAGGGATAAGAGGTGGGGGAGGAGGAGGGTGGGGGATGGGCAATAGGTATGTACGTTGTTACACATCTCAGCTAACACAAATTATTTTTGGCCTTTGGAAGTTAAAAAGAGGGCAAAGAGACAGCTAAGAACTATTATAAAAATAGACAAGAGGAGAAGATCTCATCATACCTGAAAAAAAAAGTCTAAGAACACAGGAGAATATTGGTGATAATAATATACCTGTGCAGCTCATTTCTCCCTGTGGTCTAAACAGTTTCTAAGTTCTGATACTCATGAAAGTAGATAAATCCAGCTTATTGGTCCTAGTGAAGCTGGATTCTTTCCTCACATCTCCTCTCATGACTTTGTTATGCACAAGGGCTATCTCGCATGCCCTTGCATAGAACTACTGTTTCCCTTCAGATAGACACGTGGAGACACAAGAACATAACAACATAAGAATAACCATACTTGGTCAGACCAATGGTCCATCTAGTTCAGTGTCCTGTTTTACAGTGGCCAAGCCAGGTCACAAGTACCTGGCAGAAACCCAAATCGTAGCAACACTCCATACTACAAATCCCAGGGCAAGCAGTTGCTTCCCATGTCTGTCTCAATAGCAGACTACAGACCTTTCCTCCAGGAATGTGTCCAAACATTTTTAAAACCCAGATACGCTAACCACTGTTATCACATCCTCTGGCAAAGAGTTCCAGAGCTTAACTATTCGTTGAGTGAAAAATTGTTTCCTCCTATTTGTTAAAAGTATTTCCAGAAGGTGTAGAAAGGGAAGAATGTTATAAAGATGTAAAATATGTTTTCTTTGAACCTTCTCACCTATCAGCATTTTTGGTAACTAAGAGAATTTCAGGAGATTGAGAAGAGCTTTTCATATAGTAAATATCTAGCTCATGTACCTCAGGTATAATATTGTCTTTAATCTTTCTTATATTTTTCCTCTTATTAAGTCTTGGATCCAAATTGTGGACTTGAGTGTTAAGTATATTTCCTTTTTGAAAGAGATTATGTTTGCCTCAGAAACACTTTTCTGTACAAGTGAAATTGCTTGGATTTAATTTGTTAAATTTCATTAAAAAAAAAATAAAAAAGAAAGGGAAGAATGCAATCTGGTCTCATAAAAGAGGTTTCTGAGCCTTTTTTCAAAAATACGTCAGACTTGCATTTTTAAACGTAGGCTATGGCTATTTTCTATCACTGATGTTTATTTATTTTATTTATTTGTTACATTTGTATCCCACATTTTCCCACCTATTTGCAGGCTCAATGTGGCTTACATTGTACCGTAGAGGCGTTCGCCAACTCCGGTAGAGAAACAAATGCAAAGAGTTGTGGTCGAATAAGGTTCATGAGTTATAAACATAATGGGGGGTCGTGAAGAGGAAGAGTTATGCAGAGTCTGTTACAATCTTTAGTTTTGTTGTGTTGCAAGGTTTAGGCACTTAAGTTGGATCGATGGGTATGCCTTTTTGAACAGGTTGGTTTTTAGTGATTTCCAGAAGTTTAGGTGGTCGTGCATTGTTTTTATGGCTTTTGGTAGTGCGTTCCACAGTTGTGTGCTTATGTAGGAGAAACTGGATGCATATGTTGATTTGTATTTGAGTCCTTGCGGGGGGAAGAGGGGTTGGTGGTTGAGAGACTAGGATAGGGGAGGGCAGACTTATACGGGGTCTGTGCCAGAGCCGGTGATGGGAGGCAGGACTGGTGGTTGGGAGGCGGGAAATACTGCTGGACAGACTTATACGGTCTGTGCCCTGAAAAAGACAGGTACAAATCAAGGTAAGGTATACACATATGAGTTTATCGTGGGCAGACTAGATGGACCGTGCAGGTCTTTTTCTGCCGTCATCTACTATGTTACTATGTTACTTTGCAGCTTGGGTAATGGAGATTTAGGTATGTTCGAGTTGATCTGAATGTGTCTCTTGTTGGTAGGTCTATGAGGTCTGTCATGTATTCCGGGGTGACGCTGTGGATGATTTTATGGACCAGGGTGCAGATTTTGAAAGCAATGTGTTCTTTGGTAGCCAGTGTAGTTTCTTTCAGAGGGGTTTGGCACTTTCGAATCGCGTTTTTCCAAACATAAGCCTAGCTGCTGTGTTTTGAGTGGTCTGAACTTTCTTTATGAGTTGTTCTTTGCATCCTGCATAGATTCCATTGCAGTAGTCTGTATGGCTTAGTACCATTGATTGTATCAAGCTGCAAAATGTTTCCCTCGGGAAGAATGGCTTCACGCGTTTCAGTTTACACATTGAGTGGAACATTGTCTTAGTTGTAGAGTTGACAACTTTTGATTAATAAGTGGTAATTTTACAAGTGACAAGTGTGTTTGAGTGGGCATTTCACAAAAGTCAGCACTTACAAAATTGTTCTGGGGTATATAGTAGGGATGGGCTGTCATTTGAAACAAATATGGTCTACTGGTAAGAGTGCACATTATCCAGGGGGAGGATTTGCAGGCAGGCATGTCAGAGGAAAGGAGAGCAGCTTCTGCAGGACTTGCACATCATTTCTAAATTGCCAGTACTGGCCTTCCAGTTGCTATAGGATCAAGTGCTTCACTTTGTAACACTGGATTAGCACATTAGCTGAATACTTCTAGAAAGCAATGAATTAGAATTCTTGATCACTGAATGACCTCTGACCCAGGCATTGTGCCAGAACATGGGCTGTGTCAGACTTCAATAAAATGAGCTTCCTGTACCCCTTCTTCTGGACTGACTACACTTTCTATGCTGTGTAAATTTTATAAGTTCCAACTTCAGCATGATTTTAAACCATTTGTGGAAGGCATAGGTGCTACAAAGTCCTCATTTTTGTTATATAAGACCAGCTCTCTATATATCTTCAAAACTGAAATGACATGGTTTGATTATATTTGCTGTTGCTTACATGCCTAAGTTTCAGAAAACAATGTAGGAAAAGTATCCCAAATTTCTTTTAAGCCTAGGCAAGTGTGTTTGGCTTCCCGCCATTCCTCTGCGGCGGAAGCTGCTGAGGCATGCTCAGTAAGTTCTCCCTTTCCCTTTTCCAGATGTGCAGCTGAGGCATTCTCCATGAAATTCTTCCATCCCTTTTTCAAATCTACATGAAATCATCCAGTGGAATGCCAGCCTATCCAAAAACTGACAATCGGAGAACAAACCAGCAGAAGTGACAAGGAGGAATGTAAATTTTCAGTGCACTGATCAGCGAAATGCCCCTTTAGGGGATTTTCTATTTTTTAAATTTATTTTTACATATTTCTGAATTTTATAGAACAGTCCCTTTGTGATTTAGTTTACGTGGTGTAATGGGGTACCAGAAATTACATTTTTCTTCCTCCTTTTAATACAGATCAATCCCAGGTTTCTTCAGGACCCCAGCTCTCCCTGAAACACTGTTCCTACTATCTGAATGAAACCTGAGACTTAAACTTGACAGATAACTTGAGTCTGAGGCCTTTCGTTTGTACATCTCAGCCTCTATATGTAATGCGGGCCATTTATTCCTTTCTCCAGATGCTCAGACTTCTGTTTTCAGTTAAGCTCATACATTGCCCAATGTGAAATGAGTCCAACAACTGTCTTAATTCTGTCCATTCTCCACCCTTCATTTGTAGCTTTGCTGTGCTCTCTTCTATGGTACTTGATTTTTAAAAAATCTCACAAAATGCTGACGTGTCCTTCTCCTGATGAGATTTACTTTTGAAATGTATGCAGACTCCTAACTTTCCAAACTCTTTAATTATGTATGCAATAGTTTACTGTGATTTAGCTTATTTGGTTACTTTACCACCTTTCACTGTAAGCAACCAACAAAGCAGTTTACGATAAAAATAACAACTAGGTCCAAACAAAAGGAAAGAAAGAGAAGTAATCATGGAGTACAATATAAGACGAGACAGAGAACAAAAGAAAGATGAAGATAATCATCCTGATCCTATAAAAGTTGCCAAAAATTACATGCGCAAACTTAGGTGCATCCCCGATTTGCATGAGCAATTTAATAGACTAACAAGCCAAATAGTGCCAATACTTGGCTGTTTAACAAGCAATTATTGGCACTAATTAGATTTAATTGGGACTTACACGTGCGTAAAGCTAGGCACGGAATCCACACCAAAAATTTATGTGTGGCCTGAAAAATGGGGCAGGGAAATGTGAGGGTCATGGGCATTTCGGGGTGGATCAGGGCATGGTTTAGAATTATGCATATAATTGGAAAATAATGGTGCTCTGCATATAAATTTAGGTGTGGGCATTTGCACCATGTTTTCATTGGTGCAAACGGTAGTGGCTAAATTTACGCATGACCTCTCTGCTTAAGTGTTAATTCTGTAAAATATGCAAGATTTTAGGTGCGGCTTATAGAATACTGCTTAAGTGTGTGTGTGTGTGGGGGGGGGGGGGGGGGGGGAGAATCATTTTGGCACTGATTTTTTAGACACCATATATACAATCTAGCCCAATATGCTTTGCTTCATTTCACATCCCACCTTTATTTTGATATACCTCAAATAATAAAAAAAATACCTACACAGTTAGTTTACAAAGATTATTAGAGAAAGATGGGGACAGAAAGAGAGGACAAAGACGGTAACCTAGGTTACAATTACTTGTAATAAAGGCAACAAGAGTAGACGAAATGAGTAGCAAAGTTGGCAATAATAATAAAAAAAATAAGAAGAAGAAGACACAGTGAGCAGGAGGGAAGTATAAAAGAGAAATGACAAAAGTGAGGCTGCTGCAGAAAAGCAACTGTTTGGTATTAACATACTAAAAAAAAAAGTCAGAATTAGATATACATAGATAAAATAGCTTTAAATTGATTAAAAGAAGGTTTAGACTAGAGAATGACATGGGGACAATGTTTGTCCACATCCCCGCCCCATCTCCATGAGTTCTGTCAACTTCCCTGTTCCGTCCCCTTGGGCTCTGTCTCTGTCCCCGCAATATCTCTCACCATTCCCTTGGGCTCTGTCCTCATCTGCAGAAGTCTTATACAGAAGTCATAAAACACTTATGATTTTATATATAAATCTTTTTATTAAAGAATAAAAATGAACAATATGTTGTGCAACTGTTGTTATTATTGTTTTCTATATGTGAGTTATAAACAACGGGCAACTATAATAACCCCCCTACCACTATCACCACTCGCTACCCTTCCAGCCCCAACAATAGTTGACTTCTACTACCCCAAGGAATCCTAATTCTCCCTGTTAAAATGTCCAGGGGGGAGAAATATGTCCTATGAAGCACTGCTATGATTTTTTAATCTGTGGATGAATAAGTCATCAACAATCTCAGGATTCAGTCTAGCTTTCCTGTCTTCCACAGTCCTTTTGCAATAGAAGATGTCTTCTTAGAAGATGTGCTGGTAGCAGAAATGTATAGGATCCCATGTGCAAATTTTGATAGTTGTGGCCAGCATGTTTGCTTGTTTTTCCAAAAAATCTAAATATTGCCATCTGCATCATTCAAACATAAATGACAGTCCAGCTCATTAACAGGCTCCCAAGTAGAAAATGACATGGGGACAAAGTTTGTCCCCATCCCGACAGGCTCTGCCCCATCCCCGACCTGTCCCCGTGGGTTCTGTCCCTGTGTCATTCTCTAGTTTAGACTGAAGCTCCAGTGGGAGCAAATTCCAAAGTGATGGAACAACAACACTAAAGCTGGATGATGTAACAAAAGGTGAATACCAGTAAATAGTCGGGAGTGACATTAATCTACTATAAATTCCAGTGAGGTTTCTATCTCATTCTAGAGAGACTCTAGAATCAGGAAAAGTCAGGGTAGGCAGAAAAGAAAGAACCAGGAGCACAGGAGGGAAGGTGGCTTCTGACAGTAAAATGCTAGAAGATCCAGTAAAAAAAGAAGAAAGTGCTCCAATCCCAATAGAAGCCCCAGCCCATATCTTAAAGGCTGGCTTTTTATTTTGCATAGAATGTTTGATCTGAGGGGAGCAGGGACACAGCAGTCCACAGAAAATGTGCCATGAAACTGAAAAAAATCATCCAAAACTCAAGTAGTGAAAATGACCATTTTCAAACCAGAAAAATGTCTTATCTGTTTTCTTTGAAAATGACCATTTCGTTGTTGCGCTTAGTACATCAATCTTTTTGGACCATTTTCCAAAAAAAAAAAAAAAAAAAGGTCCAAGTGCAAAACGCACAAAATCAAGCCATTGGGACATAGGTGGAGCCAGTTTTCCATGTAGACTGGCCACACAGACATTCCAGCAGAGCAGTGGGGCAACCTAGGGGGCACTGCAGCAGGCTTTACATAAAAGGTCCCAGGTACACATCTCACCATTACCCCCTTATATTGTATGGTGAGCCCTTGGGAACCCACAAAAAACCTACTGTACCCAACTATACACCACTACAATAGCCTTTATACCTATATGTAGGTACAGTAGATTGTTTTTTTTTTTTGGGGGGGGGGGGGGTTAGGGGGTGGCTGACACTTTCCACCACAAGTGTAATAGAGTGGATTATGGGCCTGGGTTACCTTCTGTACAGTGCACTGCACCGACCACTAGCCTATTCCAGGAACCTGCTTACTGCTCTAATAGGACTGGCCATAACATCTGACGCTGTCATAGAGGCTGGTATGTACTGTTTCATTTACATCTTTGTGGGGTGGGAGGAGGTCAGTGACCACTGAAGAAGTAAGGGAGTATCATTTCTTTATTCCTGCAGTGGTCATCTGGTCATTTAAGGCACTTTTTGTGGCTTATTTGTTAATAAAACAGGTCTAGACCAAAACATCCAACTTATAGCACTGGATGTTTTTCTTTTGTTCCATTATGGCAGAAAAGCGTCCAAGTGTTAGGAATGCCCAGATCCCGCCCTTAACATGCCCCTGACACACCCTCTTGTGATTTGAATGCACTTCTGATGGACTTCATAGAAAAACATCTAAAATTGGTTTCAAAAATACCGATTTGGATATTTTTTTTCTTAGAAAAACGTACAAATGCAGATTTATGCCACTTTTTGGATGTTTTTCTCTTTTGAAACTGAGCCCCATGGTCTACCTGAATGTAACTCACCTTGAGCTACTACTGAAAAAGATGCGAGTAAAATCCAAATTAATAAATTCAATTAACAAATAAAGGAAAGTAGGTGTCTACTTTCCTTTATGGAATACCAGAGTAACAGATGAAATATACACTTACAATTCAGACACGATCACTTACACCAGCCTTAGAGCTGGTGTAAAAGCTCGCACCTAGACTGTGATATAAAATATGTAAATTATAATATTCTTCCATTTACATGTATAATCGTGTGTCCCACCCATATTCTATCTAAACTCTGCCCATGTCTACGCCCACTCTCAAGCTATGCACTACTGGAGAAAGCCCCATGGTCTCAGTGGCTTATACAAAATAATAACATCAGGAAAGGTGAAAGAAATGGCATTGGTTAAAAGGACAGAGACAATCAGAAGAGTAAGCATTAAAGTCATTATTTATACCAGGAGTGGCAGAGAGTACATTACAGAACAGAAGAATCCATGGTGAGCTCAGACTATGCATCTGCTGGGGTTCAGCTCCAGAGCCCCACCCCTCCCCAAGTTTGTGTACGTTAAAGAGCAGGTGTAATTGTAAGCACATACTTTGCTTGGAATGGCTTTCAAGGTAGCAGTAGGCACATATGTTCACTCTGAAAATTTGGTGAAGTCCACATAGAGAAAAAACATGTGTCCTTGATTCGCATGTGCACAGTTATAAAATATTCCCAAGATATGAAAATATAGCTGGATATTTGTGTCCCTCTGATCTCTGCCATCAACAGTAAATACAGAGGTTCCACTGCATTCCTTACTCTAACGAAATACTTTTACTGCATCAAATGAAAGTAATAAAATTCATATGCAGGCCTTATGGTTAAGAAAGTATTTCCCTGAATGCAATAGCTGGATTCAGCTTCTGGCATGTACAAGTGACAGATCTGCCAAGCTCTACTTCTTTATACTGCTTTTGCTGTTTGGAAACTAATGAAAGTTTCACAGAAACAAGTTCATCACAACTGAAACAATTTGGGGGTGGAAAATACTTTAGCAAACATCTTCACAGGCATCTGTATTTGGTAAAAATATTTTCAGGCATTTCTAATTTACTGTGCTGTAGCTTTAATATGATAGGGGTTGGTATTTAAAGTGATTTAACCGGGCAGGAGAGTCTTCTTCCTGGTTAAATTGTGCTAGTTGAGCCTACTGGTAATATTCAGTGAATTGAAAAGTGCGACTGAATATTACCATTGAGCGCAGCAGCGCTATCCAAGTAGAGACAAGGGCGATCTATAGTGGACGCAGCGTGGACCTGGAAGTTATTCGGGCATCACCAATATTCAGCACCGGCAGGGCTGTTGAGGGGGGTGGGGGGAGATTCCACGGGCCTGGTCTCCACAGGGGCCCCGAGTTTGCAAGGCTTCTGGAGGCAGGCTGAAGATTCTGCTTCCTTGGTCTGTCTCCTGCTCCTGTATGTCGGGACCCAGTTGATTGCGTTAATGCCATAACCTGGGTCCTGGCTCATAGGAACCGGAGAGTGACAGACCGAGGGAGGAGAAGACGCAGGAAGGTAAGGGGTGGGTGTGGCAGCTGCGGCCCGGGGGGAGCTATGTCTCTCGGCAGCCCTAAGCACTGGTGCCCAGATAATGATCCAAGTAAGTAGAACTGCACAAGCAGCAGGCCTAACTTGCTGAACTTCTTATCCAGGTACCAGTACTGATCCCCCTGATTCTGTAAAGGTCACCAAAAATTGTGTGTGCAAATTTAGGTGCATTTCCAATTTGCACATACAATTTAATTGAATAGCAAGTCAATTAGTGCCAATAATTGGCTTTCAAACAAGCAATTATTAGCACTAATTAGATTTAATTGGGACCAACATGCGTAAAGTGAGGCGTTGAATCTGCATTTAAAAGTTACACACTTTCTAAAAAAGAGGACATGGAAATAGGAGGGTCATAGGCATTTCAGGGTGGAACGGAGCATGGCTTTGAATTATGTGCATAATTACAGAATAATGATGCTCCATGCATAAATTTAGGCATGGGTATTTGCACCATGCTTTAATTGGTGCAAATGGCCGCACCTATATTTATGCACAACTTTCCACTTAAGTGTGTGTTCTATAAATCGTGCCGAAGTTTAGATGTGGCTTATAGAATACTGCTTAAGCGAGTTTTTTTCAGTGCCATTTATAGAATTTACTCCTAAATGTCAGCTATACACAGATAACTTCCAGCAACCAGGTAGGTCCTGGCTATTTACTGCTGATACCTGGATTAGGCCTGGCACTGAATATCATGATCAGTGACTTATAAATCGCTGAGTGCCACCAACTGAATATTGAGGGAGGGGGGAGGGGGATAGAAAACAGCAGATAAAGTATCTCTGTCTTCTTAGGCAACTTGGAAAACCTTGGTGGCCATAAAAGCCTGAAAAAATCTAAATCTATGTTTCGTGAACATAAAACTAGAAAGAAAGTATGTTGCTGATCCTCTGCCAATACACGATAATTACCTATGGTTGAAGATGATAGGGAATTTTCTGCAATGAGAAAGTACAATAACTTAGCGAGGAGGAGGTGACGTGGCTAACAGCAGCATTCGTCAGCTGCAGCAGCTCCTTGTCTAACCTCCAAGCACTAAATAAAGTTCTCTTAAATGATACCTATCAGCTGCCAAATGCAAAATCTGGCAAAACTAACATACTTCCAGGACAACCGCAGCCTTACACAGCAATGCAAGATTCCAGTGGTCAAAATGGGAGGTGGAGATGCTTCTTCACTTTTAACCATCTGTATGTTTTCTATGCTCCTTAGAAGCTGTGTGCCTGCCTATTAGGGAAAGCTTCATCTGTTTTACTACTCTTGGTAGATCCCCTAGAGCTGCTAGATGGGATAGTATGCTGGTATATATATAAAAAACGGCTTCTGTCTGCTTAAAAGTAATTGTAGGGTAACAATCTCTTAAAATAAACCAGTTCCCTCCTTTTTTCCTTCTTTCTTTTCATCTCTTCTTTCACCCTTGACCTAGTGTGTTTTTTTTTTTGTCAGGATTTTTTTTTTTTTTGGAAACTCAGTTGCAGCATTTTAATCTGATAAAAGCTTAATTAGATAATTTCATTATTATTTTTCACACATTTTCACAGACTTCATATACCACCCACTCCATCACACCCCCTAAGACTACAACACACTAAAGGAAAGCATGTAAGAATATTTAAAATGGATAAGATTGATATATTCTTCTAGTATGAAATGAGCGACAATAAGTTTTTCTTGGCTATAAAAATCTGCCATCCTTACTGCATAGAAGCTCTGGTAAAGTTTTTTTCTCTTGAGAGTTGCCTTAGAAACATTTGTGCGCACTTCTTTCTTTCAAAGTATTCAGATCTGGCATTTGGCAATATTGCCTAACCAGGTTACACAATGGTAGGGTGTAGGTTCATTTGAAAGTGAGAACAAGACTAAGAAAATAGTGATTGTACTAGATTCATAAAAATGTATTTTTTTTTCTTTGTAAATAAATTCTCTCTACATATCTAATTCTTCTTGCATTGAACACATCTACAGCAAAGCAGTCCCAGGAGGATGCAAACAAATATTTAGCAAAGGAAGTGATTGTTAACATTGGCTGTGTTTTACTTACGCTAGAAAAGTAGTCTGTGCATGCAAGAGGAAATATCATCCCAGTTATACTCTTAAAGCCTCTTGAACTGGATCAAGTTGAAAGGGAAGAGCTGATGTATAAAATATATGGCAGCTTATTTTGCAAAAAAACAAACAGGTAAAGCATCTTTAACTAATGGGAAAATTGCACAACCAGTAAATACCTAATTCCCATCTAATTAGAATGTTGTGTACTTCACTTAAAATAGTCAATCATATTCTGTTAAGAAATTTTTGAAGACGTGCTCATATGTTTTCAAAGGACCATCACAGACTCATTGGTCTTCCACTGTGTCCACTGGCATATAATCATAGCACTTACCTTCAATTACTAGTACCACCAAGTGCCAGGTGTCTGATTTTCAGTTAAAAGTTGTAAGCGTGAAGGATACCATTTATATTTGAAAAATGTAATAGTGAGTACCCTGACACAGCCTTGGCGAAACATGGACCATGTTGGGACTCAATACTCTTTTTATACAGCAGGTTAAGTAACAACTAAAAATTTTTTTATACATATGAGACACATTAGTTGGCATTTGGTGGCACTAATAATTGAAGGTAAGTGCTATGATAATATGCCAGTGGACACAGTGGAAGACCAATAAGTCTGTGATGGTCCTTTGAAAACATGAGCACGTCTTCAAAGATTTCTTAGAATATGATTGACTATTTTAAGTGAAATACACAACATTCTAATTAGATGGGAACAGCTTATTTTGCCAGCCAGGTGAAAATATCCCATGGATCAGCAAGTTTTGGATACAAGTTGGTCCTGATTAAACCAGTTGCTACTGGCAGCAGAGCAGTGATGCTACTAGCATCACATTGCAAGAATTAGGGGACTTACTGATATCCCTGACAACTCTTTTTTTTTTTTTTTTTTTGCTACAGTACATGATTGAAATTCCTGGCAGAAGCAGAGGCCCTCTAAAAGATAAGCTGGATTACACCATACTTCGTCTTAACATTGCTTGGGCCTAAAACTTGCCCAGTCAGGGGGTTCCTTTCTCCTAATTTGACAACATGCTATGTTGAACTTTAAGCAGGAGCATTTCCCTATATGTAAACTGAAACAATAGCAGGAAGGAGATAATGATATGGAAAGTAACTAAAAACTCCATCTGCCTGGGGCAGCCCCCCATAGACCACAGCCCCACCTGCCATGCCTGAACCAGCGAGGTGATTGGTCTGCGAGCAGTGCGAGGCCGCCCTTTGCCTGAATCGGGCAGTCTTCCTTTCGGCTGTTATTCCAACACATCCCAGAGTTCCCAGGCTCGGGTGCCTCTGCCACAACCCGGGGAGCCTGAGAATTAGGGCCCCCGGGTCCCCCCTTGCTCCCCCTCAAAAGTGTTGCTCTAGTGCCTCCTGGAAGTCATTAAGGAGGAGGAAGTCCGCCACCTCCGAGAGATGGATAGCATCGTGGTGGAAGAGGCCTGGGGTGAGCGGGGAAGCCCAATGGTGCCAGATTTTGTCGCCGCCGAGATGCTGCACCCACATGCCAAGCTGTCTGTTGACCTTAGTGACACCTCTGGACCACAGAATGGAAGCGAATCCATGCCAGCGCGGAATGATATCCAACCAGAGGATAGTGGTGTCTTTTAGAGAGGTGGACAGTTGCAGGAGATCCTGCTTGGCCATGGCAATGAAGTGGCGGCATGAGGTGTGTCCAATGTCATTGCCACCCAGGTGAATGAGCAGGACATCTGGCTGGGATGTTGTGAGGAGCAAGCAGCGGACAGCAGGCAGGAGCTGGTGCCATCTCATACTGGGGATGCCAATCCAGGTTATCGCTACACCTTTTACATCTAGGCCAAGGTGTAAACCTGGTCTCCGAGCCAATTATCCACACTGTAGCTGTCCGCGACTGTAGACTTGAAAGGGAAGGGAATGGTAAGTTTAATGCTGTGGCCTGATGTATGTTTGGTATGGAAAGGACCGCCATCGTCCCAGGCGCTGTATGGCATGGGGGGGGGGGAGACCCTTTTGAAAGGCAGTCGTTGCTGTGCCTATACAGAACGAGTGGGTCCCATAGTTGTTGGGGCACTGGCCAACTTCGAGGAGAACTTGTCGGAAGACAGCTGTGAACTGGAAGCGCGTGAGCAGAGTTGCATCCAGATATAGGAGAAGGAGCGATCCAGCAGGCCTCATCCTTAGGTATGTTTTGAGGTTGGCGAGCGGGCAAGTGGACAAACTAGGGACGCCATGTAGGGTAATGGTGTGACCTTTCCCCTGCTGATCAGTTTTGGATCTGGCGAGTTGCAGGTAGATGGTATCCTGTGTAATGGAGACGTCAGCAAGCCGCAGGCTGCCGGTGGTTTGGCCTTGGAGTGCGCGGTGAACTCGCTGATGCGTAGGGCAGCGAAGGCCAGAGAAAAGGCCGCTCTGAACAATGCAGTCTCGTAGCCATCCCTGCACACTCTCTCGAGGGCGAGCCAAAGGCCATGGAGGAGTTCGTGTGACAGGCCGCCTGGTGTCAAGTGGCGTCGGGTTGTGGCGCACCCACCCTCGCAACAAAGTTCAAATCAGGAAGTTGGCACGAGGATTGCCCCAGCCGCGGAGCTTGGCAATGAAGGAGAAGCCTGTGATGCGCGAAGTGACTGTTGTCCTCAAGGCGCCCTGCTCGAAGGAATCTGTGATGTAACGTGCAATGAGGTGGTCGGGAACCGCACCCTCAGTCCATCCTTGTCGTACCAGGTATTGAGAAACATGATGAAATGCACTCTGGTAGACTCGTAGTGTAGAGCGAGCTAAGGAGCTGGTAATGAGTATGTGCATGGTGTTGAGGTCAGGTGCCACAGATGTTCGGGAAGTGGAGTCGGCTGCCTGGTCGCCGTGGGGGCCAGCTGTCGAAAGAGGGAGAATTGAAAACGTGAGAGGGCATCAGCAATACGGTTGTCAACTCCTGGCACGTGCTTTGCGCGGGCAGTCAGGTTAAGTTGCAGGCACCGGAGAACAAAATGCCGGAGGAGTGCAGCAGTGTGAGGGCAGCGCGCTGTCTGCCGGTTGATGATGTCAACGACCACGGCATTGTCTGACCAAAGGACTACACTTTTATTGGCCAGTGCGAGGCCCCAAATGTGTACAGCAGCAACAATGGGGAACAATTCGAGGAAGGTGATGTTCTTGGTAAGGGCGGAGTGGGTCCAATGTAGTGGCCAAGGGGCTGCAAACCAATCCCCGTTGAAATAGGCTCCACACCCAGAGGATCCTGCAGCGTCAGTATAGAGGCAAAGGTCGACGCTGGACGATGGGGGAGATTGAATCATGGCTCTACCATTGAAGTCCTTCAGGAAACGAAGCCAGATGTGCAGGTCCAGCCAGAGGGGGCGCGAAATGTGCAGGTGGTGGTGCTTACGCGCTATGCCAGCAGTTGAGGCGGTGAGCCTGCGAACAAATATTGTACCCATAGGGATGACCCTGCAGGCAAAGTTGAGGGAGCCAATAAGGGACTGTATCTGGTATAGGGTGAGCTTGGGCGAGTGTAGGGCGTGTAGGATCTTTTGTGATAGGCCGAGCAACTTGTCCTCTGGGAGTCTGATGTTAAGGGTTGTGGAGTCAATCTCAATACCTAAGAAGGTGATGGTAGTGCATGGGCCAGAGGTTTTGCTGCTGGCGACGGGTACTCCAAAGTCCAGGGCAACAGTGTGAAAGACATCCATGAGGTCTCTGCAGGTACTAGATTGGTGAGGCCCAACGAAGAAGAAGTCATCGAGGTAATGTTCGATGGTTTTTGTAGTGGAGCGCTGAGACACCGCCCAATGCAAGAAGGTACTGAAAGCCTCGAACAGGTTGCAAGAGACTGCGCACCACATGGGCATGCATTTATCGAAAAAGTAGTGGTTGTCATGTAGAAATCCAAGTAGGGGGAAACAGTCAGGGTGTATTGGAAGTAGTCGGAAGGCAGACTCAATGTCTACTTTTGCCATAAGCGCATTGCACCCTGCTGCGCGAACCAGGGACACAGCGGAGTCAAAAGACATATACTGGACCGTTGCAGCGCCCTCCGGTATGGAGTCATTCACAGAGTGTCCGGGAGGGTATGATAAGTTGTGTATGAGGTGGAATTTGCCCTGCTCCTTTTTGGGGACAGCTGTAAGGGGCGAGACAAACATTCTCGGGAAGGGAGGATGGAGAAAGGGGCCTGCGATTCGTCCAGCTGAATGCTCGACTGAGAGTTTGGCAGAAATGATGTGTGACAGGCGGGTTCTGGAGCGTGTTGTCGGGGCTTGGTCACATAGCGGGATGGGGCCCTGAAATGGTATGTGAAACCCGTCCTGGAAGCCTTGGAGGATTAGGTTTGCAGCTTGCCGGTCTGGATATCGTGCCAGCCAGGGCCTCATTGCATCTGTGCGGATGGGCGTGGGCGCCTTGTGCAAGAGGTCAAGGTTTGGAGGGGACGGCGTGTCGGGTAGCAGCTTTTCTAGGACACTGTGCAAGGGGGTGTGGAGTACCGCACGTTGCGCACATGTGCTTGTATTTGCAATCCTGTAAGGTGCAGCTGCCTTTGTTGTACTTCCAGCAAACCTCTCAGGAGAGCGTGGCAGGCCTCCCTTTTTTATTTCCAGGGAGTTCCACCCTGAGTTGGGTGGAACGCCCGGTAGAAGTGCTGGGTCTGGTGAGGACATTGCGTAACCACAGACCTCCATCGTCCATATCCCACGCCATGGTAGGGTTCGCCTCCATTTTGTCCCTGAAGTGCTCATCGTACAACAGCCAGGCATAGCCTTCGTGCTCCCGATAGATGGTGAGCACTGTTTCCAGATAGCAGAGCATGGGGTCGATCTGGTCAGGCTGTTTCCTATGCACGATGCTCATCATGCGTGCATAGGATGTGATCCAACAGGCCAAGTTGCGTGGCAATATTTTGTTGTGTTCCGGTAGTAGATCGCCCTTTTTTACGCGCTTCTTCGCGTGTCGTCTGCGTCATCCTTCGGCCAGCTTGAAGATGTCGAAGTACCTCCTCCGTAGGACCTTTTTGCACAGGGACCTTGGAACCCGCTGCCATAAGCGCTCTGGGGGAATAGCATATGAGAGTGCCGAAGCAACGGGAATGGCATGCCTTCCTCTGGCGGAGGAAGAGGAGGAGGACGACGAAGAGGAGGGGGAAGAATCAGAGGAGGAGGAGGTACTGGACCGCCTGGAGTGCTTGCGCTTCTTGCCTTTCTTCCTCCGCTTAGGCACCTGATGGTTGAGCCGCTGGGAGTCAAGAATGCTATCTGTCATAGGGCTTGGGAGGCCCTGACGTTGATCTGCATAAGCGGCAGTTTCGTGGGTCACCGGTCTGGAAGGCGCGCTTGCAGGTCTGCGATGTGGTGAGGCAGGAGACCGGAGACGCTCCCGAGTCGCCGCTGTAGCCATAAGCCGGACTTGTGTGGGTGAGGGAGGGGATCTGCGATGGTGATGGGACGTGCAGCAAGTCCGATGTCTCCGGGCGGAAGGTGATCTGTGGCGCCGGCGGCAGGACCTGGAGGTGCCAGAGCTGCTTCTGGAGCTGCAGGATTTTGTACCGTGCCTGTAGTGAAGGCCATCGTCCCAATCGCGGTGGTGTCTGCGCAGTGGCCTGTCTACACTGGATCTGGAAACCGACATGTGTCTGCTCCATTTGGTGCTGTGTACGTGCAGCGCCTGCCTGCCTGAGGATGATGATCTGTGGTTTGAGGAAGGTCGGGATGAATGTTGCGAACCTGGGCCGGGTTCCTGCACCGGGCCGCCTTCGCGTGGGTTGATGTTGGAGTTGGGTAGGCAGGGATTAGCTGGTACGTCATGTGGGCTTAGCGTGTCAGCTGCATCGCTAGCAGACAACGCAGCGCCTGGTACAGTATCCGGCTGGCAGGGAAGAGTAGGGGAAGCAGGCATGGAGGCACGTGGCAGCAGGAGGAAGTCGGAGTTGGTAAACCGCTGTGGGCGCTTAATCTGCCTTGAAGATGCACGTTGCGGCTGCTCTGCTGCAGCCAGGGTGGAAGTGGTCTTTGTGTCGCGTGGCCGACGAGGCATGCTTGAGATGTATGGCAACACGTGGTAAATGAAGGAAACAAAATGGCTGACCTCTCCGGAAGACGGCCAAAAGTGGCTGGCGTGCAGCGAGGGAGCGAGACCCACGAGGGTATAGCAGCACGTGGTGAATGAAGAAAACAAAATGGCTGGCCTGTCCGAAAGACGGCCAAAACGTGGCTGCCATGCTGATCGAGGTAGCGTTACCCTTGAGGATATCGGAACACGTGGTGAGTGAAGAAAACAAAATGGCCGGCCTCTCCAAAAGACGGCCAAAATGTGGCTACCGTGTAGCGTGAGGCAGCGTGACCCGCAAGGCTGATCTGATAGCCGGCTAGCCGCACGTGGTAAAAGAAGAGAGCAAAATTGGCTGCCTTCCGGAAAAACCGAGGTGAGCAGCAAAAGAAGAAAATGTTAAATGGAGAAGAGCATACAGGAGCGTGCAAGAAAACGTTAGTACATAACTGCTCACCCTGGTATTGGGCGTCCCGGTACTGCCGCGCCTGTCGTTAATGCCAAGGGCGCAGCACCGCGGCACAGGAAAGGGAAATGGGAGAAGCGGCAAAATAAAAGGCGGCCGGAAAATCAGCTGATTAGATAGCCGGCAAGTAACGCGATAGGGAAAACAAAAGGAATCAGCTGATCTGAAAGCCGGCTAGAAACGCGATAGGGAAACAAACAGGTTTTACCGTGTGGGGAACCACGTTGGAAACTCCCGTGCTGCTCTCTGTCCGTGATGATGCGAGATGGCCGGCTCTGTGGAAAAAGCAAAATTTAAAAAAAGGCGCGACACCGCTACACCGCGATCGCGAACAAGGAAAGGGAAATGGCCGGCTTTTGTGAAAAACAGAAAATAAAAAAAAAGGGAAGGAAATCAGCTGATCTGATAGCTAGCTAATACCGCGATTGAAACTCCCGCGCCACTCGCTGCCAACAAGAGGCTCCCTAGCCCTCGTTGGCAGCTTTTATGCTTTCCCCTGTAGCCCTGCCCCTTCCGGCTTCCCAAACAACGGCAAGGGGGTCTCCTGCCGCGTCATCTCAATTGCCGATGGGGAAGCCGGAAAGGAAGGATCGCTCTGATGCAGGAGCTGCCGGGCAGCAGCCGCCATGTTATGTGCGGCTGCTCGGCATGCCCCTCACCGGCTACCTGTAACTAAAAACAGAGCTAGGGCTAACTTTGCTTCATGTGTCATACTCATTTCAGTTAATTGTTAGCCACCCATTCAGTCATAGGCACCAGGGGCTTAGCCTTCCAGAAATCCAGAATGACAGACATAAGCAGCAGCTGGAGTTGGATCATTCAGTTTTGATAGGTCAGGATGAGAACAGGGCAGGCACTAGGATGCTGACCAAGGCAGGAAAGCATGGTCTTGCTTCAGCTGCTATTTCCCACCACCTGCTTCTGACTGCTCCTGGCCAATAGAATGAGCTAATCAGCAGACTGGGGTTGTGGTTGAGGGTGGAAGATAATTTCTGCAACTACTGCAGCGTTGGGGAAAGAGGGAGCACAGAGAGGAGAGTACAAGAGGGCATTGTATAGAAACATAGTAAAATGAAGGCAGATAAAGACCATATGGCCTATCCAGTCTGCCCATCCATACCATTTACTCTCCCTTTCACGCCCTTAAAGATTCTATGTCCTTGTCTCAAGCTTTCTTGAATTCAGATACTGTTTTTGTTGGAATAATGTATTGTATTTTACATGCATTGTCTGTCAGCAATGTTTTTCTCTGTGATTACTCTGTGACCTCTGATGTGAATTACCTAGAGAGGTCACACCCATGCAACTTCCTGTGGGTGTGATTAGGCACAGCACATGGAGCTCATGATCTCTCCTAACCTGAGGATCTATGGTGTGAGCATCCATTACCATCTAAGCACATGGAAAGAGCTGATAATTCAAATGTATAGTATTATGTTTATATAAGCCTGTCTGAATATAAATCTAACTACAAACTGTGAGTAAACAGATGTTTTGTTACTTCAACTTTAAAGTGACTCAGCAGTGAATTATTCTGGGGTGTATGTGAGAGAGATGAAGAAAAGAAATTAACATTTCTAAAGCTGAAGCTGTGTGTATAAAATCTGCTAATTATTTACTACAAATAATCCAACAGTTTTCATCTCTATCACCTCCACCGGGAGGCCGTTCCACTAATTCACCACCCTTTCCATGACGAAATATTTCCTCAGGTTACTTCTGAGTCTGTCCTCTTTCATCTTCATCTTATGCCCCCTCATTCCAGAGCTTTCTTTCAATTGAAAGAGTTTCGCCTTTTGCACATTTATGCCACATAGGTATTTAAACATCTTTATCATAATTCTCCTCTCCCACCTTTCTCCCAAAGTATACGTATTGAGATCTTAAAGTCTGTCCTCATATACTTTATGATGAAGACCACTAACCATTTTAGTTGCCACCCTATTAACCAACTCCATCCTATTTATATCTTTTTGGAAGGTATGGTCTCCAGAATTAGACACAATATTCTAAATGAGGTATCACTAGAGTCAGAGGCATCGTCACTTCCTTTTTCCTACTTGCCATTCCTCTCCATATGCACCCAAGCATCCTTCTAGATTTCACCGTTGCATTTCTACCTGCTTGGCAATCTTGAGATCATCGCATACGATCACACCCATGTCCCGCTCCTCTTTCAGGTGCAAACGTTCTTCACCTTCTAAACTGTACCATTCCCTGAGGTTTTTGCAGCCCAAATGCATGACTCTGTATTATTTAGCATTAAATCTTAGCTGCCAAATTCCAGGTCATTCTTCAGCAGTAGAAGGAGAGAGCTACTGAGTGAGGATGGGGGCAAAGTGGTGCCCAGGACCATTGAAGTCCAGGACAATCTATTGGAGGACAAAATGAGGCTGTTTGGACTACAGCTGTGCAGGGACCTCGAGAGCTCTCAGCCTCTGCTGGTGCTGGTTTTTCTCAATTACAACAGAATCTGAGAACTGCAATCTCTAGGAAATCTTATTATTTCTTATAGCTGCCTAGGAATGGAGAGCAGGAAATGGAGGGCTATTCTCTGCTGAATGAGTTACATAGCAAGGAGGAGAGCCTTAGGGTCAAAGAACAGGGATAATTCTGAAGTCATCCCTGGAGGGGAAAATGGAGTGAAAATGTGTGTGTGTGTTACCTCTCCTCTAGAGTTTCCCAGTTTTTGAAAGAGAAAAACCCTCCACCTGCTGCTGCCCATGCTTTACCACTTCCCCACCCTCAATGGCTCCCACCTACAACAAATAACTGCTCCACCCCTTCTCTGTCCCCTGCCCTGCCTCCAAGGAATAACTGTACTTAGTGCAGCAGTGCAGGCTTCATGCCTGCAGGCCACATCAAATTTGGGGAGAGTATAAGAGGTAGCATTCTTCATCCCCCTCTGAGTCCTCTTTTGAAAAAACTAGGGTTCTGTTGTCTACCAATATTTAAAGGGGTTCCAGGGGTGATCCAGGAAACAACAGACCGGTAAGCCTGCTGTCAGTGCTGGTAGAAATTATTATAAAGAACAAAATTACTGAACACACAGAAAAACATGGTTAAATGGGACAGAGTGGACATGGATTCAGCCCAGGGAAATCTTGTCTCACTAATCTGCTACAGTTTTTTTTAAGGTCTTAATAAACATATGGATAAAGGTGATCTAGTTGATATAGTGCATCGAGATTTCCAGAAAGTTTTTGACAAAATCTCTGATAAGAGACTCCTGAGAAAATTAAAAAGCCATGGGATAGGAGGGAATATTCTGTTGTGGCTTGGGAACTGGTTAAAAGATAGAAAACAAACAGCAGGATTAAATGGCCAATTCTTTCAATGACGGAAAGTGAGTAGTGGAGTGCTGAAGGATCTGCATTGGGACTAGTGCTTTTTATCATACTTATACATGATCTAGAAATGGGAATGGGTCCTCTAATAAAGAAACACCTTTTCTCCATCCCAGTTCTGAAGGCCCTCTATGCTTTTTTCTTTTGCTAAAACTAAAAAGGAACTCCATTCATTGACAGGAAAGAAGAAAGAGAAAAGAGAGAATAGGGTGGCTGTGAATCATGCACTACTTCGACGCTGATCCACATGACTCCATAAATATTTCTAGGGCCATACAAAAAGTCATATACTAAAAGCATCCTGAAATAAAAAAGGTTTTTAGTTTGTTTTTTAAATGTACATAAGGAGCATTCTTTACGAAATTCTGAACAGGAAAATATCCTTGATCTAATCATATCCAAACCTATAATGAGGTAGGAGGGTACAACCAGGCGCATACTCTCAGATGAATGCAAAGACTTGGATGGGACATAGGGAGTGATTAAACAAGCAAGATAAAGCGGTATTACTGAATAGTATTCTTTGTGAACCATGCAAAGGACTTTAAACGTTATACAGTAGTTTATGGTAACCAAAGTTCCTCACAAAGTTGACGGTTAGGTGATCATATTTCCTAGAGTTAGTAATTAATTTTACTGCTGTATTTTGTATGATTTGCAAGGGTTTAAGGTCAGTGACCTGAAGTCTAATTAAAGATGTGTTACAATAGTCTAACTGAGAGATGAAAAAAGAATGAACTAGAACTTGTGATTTTGATAATAGAGTCCTCACTGAACGGATCACCCTTAATCTAAAGAAACATCGTCAAACTACATGGGGATATATGTGTTTGGAAGTCAAGGTTCTGGTCAAGGATAACTCCTAATACCTTAACTGTTTAAGTGCAATTGTAATACCTGCAATTTCAATTGGGTACAGTAAGATAAGAGACACTTTTCTCAAATTAAGCTTAAGTCTGTGTGTGGACAACCATTGCGCGGTCTGTGCTAATTTGTTGTTCAAGATGAGAATGCCTTGTGGGGAGGTAGTATTCAAACTGCAGAAGAACTGTATGTCATCTGCATAAACTTATGAGACCATTTGAAAATTTTGGAGTCTTTTTTGAAATTCACTCTTTGACGACTGACTCATGTGTGATTGTAATAGTCACATCGTATATTGTCAGGAGACTCCTGAGGCAGGTATGTTTGTGCCGAAATACAGAGCTGTGTGGAGTCATCAATAAAAGGTTAACTTTTCATCTTTGGTGTCTCTAATCTGATTTCAAAGTGCCTGGATCCATCTCCCACTCCTGTTTTTGTTTCCTGTTTTCTCCCTCCGTGCCCAGGATCCCCTCTCTGCCTTCCTGTTCCCTCCTCAATTTCCAGCATCCCCTATTTGTCTCCCTATCGTATATTGTCATGAGACTCCTGAGGCAGGTACGTTTGTGCCAAAATATGGTGCCATGTCAAGTCATGATTAAGAGTCATCAATACAAGGTTAACTTTTCAACTTTGGTGTCTCTAATCTGATTTCAAAGTGCCTGGATCCGTCTCCCACTCCTGTTTTTGTTACCTGTTTTCTCCCTCCGTGTCCAGGATTCCCTCTCTGCCTTCCTATTCCCTCCTCCATTTCCAGCATCCCCTATTTGTCTCCCTATTCTTTGTTCAGCATATTTCTCCCATGTCCAGCATCCTCTTTTCTCCCCATTCCACTGCCATGTCAGGCATCTTTTCTTTATTTTTCTATTCCCTCCCCATGTAGAATATGCATGAGTCTGTATTATTTAGCATTCTCAACTCCCTATTCATCCTCCTCTGTCCAGCATCTCTCCCATCCCCCTATTAACTTCCTTCTGTACGCAGCATCTCCCCATGTCCCGCATATCTCCATTTCCCTATTCACTACCCATATCTAACATCTTATCCTTTCATTCTCATGGTCCAGCATCTCCCCTTCTCTCCCCATCCCCTCTCAGCCCAGCATCTTTCCCTCATTCCCCATACCCCCCCCTGTGGTCTATCATCTCCTCCTTTGTCCCCTTCCCCTCTATGGTCCAACATATTCCCCTCTCTTTCCTCCTCCAATGTCCAGGATCTCCCTCTCCCCTTCCCCCTCCATTATCTAACATCTCCATTCCTCTCCCCCCCCCCCCCCCCCCATGGTCCAGACATCTTTCCCTCTTTGTGCTTCTCAAATCCCCGGGCTGTCACAGCTGCTTCAGTCTGGCCACAGCATTACCAGTAAAAGGACTGATTACCAGGTTGGACTGATTACCATATTGTGGAGCATTGGCATTCAAGCACACTGCAAGGCTCTGTTGGCCTCACCCCTATGGCAGGAGGAAGTGTGTGCCAGAGGAGGAGTTCCAGCAGAGCCTTCAGTGCTTGAGCACCAAGGTTCTGTGGCCCTGTAATCAGTCCTTTTATTAATAACGTGGTTTATGGTTGTGCTGAAGGAACAATGACAGCCCCAGAGTTTTGAGGAGTTTGAAAAGGGAGAGATGCCTGAACCCCTCCCCCCCCCCCCCCCCAGCTTTTCTATTGTCAGTTTTTATCCTTTGCTGGCAGCTATTCTAGCCATATAATAAAAGGCCACGATAGATGAAACCCAGCCACTTGGCAACCCCACTCTCTATATCAAATCTCAGTGTGACCCAAACTGAAAAGTTCCCAGGTATATTCCTGGGGCCTGCATGCTGTAATTTCTGGGTGCAAGCCACCTGCTGAAAAGAGAAGCCACTGCCATGTGAAGGAGCTGGGTATTCTGAGGCTGCCTGCTGATATAACTGCTGCTTGGGCCTATATGTGCTTAGGCAGAGTCGTCGGAGTTGGGGCTGTGAGCCACTGCTGGAAAGGGGGCTAGGAATAGTGAATATTAAAGATCAGTTTGTTTGGGGGGGGGGGATTTGTGAAAAAAAACAACAAAAAAAACTAACTGTATGTTTTTAGCCTGCGCACATTCTGAATACTTTATAACAAGCAGATTTGCACTAAAGCATTTTTATGTATTTAGTGTTTTTTTTCTAAACAAAGTTTACGTTTGAACTAATATATGAAATGCACAGATTCCAGGATGGGGTAGATACTTGTTTTGCAACATATTTTATAATATTTTGTAAGTTGGAAAAGTGTGTGTGTGTGGGGGGGGGGGGGGGGGGGGGGGGGGGGGAATCACTCAGCCAGTGCATATTTTCTTTTAATATATTGTAGGTAGTAGGAGGTACCCTTCTTGCTCCCTTACCTCATACAGGAGGTAAATCATACTGGCACATGAAACTGGCACTGCCACCTATATTAATGTTAACATTTTACTCCACCTAAGACCAGGAATTCTTTGAGACTTGGGAGCATTTCCCATCATTGAGGAGTATGTTTATATTTATTAACATTGGCTATACCACCTTTGCTAACTCACAGATCAAGGCGGTTTACAATCTAAAAAAATCAGACAATAAACATTCAGAAAAAGAAAAAGAAGAACAATTGTGGATAGGAAAGGATAAATACACACTCAAGCCAACAATCTATTGACATTAGCGAACTAACTTCACTGGGTTGGCTTCTTGTTAAAGGGGCCAGAGGGAAAGTAGGGGAGGGAACAAAGGAAAGAGGGGGAGAGAAACAAGGGAGTAGTGACCCAGTGAAGTTAGATCGCCAACCAACCTAAACAGAATTGAAAACAGAATGGAAAAGCCAAGCCTCTAGAGTTGATTTAAATTTCTTCAAAGATAGTTCAGCTCAAATAGAAAGAGGTAAAGAATTTCACAGAAAAGGGGCCGCAAAATAGAAAGTGCTATGCCTGGTTGACTCTAACTGAGCTTGTTAAGGACCAGGGAGCACTCGACAATGATGGCTATTAGAGTGAAATAAGTATGCCAGAGAGTATGGTATTGTGAGGGAAGACAAGTAAAAAGGCAATCCAATCCTAAATGCCTTGAAGGTAAGTAGCAGGGTTTTGAAAATGATCTGTTGTTCTACTGGAAGCCCAGTGACAACTGTGAAATAAGGGAGTAACATGGTCGTATCATCAAGCATGGCAAAGAAATCTAATAGCTGTATTTTGGAGAGATTTTAATTTCTTCAGAACCGCAACAGCCTAGGTAGACTACAGTGCATAGTCTGGAAACCAATAAAGAGAGAATAAGTGAGTGTAGAGTATCTTGATCAAAGTATTGCCTTACTGAATGCAACTGTCGAAGAATAAAGAAACCCACCTTACATAAGTTAGAAACCTGGGAAGTGAAAGAGAACAGGGAATTGAGGATGACTCTTAAGTATTGAAAGGAATCTGAGGGTTGAATGAAAGTTCCAAAAAGGGTCAGAGTAATACTTTGACTTGGAAGAATTGCCGTAAATCAACAAGCCACTGTTTTCTGTTTATTTAGAACCAGTTTGTGATAAAGCAACCATTTGGAAACTAGACGAAGAACATCCTGTAGGGGACCAATAGCGGTAGGAAAAGCATCAGAATGTTATCCACATAGAGATGGCAGGAAATGCCATCTGATTGAATGACTGTAGCAAGAGGACTAAGAAACAGATTAAAGAGAAGAGGGGATAGAACAGAGTCTTGAGGGACACCACAAACTAGAGGATGAGGTGTGGATGCAGTGCCAGGAGTAATGACCCTACAAAAGTGATCAGAGAGAAAAGAGTTAAACCATGCCAATACAGTGCCAGTTATACTAAGAGAGGAGAGATGAGAAAGCAAGAGGGAATGATCCACCAAGTCAAAAGCCATGGAGAGGTCAAGTGAAACAGCTAGAACAATCGTGTTTGTCAAGATGTGAATGAATTTCACTAAGGAGAGCTGCTAGAACTGTCCCTGTGCTAAAATGGGACCTGAAACTGGACTGTCTTGGGTGAAGAACCAGGGTTTTTATTAACAGGATTTACCTGGCACTGCCTACTATTATGCTGATGATATCCCTCTTATACATTACACTACCTCTGATACTTCTTGATCTCTCACCCCTTCAATTCTTTTGAAGGATGTTGCTATTTGGTTCCGTAAGTACCACCTTGCTTCAAACGGGAATAAAATGACTGCCTGCTGGCTTGCCAGTCATGCCTCTACATCAGAACCCTCTCTTATTCGCTTGGCTTACCTGTAATGACAGTTGACTCCTTTTATTATCTAGGAGTAATTCTTGACTCCAAGCTTTCTTTCTCTCAACAGAGTTCATTAGTCATGCACACAGGCTTCCTAGCATTATGGCAACTGCCATTTGGATAATTACTCACTTCACTCATTATTTCATGTTTTTGTTACATCCCATCTTTATTACTGTAATTCTGTCTATGCAGGAATTTCAAAAGGCGAATTGAAAAGACTTCAAACTGTACAAAACACAACACCTCATAGTTTATGTCATTTCACTGTTGCTTCTCTGTCTGCATTGGTTGGTTGTTGAATTTAGAATCAAATTTAAAATTTTGGTTCTCACACACAAGGCCTTGCACACCAGCAACCCAACTTACTTATCTTTTCTTCATATTCTCTATGTCCCGACATGTTTTCTTTGTTCAATTAATGGTTTTAGGTTGGTACTCCCTAGACACTTTATAGAGCAAGCTAGGAATCAACCAGACACAGTGCTTTGTTTTTTTTAGCACTGCAAGTTTGTAATTCTCTGTTGCTTTTGATTCGTGTAGAATTGCCCTATGTCCAATTCAGATCAGCTCTTAAAACAAACCTATTTCAGAGTGTTTTTCAAAATAATGATGGAAGATGTGCCCCTCCCCCCAACAATCCTGCTGTTATCAAATTGAGCTCAGGGCTCCGGTCCCAGAGTCTAAAGAATCTTAGGATGAAGGAGCTAATGTGTTTCTTGAATGTTTACTTTCTTTCCTATTGATTTTATTGAGTTTTTTTCTTTTTCTATTTTTATTTATAAAGTTTCAATAAAAGTAATACAATTAACATTCATGAAGCAGTTTGAAACAACTGCATTACAGGCTGCTAGACACAAACACATATGAATTAAAGCAAAATAATAAGAATGATGCAGAAAAATATGCTTAATATTATAGTCAGGGGTATAAACTCAGGAGGGTGAGGAAAATGAATAATATAAATCCAAAGGAGACCATGCTTTAAGAAACCCAGATATCCATCCTCTCTTAAGTGTAACAATTTCTTCCTATCTTCTACATGAGCAAATGAAATGCCACCATTCATGAAAAGAAACATGTGAATTATTTTTTCACTTTAATACAATAATATGGACCACAAGAACAATCATCATATTAAACAGTTTAGCATTTTCAAGGCTAATTGATAAACCAGATGTTGATGAGCATAATATAATAACCTTGTATGTAAGAGCATCTGTAATGGAAAATACAGATTTAATCCTGCCCCAAATTTGAATTAAGTATGATTTCAAATTGATACAAAAATACAACATATGTGAAAGTTTACCAGGCTCTTCAGGACCAACACTGCTTTGATGGTTTTCTAGAAAGATTAGCAAGTTTTACTGAGGTCCAGTAAGATTTATGTATAATAAAATATGACAATTGAAGTAATGCAGCAGAAAGAGTAGGTCTCAAAGTCTTAGTCCAAAAGAGTTTCCATTCAGTAGATAATAAGGAGATATTTTTGTTTTCCGAATCCAAAGACAGCTTATCAAAATGATGATTTTTAAATGATTGAAGAGATTTATATACTTTGGAGGCTGATTTGGCAGCTTTAAGTAGAGTATGGCAAAAAAGTTTTTGGATAAAGTACAGTTCCTTTGTTGAGGATAGGATATAAGTGTTCAATAAGTTTAGCTAGCTTAAACCAGTAAACCAAATGATAGGATGATAAAGCAAATTGTTGACTCAGTACCTGAAAAGGAATCAAGTTTCCATTATGTATTAATTGCAATGGAGACCAAATGTTAGATGAACACCATATTTTACGTATCTTAGGAAAAATATCATCTTTAAATGATTCATTAAACCACATAGATGAATCCATGGAGTCTAACTAACTAATTTTAGTTTCATTTTCTGATTAATGGTACGTGAAGTGGATTTTATGACATATAAATCTTCAGTACTTCATTGTTTGTAAATGTATTCATAGATGGGAGAAGATTTAGAGAAACAGGTTTGACCTTGTGTCTTTCAAAGGATACCTATCTGGGAACATCCTGATCAGAAATAGATGAGTACCAGTACTTGGTCTGTGAAATTTGAAAAGCTAAATTATACATTTTAAAGTCTGGGAGATTTATTCCTCCAAGATCATGAGGTAATTTTAGTTTCTTAAGAGCAATATGGGGAGTAGAACGCCAAGAGGGGCATAATCGAACGCAAACGCCCATCTCCATGGGCGTCTATGTCCGAGAACGGGTACGTGAAGGGGCGGGACAGACCGTATTTTCAAAAAAAATGGCCACCCATCTTTTTTTTCAATAATACGGTTTGTGCTCGGCAAATGCATCGGAGTTGTGCAGATTTGAGCTGGGCGGTTTTGTTTTTCAGCGATAATGGAACCCGAAGGCACCTAGCTCAAAAACGAACAAATCCAAGGCATTTGGTTGTGGGAGGGGCCAGGATTCGTAGTGCACTGGTCTCCCTCACATGCCAGGACACCAACCGGGCACCCAGTCAAATACCTCCCAAGTCCATAGCTCCGTTCCTTTGGGTGCTGAGCCCCTCAAATCCCCCCCAAACCCCACTGCCCACAACTCTACACCATTTCCATAGCCCTTATGGATGAAGGGGGGCACCTACATGTGGGTACAGTGGGTTTTGGGGGCGGTTTGGATGGCTCCCATTTACCACCACAAGTGTAATAGGTAGGGCGGGAATGGGCCTGGGTCCACCTGCCTGAAGTCCACTGCACCCACTAACAACTGCTCCAGGGACCTGCATACTGCTGTGATGGAGCTGGGTATGGCATTTGACAGTGGCATACAGGCTGGAAAAAAAAGTTGTTAAAGTTGCTTTTTTTTGGTGGGAGGGGGTTAGTGACCACTGGGGGAATTGGGGGTGGTCATCCCCGATTCCCTCTGGTGGTCATCTGGTCATTTAGGGCACTTTTTTGGGACTTCTTCGTGAAAAAAAGGGTCCAAAAAAGTGACCTAAATTCACGCTAAAAACGCCTTTGTTTTTTTATTAGCAGCTGAAGGCGCCCATCTCTCCTTGGCCGATAAACACACCCCAGTCCCACCTTCACCACGCCTCCGACATGCCCCCGTCAACTTTGTTCGTTCCTGCGACGCAGTGAAGTTGAAGACACCCAAAATCGGCTTTCGATTATACCGATTTGGGCACCTTTGCGAGATGGGCGCCTATCTCCCGATTTGGGTTGAAATCTGGGCGCCCATCACTTTCGAAAATAAGGCTGCAAGTGAATTTGGAAATTAATTTATCCAATTTCTTATAGAATGATTCCTTAAACAAGAGAGGACTCAAACTACAGAAATAATGTATTTTTGGTGCCAAAACCATTTTTAATGCTTCAACTCTACACCACCATGATAGGAATAGAGGAGGCTATGAATTTCAGTAGATCAGTAGTTATTTGGATTATTTTTCCTTCATTAATTTTAAGAGTATTTTCAATTGCGATAATATATAGAACACCTAAATATTTAAGATGAGAAGACTTTCAGATAAAGGAATATTGAGAAACTAGAGATGAAAACACAAATTTAGATAAGGGCATAGGGCTAGATTCTATATTTAGCACCTGAAATTTCCATGTGGAAAAATACGCCTAGGTGTATTTTCTAAAGTATGCCTAAATTTTATAGAATAGGCTTAAATTTCTGCACGGTATATACAATTATGCCGAGTGCCTCTCGACGCAACCAAATTTAGGGGTCTGTTTACTAAGGTGAATCACGCGTTTCTAACACACTTTTAAATTTAAGGCGCATTAAATGCTAACACACCTATACGTTTCTATTAGCATTTAATGTGCCTAAATCATTTATGCTTGTTAAAAATGCTAACGTGCCCATAGTGCATCTTAGTAAACATAGGCGCTAGTCACAGCCATTTACACCATGTTTTACTTGGCGTAAATCCCAATACCTAAATTAGGTGCAGAGCGGGTGTATTCTATAACAACATGCATAGATTTTAGAAATGACCACACCCCACCAATGGCCATGCCCCCTTTTCAACTATGCGATTTAGAATTTATGTGCATCACATTACAGAATATGCTTAGTGAGATGTATGCATAAATCTTAATTAATGCCAATTAGTGCTGATAATTGCTTGTTAACATCCAATTAACAATGCTGATTAGCTAGTTAAATAATTATGTTACACGCATTGTTATAGAATACATTTCAATTTATGTGCGGAAATTAAGGAGCGATATATAGAATCCTGGGGATAATGGCTGATTTTGACCAGTTTACTTTGTAACCAGAAATTTAGAATAATGAATCAATAATATGGTGTAAATGAGGTATGGAATCAGTATATATATAACATAATATCAGCATAAATTGATACTTTATATTGAACATGAATTTTAACTCCTAAAATATCCAAATTAGCACAACTATAGATAGCCAATGGTTCAAGAGCCAAATTAAAAAGGAGAGGAGAGAGTCGGCAACCCTGTTTGTATCTCTTTTCAAAGTAAATTTGGAAGAAAAGATATTATTAGCAAAAATAAAAGTTTGAGGTGAATCATACCCTAATTGTATCATATTAATAAAAGTAATATCAAAACCAAACCTGTTAGTGTATTTAAAAGGTAGAGTCATTTTATTCTATCAAACGCCTTTTCAGCATCAAGAGAAAGAGCCACTAAATGAGAACCTGCAGAGAAAAGGCTATTATATTCCAAAGTAATCCAGATTTTTCACAAAGGAGTCTAACAGGAATAAAACCATTTTGGTCCCGGTGAATAAGTGACGATATAACAATTAATTCTATTTGCAAGGACTTTGACATAAATTTTGTTATCAATGTTTATTAATGAAATGGGATGATAATTGGCCACCTTGGAAGGGTCTTTTCCAGTTTTAGGGATAATTTTTGATTCAAGGAAGGGTCCTTTATTTCCTTTACGTCCAATAAATGCTCATAAAAAGTAAGAAGCTTAGAGCCAAGCAAATGTGATAGTGCTGCATAAAATTCTATTGTCAACCCTTCATTCCCTGGTGCCTTGTTTCTTGGAAGCTCTTTAATGGCTTTCATTATTTCTACAAGGGATATATTAGATTCTAAGATAGGATCTCTTTTATAAAGCCACGCTAGTGATTCCTGCACAACAAATGAGAGGAAGCCTATTTAATTCCTATGGGCTTCATCTCATTTGACACATCAGAATCACTAGCATGGCTATGTAAAAGAGACCCATAATATTGAGATTGAGATAACAGAGGATGTTCCAGTTTATCCATAGAGCCATTAAATACTAAAGTAGATGGGTTTAGTTCTGAATCATACAATTGTTGATAATATTTAGAAAACTGCAGTGTAGTCTGAGAGTCTGTATACTGTGATACACCGTTGGAATCTGTTATGCGTGTAATACGGGTACAGTTTTGCTTTAATTTCAATTACTGAGCCAATATATGATTTGACTTATTTTCAGCATAATAGACGATTTTTGTAGAGATATAGATGAAATAGCTTCATTACTTAAAATTGTGTTATATTTATATTTATTTAAGAGAAGAGTTTGGTAGATAATATGGAAACCCAGATACTAAATACTGGTTTTCAAGAGATTTAGGGGCCCTTTTACAAAGGCATGGGAGGGCTAATGTACTGGTAGCACGCGCCCAATTGGCACTACTGATGGGGTAGCTCATGTGCCCGGCGGTAATTCTGATTTTGGCGTGCGACAAATCCTGTGGTAGAAAATAATTTTCTATTTTCTACTACGGAGGCGCTCCCAGCTGTAACTGGCAGCGTGCCCACGCTGGAACGCGCTGTATGGTTACTGTGTGGGTAGTGCATGAGCCCTTACCACTAGGTCAATGGATGGCGGTAAGGGCTCAAGTCATAAATAGGCAAGTGCCAGTTTTAATATTAACGCAGGTCCATTTCCCGGCCCATTAAAAAATAGCCGTTTTCCCAGCTGTGGTAAAAATTGGCCCAGCACATGCCTAAAAGATGCGCCCAGACTACTTCAGGCCACTTTTTACCGCTGCTTTGTAAAAGGACCCCTTAGTTTCCTCATCCAGTAGATCTAATTCTTGTTTTTTTTTTCTTTTTATTAACACCAACAGTATAGTTTATTATAGCCACCCTGATAGTGTCTTTATAAGCATCCCACCAAATGTTAATCAGAAAATTATCAATAGGGTTATCATTAAAATAATCCTCAGTGGATTGTCTTAAAAATGATACAAAAGAATCATCACTGAGTGGTTTAGAGTTAAATCACCAAACAGAATTCTTTGCAAGGGGTTGTGCATCTGAAAAAGCTAAGGAAACAGCAGAGTGATCAAATATGGTTCTGCTGTGAATAAAGGAATTAGTAATGTAAGTAAGAAGGGACTTAGAAACCCCAAAATAATCAATTCTAGAATAACTTAAATGAGGGAAAAAATAAGAATAATCTTTTTCAGTGGGGTGAAAAAGTCTCCAGGTATTCACCAATCCTAATGAGGTTATAATAGCGTTTATGGCAATATTCGCTTTAGTCTGACTATAAGAGCAGGAGGATTGTCTATAATAGGATCAATCATTTGGTTAAAGTCTCCACCAAAGATTATTAGGGCCTTTTACTAAGCTGCAGTAGCTTTTTTGGTGTGCGCTAAAAATGTGTGTGCTAAACACCAGAGGTGCCCATATATTCCTATGGGTGTTTCTAGCATTTAATGTGCGCTAAGGATTAGCACACACTCAAAACACTACCGCGGTTTAGTAAAAGACCCCTATGTGATTAGGTAGAGAATTATTAATTTCCAGGGCTAATTGATGAAAAATGTCAGGAGAAGCTGTATTGGGAGTATACTTGTTTAAAAAGGTAAAAACAGGAATTATCAATAGAAGTATCAATTTTTATCCATCTCCCTTCTATGTCACTAGATTGTCTAACAATGTTAATAGGGATAAATTTATGACACAGAATAGCAACACCATTCTTTTTTATTAATAGCTGGAGACAGTGCCGTAGCGAGGGCTAATGGCACTCGGAGCGGGTCGCCGCTGCGCACCCCTCCTCTGTGGCGCACCCCCCCGGAGCGCAACCCCCCTCCTGACCGCATTCTTACCTGCGGGAGGGCCGATCTGCCCTGAGTGCACGTCACTCGGAGCTGCGTCGGCCCCGCTGGTTCCCTGCTCTCTGACCCGGAAGTTCTGGGGCACAGAGGGAGCAGGGAATCAGCGGGGCCAGCACCCCCCCGAGCGTGTGCACCTGGGGCGGACCGCCCCTCCCGCCCCCCCTTCCTACGCCACTGGCTGGAGAATATGCTGCCAACACATAATATTTATCCTCAAGATGTTTAGAATCTGAGTTTGACAAATGGGTTTCTTGGATAAATGCTGAATCTGCTTTCAATTTAGATAGGTAAATTAATAACTTCTTTCTTTTAATTGGGTTGTTTAACCCCTTTATATTAAGGCAGATAATTCTCATTTAGATGTAATCAGACCAATTATGTAAAAGAGAAAACTTAAAAGCCAATTGAGAGAACTGAGTGGGGTTAATATTACTTCCTGAGACAGCAAACCATCAATCTGTATCATAAACATATAATCCAGCAGTGAGTAAAAGAAAAAAGAAAGAAAGAAAGAACTGAAAAACTTACCCCCTGTTTACTAAGCCATGCTAGCGGCTGCCGTGTGCTAATGTTGACACAGCCCATTCATTTTGAATGCACTGTGTTGGTATATCCGAGTGGCAGCTGCTAGCACAGCTTAGTAAACAGGAGGGTTAATATTATAAGAGATATCAACAATACTGGCATAGATAACAAGAATTACCAGTAAGACAGAGCAAATATGGGTAACGTGAGACAAACAGAATAGAGTGCTTGCCCAGTAACAAACAAGAAGCTGAACAGATTGCTACAAAAATTAAATATTGCCATTATAATTAAAACTTGAACAAAATCTGAATAAATAATATTATAATGACTGACTTAAATGTGACATAATTAACATTACTAGTGTTACTTAGAAATTGCCACCAGAGAGTAACGCTCTTTCGTTGAAGCAAAAAACAAAACAACAAAACAACAATACATATTACAGAGCCAAACAAATTAATGTTGTAATATGGACAAAGTCAAACCTGAGCAATAATAATGCTCAAAATGTGTCCAAAAAGAGTTTCAGGGCCTCTGGGTCATCAAATCTAATTGAATTGTGGACTGTAACTCATTTATGAGCGTGATACAAAAGGCCAAACTGAGCGCCAAGCAATTTTAAACAATCCCTGACGGTGAGAAATTGCTTCCTGCGCTGAACAGTAGATTTATTGAGATCAGGAAAAATTAGTGTCTTCATACCTTCAAAAAGAAGAGGTGATTTTAATTTTGTTTTTTGCAGAATCACCAAAGCTTAGGGATTCCGGAGAAACCTTAATACCATTGGGCGAGAAAGTAATTGTTTGGTGGGCTTACCAGATGGAATACAATGAGCCCGCTCTATTTCAAATGGCTTTAAATCCAAGAGAGAAGGGAGAAAAGACTCCATGAATTTAATGGGCTCTGAGCCTTCAGCATCCTCTCTGATCCCTAGAATTCTGATATTGTTCCTTCGGGCTCTATTATTAAGGTCCTCAAGCTCTTTCTTCAAAATGGTGATCTCTTTCATCTTTGAGCGCATGGAAGATAATTCATTAGTATTAGTGTCACATTGTAACAAAAGGGTATCCAAGCATGTTTGAGTCTGAGAAAGTTAAGTCTTAATGTCAGAAATTTCCTTTTCAGCTGGGTAAGTGAATAATTATTATCCTGTAAAATACCTCTATGAGAGAGTAGTTCCCGCATAATGTGTTTTTATCATTTTCTTGTTATAGATTTCTCAGTTAGCAGAAGGCTAACTGGGTTTTATTTATTCTGCAAGATTATTTCTTTATTGGAGATTTGTAGGTATGTTTATTTATATGAATCATGATGTTCCTTTTTTTTATATATGTCCTAATGGTTTTTTATTATTAATATATATTTTTATTATTAATATACTTTTGCTCATTTATAGACCCCTGGCGCAGGCCTTTACGGCCGAAACATGACTCGTGTCGGGTCAGTCCTATTGATTTGAAATAAACACCTTGTTTAGGAAAACACCATCTGTGAGAGGACTTTTTTGGATCCACTGTGTGTGTGCGTGTTGGCTTTCGCTTCTCCTGTGGAGAGGTCACCCTCTGTTGGTGTTGCCCTTTTACTAAGGCATGTAGGTGCCTACATGTGTCCAACACATATCAAATTGGCACTACTGCCCGGCTACCGCATGCCCCGGGTGGTAATTCCATTTTTGGCATGCGCCCAAAATACGGGGTAGAAAATATTTTCTACCACGGGGTGCTTACCTGGCGGTAATCGGCATTCTGGATATTTTCCGCCCGCTTATCGCATGAGACCTTACTGCTAAGTGAGGCCCTCATGATCAAAAGCAAACTCTGGCGCTAGAGGCTGTTAACGCCATACTAGCGCCAGAGTTTGCAGCCGACCCATGATCAGAGCCCTCGAGCACCTGAAACAGTGCACTCGAGGGCTCTCAGCGCAAGTAGCATGCAAATGCATGCTAATTGGCGCTTAACGCATTCATCCCCAATGATCAGCGACCAGCGTGCCAAAGATTGGGTCGCTGGCCGCAGCAAAATCAACGCCAGCTCCGAGCTGGCGTTAGATTTTGCGGATCATTGGGGAGGAATGGTGAGCCCTGTCCAGCATGCAGTTGCATGCTGGCAGGCCCCCCTTCCCCCCCAAGGCAAACGCGAACGGGGAGCTGGAGGTCCGGTGGGTCTCCAGCCCCCGAAACCCCCAGAAATCATTGCTCCATCGACGGGGGTGGGGGGTGGGGGCTAGCCGTCCGGTGGACCTCCAGCCCACCCCAAATCCTCCCCCCAGTGTTGTCCTTAAATTCCCTGGTGGTTTGTGGTGTCATGACACCCCCCTGGCCCCGTCCCGGCCCCCTCCCAGCTGCGTCCCTCCTCCAACACAAGGTAGGGGGGCCGGGAGGGGGCTGGGAGGGGGCCGGGACATGGCCAGGGGGGTGTCACGACACCACGGACCACCAGGGAATCTAAGGACAACACTGGGGGGAGGATTTGGGGAGGAAAGAGTATCATCCATACAAGAAGGCAACACTGGTGGAAGGGTAGGATAGAAAGGGGTAGAAAAAATACTAAAAAGGGGGTGGGACCAAAGGGAAAGGAAGAGGGATGGCAGCAGGGGCTGCAACCCTGTGATTAAGGACAACACTCCCTTCTAACCAGGGTTAAAAGCAAGTGTGAAGAGACAGGTCTTAATGTGTACAGCGCTGTGTACGTCTAGTAGCACTTGTACTAGCTGTGTGTTTGCCTTTCTCTAAACACATTACAGAAAAAAGTCTTTTATTACTCACCAGCACAGGATCAGATGTTAGTTGCAAGTTGTGGAAAAATAATAACAAACTTACAAAATCTAACATCAGTAGCACTGGTAGTAATCAGACTAATTATATAAAGAAAAGAAAAAGAGAAAAAGGAGGAAAGAAAGATTCTTAACTATAGAGAATTAGTTTTTACGAGGGGGGAGGGTACCCCCTTCGGTAAAAAAAAGGCCATGGGAAGGGTATGAAACTCTCTTTCCAGCATGGCTAGTTTTCAGAGTTTCTTTGTCTGCAGCACACTTTTATAGGCTGTAGTGAGCATTCACTTCTCCTCTATCCTGGACCAATCATAGGAGCTGCATATGTGCTGCAGTGCTGGAGACTTGTAATTGGGTCTTTCATATGTGCTGGAGGCTTGCAATTGGTGTCCTTGCCACATCTCTTCTTAGTAAATTACATTTGCAACAAATTATACTGGGTAGCTGAGTTCCCCTAGCAACAGGAGGCCCCATCAGAGTCTGTGACCAGCCAGAAATTCCTGCATGTGGCTGATAGGAAAAGAGAGATGAGGGATGGGAAGCAGTGCAGCATACCTGAAGTAGAACATTATAGCTAAAATTTTATAGACACGCTATAGAAATGATTAGTAGTAGGTCTTCAAGGCAGTGTTACAGTTATGCATGGAGAGTTAATTGTAATGAATTCCAAAGAAATGGGGCAGCAAAGAAAAAGGCTCAATGCCTGGTTGCTTCCAAAATGACCTGTTTTGGACCTGGCAAGACCAGAAGGTGGTCATTCAGGAAACGGAGGGAGTGGGAAAGAGAATATAGAATTGTAAGCGAAGATAAATATGGAAGAGCTATAAACGCAAGCAACAATGTTTTGTAGATGATTTGCTGTTCAACAGGGAGCCAGTAATGAGCTTGGAGTAGGGGAGAAACATGATCAAAATGGTGAGAATGACACAAGAGTCTTATGGCTGTGTTCTGAAGAGTTTGAAGCTTTTTTCATTGTGAATGAGGACATCCAAGGTAAACAATATTACAGTAATCCACCCTAGAAATGAGTAGTGAAAGAATAATGGAATGTCCACAAAACACCCATTTCCCCAACTATAACCACATCCCTTTTTGCCTGCGTGCACTAGAAGTTTGGCGTACATCGTTACAGAATACACTTAGCGAGTTGTATGCCTAAATTCTAATCAGTGCCAATTGGTGCTCATTATTGCATGTTAAGTGTTGTTATCAGCGCTCATTAGCTTGTTAATGTGCATGCATTGTTATAGAATTGGTGCAGATCTCTAGGCACGCAATTTAGAATCCGGGGGTAACTGAGCATTTTCAGCAGTATTATCTGGTTAAGTTCCAGTGAAAATGCTCGGTTATCCCCATACAGGTGATTTAAATGGTTAGGAGCCTCTCTTGGCCATTTAAATCATTTTGAATATCAGGCCCATGGTGTTTAGTATGAGAAACAGATTATATACTTACACACCTTCTGATATTTAATATGGTGAAAGTTATGTATTGCATGGAATTTTGATTTACTTTCACTGTTGAAGAAAGGTTTCTACCTTATTTGTATCTGCCTTTATGAAACAAGCACCATTTTAGACCTTACATGGGGAATCTGTTATAAAATCATGCCAAAAAACATAGAAATTTGGGTGTGTATTCCACATGTGTACTCATGTATTAAAATATACCCAAAGATCACATAAGTACATATACATAAGTATATAAGTAATGCTACACTGGGAAAAGACCAAGGGTCCATCGAGTCCAGCATCCTGTCCACGACAGCGGCCAATCCAGGCCAAGGGCACCTGGCAAGCTTCCCAAACGTACAAACATTCTATACATGTTATTCCTGGAATTGTGGATTTTTCCCAAGTCCATTTAGTAGTGGTTTATGGACTTGTCCTTTAGGAAACCATCTAACCCCCTTTTAAACTCTGCTAAGCTACCCACCTTCACCACGTTCTCCGGCAACAAATTCCAGAGTTTAATTATGCGTTGGGTGAAGAAACATTTTCTCCGATTTGTTTTAAATTTACTACACTGTAGTTTCATCGCATGCCCCCTAGCCCTAGTATTTTTGGAAAGCGTGAACAGACACTTCACATCCACCTGTTCCACTCCACTCAATATTTTATATACCTCTATCATGTCTCCCCTCAGCCGTCTCTTCTCCAAGCTGAAAAGCCCTAGCCTCCTTAGTCTTTCTGTCCAAACTATGCCTTTGGATATACTTGCATGCAGATCACATAAAGGTAAGCACATATTTTCCATGCGTATATTTTTATGTGTGTATAAAGCTTTTTCTATGTGTAATACCTGCTTTATATAAATACAAGTAATTTTATTTGTATAAAACAGGTTTTACATACAGAAAATGCTTTATAAAAGAAGTCCACAGGTGGATTTGTAAGGGAGATTTTAGTCAGTGCATTAAAAATAAGTGGGCTACTGTTAAGTGGGGTTATTACAAGTTGGGATATTTTACCACAAGTTGGGTATTTTAACACTGGGTGTCACTGCATAAAGTGGGACCATGTGCTACTAGATGGGGCCCTTTTACTAAGATGCACTGTAAAGTGGCCTGCACTTTTACTAGTGTGTGTGGGTTTCCCATACACTGAGCCCACTTTTATCGCAGCTGTAAAATGGCCGCATTTTCCGTTTACTTCATTAATAGCCACGCACTAATTTCACAATTAGCATGTGAGCCCATACTGATACCTATATGCTAGGTCAGAGATTGTCAGCCTTTTCCATCTAATGGCACACTGACAAGGCACTAAAATTGTCAAGGCATGCCATGTGTTTTTTTTAAGGATATATGTCCTCTCCACCCTCTTCTCGCCCTGCCCTACCCCCTTGAGTTCCCCCCCCCTACAGACTTAAAATAATCTATAATATTGTTTGATAAAGGCAAGATAACATATAAGAGCTTCTAAGAAATAAGGAAAAAAAAAGGAAGAAAAAGCCAGCAATCAATTGCAGGAGAAAAAAAGCTTCAACAACAACTTTGATTGGCACTTCACTTACCCTGACCCAGAGAAGAGAAACAATTTTTGGATGTCCCCAACACTGGCCCTCTGTGCATTTGCAAAAACTAGGCACGTGCAGAGTACCAGCATCAGCGGCTCAGGAAGCAGCTGCTGACTGCCAAAATATGCTTAGGAGCTTCTGAGAGCCTTCAGGGACATCTTCAGCTGATGGGACTTGGGGATCCCTACCAGCAGTGGTGTGCTGGTAAATTTTTAACAACAGGCTCTCTCCCCGGTCCACCTCGGCACCCCCCCCCCCCATCTACCACTGCGCCCCCCCGTCCACCACTGCGCCCCCCCATCCACCTCTGCGTCCCCCAAAATTGCAGAGCTGGCTATAGCTAGTGGGTGGGGGGGGGGGGGGGGGGCAATGCATTACTCTCTCCAGGAAAAAAAAATTAAATGATCCCAGGGTCCAATCTAATTCATGTTTAATGTGGGATAAAATGCCATAAATAAGTAAATAAATATAAACTTTTAATGTTGAGCACCTGATTCTCAAAGGGAACATATTCCAAACACTATAATGAAAATAAAAAGATTTTTTCTACCTTTGTTGTCTGGTGACTGTTTTTCTGATCATGCTGGCCCAGTATCCGATTCTGCTGCTATCTGTCCTCTTAACTCCATTTCCAGGGCTTTCTTTCCATTTATTTCTTTCCTTTCCTCCTTTCTTCTTCATTTCTGGTCCTCAGCTTCTGCCTATTTTCTTCATCCATGTGCAGTTTTTCTCCTCTCTTCCTTTTCCCTTATCTTATCTCCTTCCTCACTCTTCCCTCCCCTCCATCCATGTCCAGCATTTATTCTCTCTCCCCTCCTCTCCCCCTGCCCTCCATCCACCCATGGCCAGCAGTGACCCTCCTCTCCCCTGCCCTCCATCCACCCATGGCCAGTGACCCTTCTCTCCCCTGCCCTCCATCCACCCATGGCCAGCGACCCTTCTCTCTCCTGCCCTCCATCCACCCATGGCCAGCGACCCTTCTCTCCCCTGCCCTCCATCCACCCATGTCCAGCAGCTCCCTTCTCTCCCCTGCCACCCCCTCCTGACTTGTTCCGCAAATTCTCCTGCTTCCTCCCTCCCTCCCGATCCGGTCCCTCACCGACCCTACCTTGGCCATCAAATTCTTCGAGGCAGGCAGTGTTGCCTGCCCGCTGCCATTGCTGACTTTCCTCCGCCGCCCGATCACGCTTCAAAATGGCCGCCGAGACTTACAGAAGTCTCGCGAGGCCGCCTTTGGAAGTCTCGGCGGCCATTTTTAAAGCGCAAACAGGCAGCGGGGGAGAGTCAGTGGAAGCAGCAGGCAGGCAACACTGCCTGCCCCGAAGAATTCGATAGTCAAGGTAAGATCGGTGAGGGACCGGATCCGGAGGGCGGAGGGAGGGAGAGCTGGCTCACCCTTTCCAACAACCGGCTCGCAAGTCCGGCCAAAATTTAACAACTGGATCTTGCGAGCCGGAATGAGCCGGCTCCAGCACACCACTGCCTACCAGCCACCACAGCCACTGAAAGTCACACTGAGACTTGGGGGACTGAATTGTGCAGGGGGGGGGGAGTCTCTGTGCCCTTGAGCATTGCCTGGTTGCCCGTATGTTCAGTCCGTCCATGAGCTTCGGCGAGTCACCCGCCTTGCAGCATGTGAGCCCATACTGACACCTATTTACTAGATGGTAAGGGCTCCTGCACTAACCACATGCTAATTGGTTAGCACACATCAACGCAGGCTACTCTCTGCCCCCAAACATACCCCCACGTCTAAAAAAACATTTTCTATTTTTTAGCATGTGGGAAGCATGCACCAGTCCCCAAACTATAGCGGGACTCATGAGCACACCCTGTGGTAGACATTTTTAACTGGTGGTAAGCACGCATTAGGGCATACCACAGTTTAGTAAAAGGGCCCTATATTTGGGTATGCAGGCTCAAAGAGGTACAGTAGGAGTATGTGTATATATTTTAGTGAATGAGCAATTCTGAGTGTGTCTTGGGTGGACTGGAATAGAGATATTAGTGGACTATCTATGGTGACTTTTCAGGGTGTGCCAAATATCTTTTTTTTCTGAGTATCTACCTCCATGATACTTTCTTTTTGAGTTGATACCAAAAAGAGCAAGGGAAAATCAAAACCTAATTTATTAGGTTAAAGATAGTACTAATTATATGCAACTATGGGAAAATTTCACCAAGACAAGAAAAAATTGTGATTAAAAAGATTTAGTATAGCTGTGCTCCCCAAACTAATTATTGTCTGTCCTGAAAACATCAATTTGATGGTGCCAGGTTATTCAGAGGAGCCTTCTGCTGCCAGGTTGAACTTTAGAAAAAAATAATACTCAATCACAATATTTGTTCTAACCATTAACTTGTTTTTCCTTAAAAGCATAGACTTAGAAAACTTAATATCCAACCTGTAATTTTAATTATACAGTAGCCTAAGTTCAAGTTATAGTTTCGTAATGTTAAGTACAAGCCTTTTAATAGATCCTTAATAGATGTTTATAGATGTACAGTCAGACCCTGGAACTACTCACTGCTTTATCTTGCAGCATATGGATGCAGAAATTTATTTGCTACTCTTCACTGTTGAGTTGATTGACAGGTCTTGGGTTTTTCTTGAACTATGAAGCTAATCCACGTAGACTGCAAATTATATTTTAGTTAAAGCCTTTTCAGTAGCCCAGGCAGCTGGCTCATTTTCAATGCATTGCTGGCAATTTTTTTTTAAGCTGCTGTCATCTGTCGGTTCTGGAAAGGGTGGAGCTGCTGAAGTTTACATTATACCGCTGATCATAACTTCCAAGGTACAACATAGTACAAGAAGACGGTTATTTCAACTCGTTGTTCACTCGGAACAGTCCTGTAGAGACTTGCTTTGGACAGCACAAAATTGTTACTGAGACCTGGCTGAGTTTTGATAGGAATCTTACAACTGCAAAAAGTTTAGCAAAAAGTTGGCCAAAAAATGTATATTGTCATTTCATGTAACCTGCCAGTGTTTCAGTTTATTCTATTCCTAGTCCCTTTCTAACAGCCTTCGACCTTGCATCTTGCTTTGCTGTCTCTAAGTAGGTTACCAAATGTATTTTACGTATCACATTGAAAGCTCTACTCTCAATGGAATACATCTTAATGCAACCTTGCTATGGACTTCACATCTGGAAATTCTTTGTGCCAATGTTTTCTTCTTAGTTTCTCATTTTTTGGGTGCTGTTTTTCACATCAGAACCAAATCCAAATAACTACAGAACTAAGAGCTGATACAATGATATTGGTCTCAGAAACGCCAGATATTACGTTTCAAAATTTATTTAAAATGCTTTTTGCCAAGTCTCTTCATTTTGGTGAAGGGAGTGCATACGTTCTTTTTGAAAATAACCAAAAATTGCCACAGCCATATCATCCCAAAAACAGGACAAATTTGTTTTAAATACATTTTGACCTTTCAATGAGTCAGTTGCTGACTGCTGCAGAAGAATTCTTCAAAAAATAGCACAGAAGGATCTTTAGCCAATTGTGTTAAACTGCTTTTGCAAAAGCACTGCTTTGCTATAAAACTGAAAATGCCACGTTGATCTCTACTTTTAAAGACTGAGTCAGGCAGTCTGCCTGCTTTGGGGTTTGTTATTTAAAATTTTTTGATGTGGCTTTGGGTAGCAACATCCAATAGCTCAACTTTTTTTTTGTTCTGCAAAATGATTCATAATTGTACTTGGCTATGGGTTATGTCTATAAAATGTAAAACTGAATCACAGGAACCCTCTAGTGTTCTTACTGTGGTGTGAGATTCCTAAAGAGAATACATTTTTATCTAGGCAAGTTAGATGATTAGAAATTTCTGATTATTTTAAGGGGGCAATTTTCAAAGTACATACAGCTGCAAAATACATGGGGATTTTATCCATGGACTTGGCACTAATTTTCCAAGTTAAAATACTTTGAAACAAATACCCTCACACACTTCCATCTTCTACTTTAGACTAAAAAAAAGCAGGCACATAGAAACCTAGAAAAATAAGGCAGATAAAGACCATCCTGCTTATAATCGAACGAGAAAAACGCCCAAGTTCCGACCTAAATCGGGAGATGGGCGTTTTTCTCACAAAAACAAATAAAGCGGTATAATCGAAAGCCGAACTTTGGACGCTTTCAACTGCACTCCGTCGCGGATGCGGACAAAGTTGACGGGGGCGTGTCGGAGGCGTGGTGAAGGCGGAACTGGGGCGTGGTTATCACCCGAACAGAGATGGGCGCCTTTCGCCGATAATGGATACGTTTGTAGCTAGAATTTAGGGCACTTTTCCTGGACCCTGTTTTTTCACGAATAAGGCCCCAAAAAGTGCCCTAAATGACCAGATGACCCCCAGAGGGAGTCGGGGATGACCTCCCCTGACTCCCCCAGTGGTCACTAACCCCCTCCCACCACAAAAAAAATGATGTTTCACAACTTTTTACTTTCACCCTCAAATGTCATACCCTCCTCCCAAGCAGCAGTATGCAGGTCCCTGGAGCAGTTGTTAGGGGGTGCAGTGGACGTCAGGCAGGTGGACCCAGGCCCATCCCCCCCCCTACCTGTTACAATTGTGCTGCTTAATGCTTAGTCGTCCAACCCCCCCAAACTCACTGTACCCACATGTAGGTGCCCCCCTTCACCTCTTAGGGCTATAGTAATGGTGTAGACTTGTGGGCAGTAGGTTTTGAGGGGGATTTGGGGGGCTCAACACCCAAGGGAAGGGTGCTATGCACCTGGGAGCTCTTTTACCTTTTTTTTTTTTTTTGTAAAAGTGCCCCCTAGGGTGCCCGGTTGGTGTCCTGGCATGTGAGGGGGACCAGTGCACTATGAATCCTGGCCCCTCCCACGAACAAATGCCTTGGATTTATTCGTTTTTGAGCTGGGCGATTTCATTTTCCATTATCGCTGAAAAGCAAAAACGCCCAGCTCACACCTTGGCGAATAACACATGGGCGTCTATTTTTTTTGAAAATACGGTTCACTCCGCCCCTTCACGGACCCGTTCTCGGAGATAAACGCCCATGGAGATAGGCGTTTCTGGTCGATTATGCCCCTCCATATAGCTTATCCAGTCTTCCCATCCAGGCTATCTTGTCTCCCTGTTACTTCCTTAGAGATCTGATGTATTTGTCCCAAGCTTTCTTGATCAGATACAGTTTTCATTTCTACCACTTCCACCAGGAGGTCATTCCACAAATTCACCACCTTTTCCATGAAGATGTATTTCCTCAGATCACAGGAGCCAACTTTTCAAAATGATTGGGGGTGCTGAATTTTTTTTTTTACAGGTGGTGCAGTCCCCCCTCCCTCGCCCCCTCCCTCGTCCCCCTCCACCTCCCTCTGAGTTCCAGAGTCCCCCCTCCATCTCTCTGAGTTCCAGGGTCCCTCCCTCCCAGTTCCAGGGTCTCCCCCCTCCAAGTTCCACAGGGTCTCCCCCCGAGTTCCACAAGGTCCCCCTCCCTCCCTCCCTCCCTCCCTCCCTCCGAGTTCTAGGGTCCTCCCTCCTTCCGAGTTCCAGGGTCCTCCCTCCCTCCGAGTTCCAGGGTCGTCGTCCCTCCCTCTCTCCCTTCGAGTTCCAGGCTCCTTCCCTCCGAATTTTAAAAGTCATCTTACCTTACCTCATTGGGGTTACGGCAGCCGGCAGCAGTGGTAAAAAGCATGCAGGCTCAGCCCTTAGTTCAGTTTTCCCTTCTCTCTCTCTCAGCTCTGGTCCCGCCCTCATTTCCTGTTTCCGCAAGGGCGGGACCAGAGCTGAGAGAGAGAGAAGGGAAAACTGAACTAAGGGCTGAGCCTGCATGTTTTTTACCGCTGCTGCCGGCTGCCGTAACCCCAATGAGGTAAGGTAAGATGACTTTTAAAATTTGGAGGGAGGGGCCTGGAACTCGAAGGGAGGGAGGGAGGGAGGGAGGGACGACGACCCTGGAACTCGGAGGGTGGGGGGGACGACCCTAGAACTCTGAGGGAGGGAAGGAACAAACTTCCGGTAGGTGAAATATTGGGGTGCTCGAGCACCCACAGCACCCACGGAGTCGGTGCCTATGCCTCAGATTACTTCTGAGTCTGTCCCATCTCACCTTTATCCTATGCTCAATATGTATGCCTTATCTTCCAAAGTATACATATTGAGATCTTTAAGTCTATCCCTATACGCTTTATAGCAAAGACTACCGACCATTGTAGTAGCTTCCCTTCTGGACCAATTCCATCCTGTTTTTATCTTTTTGAAGGAATGGTCTCCCAAATTGTGCACAATATTCTAAATGAAGTCTCACCAGAGTCTTATACAGGGGCATCATCATCTCCTTTTTCCTACTGGCCATTCCTCTCCCTATGCGCCCAAGCATCCTTCTAGCTTTTGCCATTGTCTTTTCTACCTGTTTGGATTTGTTCCCCCTGTAGAGAATTCAGGATCTCTCTGTTTCTAGAAGGCCCCACAATAGGGATACACAATCAACATCTGGCATGTTAAAATCACCTATTACTAGTACTTCCCCTTTCACAGCTATATTTTGAATGTTTTCAATTAAATCTCTGTCCATTTCTTTTGTCCTTGAAGGAAGTCTGTATCAGGGACTTAGCTGCGTGGGGCCTCTCTCTCAGGCCCCCTCTACTGTGGTGGCCAGTCAGGTGCTTGATTTTAGGCAGCACGTCAAGAAAATTTAATTTGCTGCCGCTGCTGCTGTTTTAAACTAAGGACATCATTTCTTGCGTGGTCCAGCAACACTAGCAATTACCTTTGTGGCCCCCACACACCGGCTTCTGCTCCCATGTGACTCAGAACGTCACAGTCACTGTGCTTCCTGAGCTACAAGCAACCTCGAGTGATCCGCGAAGAGCCCTGCCCCCAGCACGATCGGACGCACCTGCCAGCGCTGTGAGTTGAGACTGCCTGAAGAAGAAGCAGGATTGCCCTGCAGCAAGACCCTCAATTCCACAAAGCTGCTGCTGAAGAGGGTGAGGAGCCTGTGAAGCTGCTCCTGGATTGGCTTCCTACCCTCACCCTCATGGGCTAATCATTTGCCATCTCTCACTCCTTCCACTCTGCCCCCGCACTTCCACACCGGTCTGGTCATCTTTCACTCCACCATCCAAAGTGTCCACCCTCGAAATCTTCTTTAGATCGCCGACGGCGGCAGCGTTTCACTTAGGCTGTCTCTGGCCAATCCGCGGAGCGTTTCTTCTGCAAGATCCTGCGCACCAAAAAGAAGGGCGGGAACTGGAAGAGGAAAGGCCCCGTGGGTCAGCCAGAGACAGCCTGAGTGAAACGCTGTCACCATTGTCGGCAATGAATCTAAGGCAGGTTTGGAGGGCAGAGGCTCAGATGGGGTAAGAGATGACTGGACCAGGGTAGGGGGTGGCAGAGTAAAGTAAAATGAGTGAATAGTGAGGAGGGAAAGAGACCCTGTCCCTGGGGTAGGAAAAGAAGAAAGAAAGACATGTGGCCCAGGGGAGGGGAAGAAGATAGATACAGATATGCTGGCACTGGAAGGGGGTGGTAGTGTGGGAGAATTTGGGAAAAGCGAAAGAAGAAGCTGAATATGAGGAGGGATAAGGGACATGTTTGATGTGGGGGGGGGGGGCATAGAGACACAGAGGAGGGTGATGGCCATGTGAAGGGGACAGAGACACAGAAGAGCAATGCTGGACAGGACAACAATAGAAACCGAGAGAGTGGAGATGCTGAGCATGGTGGAAGGATGGGGCAAAGAGACAGGGGAGATACTGGACAGGGCAGATAGGAATGCAGAGGGAATATGGATGGTGAACATGGAGAAAGAAATGTCAAAATGGACAAGGAGACCATGGTAAGAGAGTTAAAATTTAAAAAAGCAGAAACCAGTGACTCAGACAACACAAATAGAAAAAGAAAATGACAGACAACAAAGGTAGAACAAATAATTCTATTTTCTATTTATTTATTAGAATATGTTAGTTTTTGGAATGTATATCTGCTATATCTGGTGTAAGACATTGCTGGGACCTCTGAAAAAAAATACTCACTTATTGGCCTGAAATCTCCAGCATAGCAGTGACAAATCTTCAGCTTTGTCATGGGCTACCCTTGGCATCTCTGCACCCCCTCCATTGGCAGCAGGACAGCCATTAATAAGATGTCATCTCCTGCTCCTGCAGGACCAGTTTCATAATAGAAGCTGCAAAATCTCACAGCTCTTATCGTGAGACTATTTCTGTGCCTTTTTATTTTTATTTCTTCTGTGTTGTTCTGCTTATAGAGAATATGATTTCTCAGTGTTTCCTGTTCTAATTTTTAGCCTTTTATTCTGTAACTGGTGAGGGTTAATCTGTGTTCTGCATGTGACCAGGGTGAGAGATTTGCTGGTATATAGTTTGTGTGTTGATTCATAAGAGTCTGACTTGTTCAGTTTTTCCAATAGGAAGCATATTGATGTTCTATATTTTTACTGCTGCCTCTGTAAAGGTACAGTTATTAGTATTTGTGTGTTTTAGAATTGGTGCTGTTTAGTTTGCTACACGGGCTCTGAGAAGCATCTTTGCAGGATTTACTGTTATTTCATAAAGTATGTGGCATTGAAGAGTTTTTGTGTTTTTGTGCTGCCAGAATTTCTGGTGAGTGATGGGTAGCGGAAGCATTGACAGGGTCAAAACTGCTGCTTTGTGCATGTGACTTCTGCTGCACATGGTGTCACCAGAGCTGATGGTGGGAGGCAGGGATAGTGCTGGGCAGACTTGTACGGTCTGTGCCCTGAAAAAGACAGGTACAAATCAAGGTAAGGTATACACAAAAAAGTGGCACATTTCTTGGGTAGACTGGATGGACCGTGCAGGTCTTTTTCTGCCGTCATCTACTATGTTATGTATTATGCTTCCACTACCCACTTTTTAGGAGGTAAGGATCTTCTGTGTTTATCACAAAATTTATGGAAATTGATTATGATTTTAGCTTCCAAGAGAGACAAATTCCTGACAGTGTTCCCAAGAAAACATCTAGTCACCCAGTCTGCCCAGTTATGTTGTCCACACTGCTATGGACACTTCTCAGCTGCTATCACAGTGAGACCATTTCAACGAATTTCCCTATTTTATATTTGTTATAAAGCAAAGTAGAGGGATATGTGCCACTGCAGTAATTATTTATGATCTGTGTTGAAAAGGTGACCAGACTCAGGTCTGCTATAATGGCAAAGTTTAAGTTATGGGATAATGCAGCTTTATTTTAAAATGTCAGTTTTCAAAGTTTCCATGAGTATATGTGGTTTATGTTGATTGATGTAGGACAGATTGTTTACTTAGAAATCCATTTTCAAGTGCACTCTAAGGTATTATTTAGGAGTATACCAAGCACTACTCACACTTATATGCCTAGTGCCCCCTCAAGTTAACTCTGCCCCCCCCCCAAAAATGTCAATTCTGCCTATGCCCCTGGTCTATATATCACATCAATATAAATACATTTTCCATTCCCTCTTTCCAGACTGACTCATAGTGCCTCTTCCTTAACCTATAGGTCCTGCAATTGTGTGGCTTTAATATTATCTTTAACATATAATGCCACTCCTCCTGCCTTTCTTCCTATCTGCCTTTCCTGTCAGATTATAGCCTGGTATTACTATAACCCAATCATGGTTCTCTGTGAACCATATCTCCATGACTAAATCCAAATCAGTCTCTTACATCACAGCTTCTAGATCAAAACCTTACTACTTTCCAGACATTGCCACTTTTTCTATTTCTTCACTTCTTTGATAGATGGACACCATCTCTGCTCATCAGCTCTTGAAAAATCATCCCTTGGTCTAGGAAACCAAGTTTTGAAAATAAATTGTTTGAAAATACATTATTTCAGCTTTTGCCCCAACCCAACCCCTGAAAACATTGCCCCCAAATTTGGGTAAAAGTACTCGTGTCGTGGCATTGTGCACATGCTGGTCCAAAGGGTGAGTGATTTTCAAACAGCCAGTTGATATGGATGTAGGCATAATGCTTCTTACCCATGGAAATCACTTTGAAACCTGCCATGTAAAGATTTTGCATCATCATTATCATGATCGTCATTTGTCAGAGACTGTTTTTTCATGTTCTAATTGACCGGAAGTGTATGAGACTCTGAGGGAAAACATTTCAATGGTTTGTAAGCCTTACTATAATAAAGAAAATATTCCTATCCACAGTAAATTAGAATTTTTAAGCTGCTTGTTTTTTTTTAATTGTTTTAATATTTAACAGTTTTCTCTATCATGATTTCTTAGTTCAGATACCATTCATATTACTACTACTACTTAACATTTCTAAAGCGCTACTAGGGTTACGCAGCGCTGTACAATTTAACATAAAAGGACAGGCCCTGCTCAAAGAGCTTACAATCTTGTCAAGAATAGCTCATTCAGCTCTGAATTCAGGAAGTTTGCAGAAATATTTGAGTTGCACTCATTCAGGAGTCCATAACTCATTTTCTTTTAAACATACCACTGTGATGTAATCAGGCCAAAAGAAATAATTGACAAACTGTTAAATATTATTTTTTTTTTTTTGTTTCAATAGTTTTTATTGGTGACACATAGAAAAGCACAATCCATTTTAACATAGCTTGTTTCAATACAAAACAACAGAACTCAATAAAGTAACATTTCAAACTTAATACTTTCATGTAGCCATCCAGTATTTATAACTTTTCTCCCCTCCCCCTCCCCTTCCCCCCCCCCTCCCTCTCCCTCCTCCCTTCTTGTATACCCCTCTAATATGTCTCCTCCCGTGTACCCCCTTGAAATATACTATTAATCATAGTTTATTAAGAATTAGACTTCTTCCCCGTTGTGTTAACTTGGCCAAGTAAGGATTCCAAATCCCAAGAAATCGCAGCTTACGTTTATAAGACCCTCTGGCCTCTTGCACTTCCCAAGTGAGTACCTGATGTATTTGATTTCGCCAATGCCAATATTCTGGTTTGTTCTGTGAGGTCCATTGCTGCAAAATACATTTTCTTGCAATTAAGCAAAGTTTACGGCATAGCAAAGCTTCACTTGTTCTGAACCCACGAAAAGCATCCGGGCAATCAAGCACTACTTGAGCAGGTGTACCCTGTATACAATTTGGCATCATGAGAGAAAGAAAAGCCACCACCCTCTTCCAAAAACATCTTATATGCGGGCATCCCCAAAACCCATGATATAGAGAATTGTCGGCTAGGTTACACTTCAAACAAGTGGGCGTCCTTATTCCCCCCGCACGGTAGAGCTGCACTTGCGAAAAGTATGCTCTATGTATAACTCTGTACGCACACTCCCTATACCCTGCACCAGTAATTAAGTGTGTTACATTCTTAAGATGTGCTGCTATATCCCATGATGTTAAATCTTGGCCTACATCTACCTCCCAACGCCTCTTAAGCTGAGCTAGATCTTTCCCAGGTACTAGGGACCAAATTTTCTTTTGCAAATTCGAGATGGAGGGAGCCTCATTTGAAACTTCAGCAAAAAAGTTTAAAATTTTTTCTCCCAAACGGATTTGAAGTGACACCTTATTAAGAGAATTAACATAGTGTTTCAACTGACAATGTGCAAAGGTGTCACCCCATCGAATTAATTCTTGAGGGATCAAATGATTTAAGAGTTGAAGCTCTCCTGTGTGGCTTACCACTGTCTCCAGACTGCTAAAGCCCTGTGCCTCCCAACGCGCAAAAACTGAATTTTCCTGACCGGGTCCAAACATCGGATTCCCTCTAATCGTTAAGAGTTCCGACACCTGAGGGTCCCCTCCCAGAAGTTTCCCCAAAAACCTCCATGCATCTCGTACAGGTCCCAACAGAACAGAGTTACCTCTCAGTTGTGCCAATGATGGACCATCCCCATGCAGCAGCGAGACCAAATGAAATGGTTTAAACAATTCCCTTTCTATGCCCAATGGTGTGTGATATTCAGAAAGACAAATCCAATCGCGTACCTGTCTCAAGTTACATGCTATGTTATAGAATTTAATATTGGGCAGTCCTATACCACCTTGTTTCCATCCCCCCAATAGTAAGGGCAACCGTATCTTTGCCTTTTTATAAGCCCAACAAAACCTCGTCACCAATCTATAGAACAGTCGTATATCTTTCTGTACTAATTTTATTGGCAATGTTTGCATGACATATAGCCATCTAGGAAGAATTACCATGCGTATCAAGCACAGTCGTCCTGACAGTGACAGTGTCAACGCCCTCCAGGCGTCCAACTGCTGTCTTGTTTTCTCTAGCAGCCATTGCATGTTGGATCTTTGTATATCCCCTGTCCTTGTAGTCAACAGGACCCCCAAATATCGAAAAGAGCCCTCCACCCAACGTAAGGGAAACTGTCCCACCCATGTACTACGGGTCTCTGCTGTTATAGCCAGTGCCTCTGATTTGTTATGATTAATTTTAAATCCTGAGTATGTTCCAAATTCTAAGAATATTTCCAATAAGTCTGCCAGTGATTCCCGAGGCTTAGTGAGCACCACTAGCAGATCATCAGCAAAGGCTGCCACTTTAAATTCTTGATCGCCAAACTTCACCCCACTAATTGACGCACATGAGTAGATATCACGGATCAGAGGATCCATGTATAGTGCAAAAAGTAAGGGTGAAAGTGGGCAGCCTTGACGAGTTCCCCGCTGTATTTGAAATACTTCGGATTGCAACCCATTCACCCACAATTTAGCCAGCGGTGCCTCATATAAAACTGTTATCGCCCTCGTAAACCACCCCTGAAATCCATATTTTCCTAGGACAGAAAACAAAAAAGGCCACTCCACCCGATCAAATGCTTTTTCAGCATCAAAGCTGATCATAATAGCTGGGTCACCCGTGTTCTCTAGACGTTCTAGGGAAGCTAAGATACATCTAAGATTCCTAGTTACCGACCTTCCCTGAACAAACCCCACCTGTGCCTCGTGTATAATACCTGGGAGTACGCGTCTCAACCTATTCGCCAAGATCTTTGCAAAAAGCTTAACCTCGTGGTTAAGAAGCGAGATTGGCCTATAAGATGTTACTAGGGTGTGATCTCTTTTAGGTTTAGGCAATACTATTATTTGAGCTAAATTGAGGTGTTTTGGCATCTGACCACACTCTACCCAGGAATTAAACGCTGCAGTTAAAGGTAAAACTATAGAATCCCCCAATACTTTGTAAAATTCTGCTCTTAATCCATCCGGGCCCGGAGCTTTACCAAGCTTGCAGCTTCCTATGGCCCAGCTCACCTCATCGCTACTAATAGGAGCATTCAAGAATTTACATTCTTCCTGTGATATATGTGGTAGCGAGACATTGTCTAAATAAAGGGCTTCGCTAATTCCACTCTCATCTCCTGGCTTATACAGTTGTCGGAAAAATTTCTGAAAAACATCTCTTATTTCTTCATCTGCGTGACATAATTTACCCGCATCATCTCTAATAGTTAAGATATGTCTAGATACACTCTTAGAATTAATCAATTTCGCAAGCATTTTGCCCCCTTTATTCCCATGTCTATAAAGTTGAAATTTGTAATATGCCTGCGACTTAACCGCCCTATCATGCAGTAAAGTATTCAGCGCAGTCTGAGCACTTATTATGTCAAGTCTGTTCTGAGAAGTAGGCTGTTTCCCAAATTTTCTCCGTAAACCAGCTAGGTGTTTTTCCAGGCGTAAGATTTCATTATCTCTGGCTTTCTTATGGTGACTAACGTAACTGATTATGTCCCCCCTTAATACCGCTTTTGCAGCTTCCCAAAATAAACCAGCCCTATCTTTCATCTCGTCGTTATTATGTGAATAGTCCTTCCACTTATTTACAAGGAACTCCTCAAATTTCCCGTCTTTGTACAGATAGCTAGGGAAGGACCAACCTCTTCCCTTTCTCCCTTGGATCCCCCCTTTCCATGTCATCGACACTACTGCATGATCCGAAATTATACACGGGCCAATCTCCGCTTCAACTACATCTGAGAAGCTTGCACGTGAGGCTAGCAAGTAGTCAATCCTAGAATGAGTCTCATGTGCTCTGGACTGATGTGTATATTCCCTGTCTGATGGATGGAGGACTCGCCATACATCTATCAGGTCCAACATTGAGCAGAAATCTGGCAATCCCCTCACTTTCGTTACCCCTTGCCCTGCCGGGGGGCTTGATTTATCCATCTGAGGATTCCAAGCCGTATTAAAGTCTCCCCCTAGTACCAAAGGTATAGTTTCAATTTGGGACAAAATTGTAATTAAATTTTTATAGAATTTTTGGTCAAGTTGGTTTGGTGCATATATACTACCCAGGAGCAACTGTTGTCTGTTTATTGTTGCTCGGCAGAAAATAAAACGACCTTCTGGGTCTTTCACAATGTTGTTAATTTGCAATGCCACCCCTTTTCTGAATAAAATGGCTACTCCTCTTTTCCGTCCCACTGCCGCTGAGGCCACACAGTCCCCGACCCACCATTTTGCTAGTTTGGCGTGTTCATTATCTGTCAGATGCGTCTCCTGCAGAAGCACAATATCTGCCTTAATACGTTGTAAATACTGCAATATTTTAGATCTTTTTATGGGGGAGTGAATACCCCCCACATTCCACGTAACTATCTTAACCATGCTCCTTACAAAAGAATATTACTTGACCCCTCTTATTTAACATCGTGCCTGAGGGGAAACCTGCCCAGCCTCTGGTCCCCCCCCCTCCAGGATTTCAAAGTTTTCATCAATATATGCCTCATATTAAGTCGCTTCTGCAAATGATTCAGTCCTAATCTTCTTATCTGGTACACATTACTAAATATCCCACCTATCCCCCTTCCCGTCCCTCCCCAATACTTCCCCTCCCAAATCCCCTTCATTCCCCTACTATCCCTCTGCGAGATCTTAGTCACTATTGACGCCTCCCCCTCACCCCGCAACCAACCAACCAACCTGAACATAAATGTGAGCCCTTCAATTAAACCAGAACATTGGCTCACCCCCTCAAACATTCCACTTCACTTATTGTGCAAAATATATTCTGTAAGGAACCTCCCATAGATCCCGCTTTACCTAATTTAGCAGGTGTAATAATTTTTAACCTTTTTTTTTTTTTTTCCAGGACTCTCGCCCTCCCCGACTTAAGCCAGAGTGAGCGTGAGTGAGCAAACGTCATGTCTCAATACCTGCAACTCTGCAAACTTTGATCGCCATTAATTTTCTTAAACCTTTTCATGGCGACCAATACATTATATTTATAGATCCAAAACAAATTAAACATTTTATAACATCTCATCTCACTACCATTGCTTTGTTAATAATGAACATTCATTCTGCAAACGTCCAATCTCAAATTGAACCTGTCAGCCTCCTGCTAACCCAGTAAGAGATGTTTTCTCCTGATCCCTCGTGGAGGCGCATACATTGCTCCCTTCCATCAGCGGAATGGTTACATCAAGCTGAAATATTTGTTGCCCCTGTTATTCAAGGGGTCGTCATTAAGGTAGTGTCCAACCATTATTTTGCCAGCCAGCTTGAAGCCCAGTATTAATTAAATGGACTATAAGGCTCTGTTTCACTCTGTTTAAGCTGGGGGGTGGTTCACACTCTAGTAGATAATATTAGACCAGTAGGCAATCCATGATTTTCATCAGAACCAAATTAATCCAACCATTTCTTTTGCCCCTCTCCACTGCTTCTGTACTCTTTGCCACCACCAGCCCCCATGCCTCGTCCACAGCAAGAGAAGGCCAGCAATCAAACAACTTTCCACACTTCCACTTGAGAGCCTATCATCCGCTAAGACTCTGCCAGTAATTGGTGCTCATTAAGCTTTTTCTCAGCCTCTGTTGCTGTCTGAAAGGTCTGCCAGCGATCTTGCACTTGCACCCGCAGTTTCGCGGGAAATTGTAGAGCAAACTTTATCTTTTTTTCCGCCAACTTGGAACATATGGGGTGAAATTTTCTCCTCTGTTCCTGTACTGCTTGGGTATAATCCTGAAAAATCAGTATATTTTGTCCTCCGTACTTCAATGAATCTCTACGTATCTTAAAGCCCTGAAGAATCTCCAACTTATGTTTGTAGTTTAAGATTTTTGCCACTATTACCCTGGGCCTGGCATTTATCTCCAGTTTCCTTCCCACGCGGTGTGCGCGCTCAATTACCAACGGGCCCGCCGAATCCGTCAATGCCAGCTCTTTTGTCAACCAAGTCTCCAGCCATGGCTCCAGATTGCGCTCCGGCAATTGTTCCGTAAGTCCCACAATGCGAACATTATTCCTTCGCGATCTGCTTTCCAAATCTTCAAGTTTTAGCCCCTGTTCTCTCAGTTGTTGTTGTAAGTTTCGCAAGTCGGGGCCATAACTGCGTGTGTCGTCTTCAATTGCAGAGACTCGCGTTTCTAAATCACTTGTTCGCGTTCCCAGACCGTCCAATGCCATTTGGAGATTATCTAGTTTATCATTTAGCGCTGTCCATTTCAGAGCCCAAGCGCTCGTCATTGCGCCGGTCAGCTGGGAGAGCTGCTGTTCCGTAAAACTCGATCCCGCCGCTTCCGGGCCTACCTCCGCCATCTTGCCCTCTGCGGTGCTCGCCTTGTTTTTCCCCCTATTAGCCAGCCGTTGGGTCATTACTGTTGGCGATTTCGCGAAGTATTTTTCCATACGCTTTTGCTGCTTAGCTCAGCGAATTTTGAAGGGCTTTTACGTGTTAAAATAGGCTGTTTGCGGGGTGAGGATCCCGGAGCTGAGGCACCACGCTGCTAGCTCAGCTCATGACGTCACGTGACTCCTGTTAAATATTATTATTTAAGGTTCCAGTCAGACAATTACTGTTTATGGAAAAATAGCAGGTCCCCTGAGCAATGTCCTCAGGATTCTATATATTGTGCAGAGATTTCCGTGCAGAAATCAATGCGTATTACATAACAACACGCATAACTTAATTAGTTAACAGCATTGATAATTGGATGTTAACAAGTAATTATCAGCACTAATTGGCATTAATTAGAATTTATATGCACAACTTACTAAGCGCATTCTGTAACATGTTGCACGTAAATTCTAAGTCGAATAGTTAAAAAGTGGGCATGATTATAGGTGTGGACTGAGAAGACCATTGGCGGTTCTAAAATCCATGCATGTTGTTATAGAATACACCTACTCTGCGTCTAATTTAGGCATCAAGATTTACATCAGGTTTTAGTTGGCTTAATTGACCACAACTAAATTTAGTTGTGTGGACTAGCTCTTGGCGCATTTTATAAAGTACCCCTAAATTAAAGCATACTTTATATAATGCACTTCAATTTCTGTGCAGAAATCTCAGAACGATATATAGAATCTAGCCCTGTCTGGGTGAGGTGGATCCAAAAGCTATAATGTGTGTAGAAAGAGATTCACTCCTTCACATTCTAGGTCTTGAGAGGTGGGAGAAGTCTTGGTTCAAAACCCTGCTTTTGTGGGGTAGTTTTATACAGCATTTTGACATGCGGAAAATGGTTTATAAAATTAAATGGCTGATTATGCACATTTAAGTATGCATGCTAAAAAAAGAGTGCACACCCTTATACATACATCACATGTAGGCATTCCCAAGAGAAAAATCTGGGTGGAGCATGGGTGGAATTGTGATGTGTAGGAACAGGTGTAATTTTGCACATTGGCATTTTGTGCACTATTGGGGTTGGTTCATATTTGATAAAGGTACATCGGCACCTGTGTTGCCTTTATAAAATAGATTTAAAGTAGGCATCATTTTGGACTTCTCATGTGGAGGGGCATTTTCAACCGGGGACGCTCATCTCTAAGAGCGCCCATCTCCGAGGACAGTGCTGCGAAGGGGCAGGGCCGACCGTATTTTCGAACGAGATGGCCGGCCATCTTTCATTTCGATAATACGGTTGGGGCCGGCCAAATGTCAGAGATGGCTGGCCTCGGTTTTTGCCGATAATGAAAACTGAGGTCGGCCATCTCAAACCCGGCCAAATCCAAGGCATTTGGTCGTGGGAGGAGCCAGCATTTGTAGTGCACTGGCCCCCCTGACATGCCAGGACACCAACCGGGCACCCTAGGGGGCACTTCTAAAAATTAAAAAAAAGAAAATTAAAATAGCTCCCAGGTGCATAGCTCCCTTACCTTGGGTGCTGAGCCCCCAAATCCCCTCCAAAACCCACTCCCCACAACTCTACACCATTACCATAGCCCTTATGGGTGAAGGGGGGCACCTACATGTGGGTACAGTGGGTTTGGGGGGGGTTGGAGGGCTCCCATTTACCACCACAAGTGTAACAGGTGGGGGGGAGGGGTAATGGGCCTGCACCCACTAAAACTGCTCCAGGGACCTGTATACTGCTGCGATGGACCTAAGTATGACATTTGAGGCTGGCATAGAGGCTGGCAAAAAAAGTTTTTAAAGTTGTTTTTTTTAGGGTGGGAGGGGGTTAGTGACCACTGGGGGAGTCAGGGGAGGTGATCCCCGATTCCCTCCAGTGGTCATCTGGTCAGTTTGGGCACTTTTTTGGGACTTGGACCTGAAAAAAAGGGACCAAATAAAGTGGACCAAATTCTCGCCAGAGACACCCTTCTTTTTTCCATTATTGGGCGAAGCCAGCCATCTCAAATCATGCCCCTGTCCTGCCCCTGTCCCGCCTTCGCTACCCTACCGAAACACCCCCTTGAAGTTTGGCTGGCTCCACGACAGAAAGCAGTTGGCGCCGGCCAAAATCGGCTTTCGATTATACCGATTTGCCCGACTTTAGGAGATCACCGGCCATCTCCTGATTTGTGTCGGAAGATGGCCGGCGATCTCCTTCAAAAATAAGCTGGCTAGACATCCTGTTATAGAATTGCCAACCGTAGGGTTAATTGAATGTAAAAAGCCTTTTATAAAATCATTTCTTGCGTAAAAGTATACACGAAGACATGTACTGTTAAATGATTTCTCTGAAGGATTTTTTGGGGTGGAGTTTGGGCAGAGTGTGGGCAGAATCACTATTTACACATATTGGACTAGATTCTATATATCACGCCTAAAGATTTGGTGCCGAAGTGAAATTTGCCTAAGCACGTTCTATAAAGTATGTTTCAAATTAGGTGTACTTTATAGAGTAAGCCTAAATTTCTGCACAGTTTATAGAATATGCTGAGTGCCTGTATGCATAACTAAATTTAGTCATGGACAGTTATGCCAAGTAAAATATGGTGTAAATGCCGACGCCTAAATTAGGTGCAGACCAGGTGTATTCTATTACAACACGTGCGGACTGTGAAATATTGCAGGAAGACCTTAGGAAATTGGAAGAATGGGCATCCAAATGGCAGATTAAATTTAATGTGGACAAATGCAAGGTGATGCACATTGGAAAGAATAATCCAAATCATAGTTACCTGATGCTGGGGTCCACCTTGGAGGTCAGCACTCAAGAAAAAAGATCTGGGTGTCATTGTAGATAATATGCTGAAATCTTCTGCTCAGGTGTGGCAGCGGCCAAAAAAGCAAACAGGATTCTAGGAATTATTAGGAAAGGGATGGTGAATGAGACCGAAAATACTACCATGCCTTTGTATCACTCTATGGTGTGTCTGCACCTTGAGTATTGCATTCAGTTCTGATCGCCATATCTTAAAAAAGATATAGTGGAATAAGAAAAGGTTCAAAGAAGAGCGACTAAAATGATAAAGGAGATGGAACTCCTCTCATATGAGGAAAGGCTAAAGAGGTTAGGGCTCTTCAGCTTGGAAACGAGACGGATGAGGGGAGATATGATTGAGGTCTACAAATCCCGAGTGGTGTAGAACGAGTAGAAGTTAATTGATTTTTTTACTCATTCCAAAAGTAGAAAGACTAGGGGACATGCAATGAAGTTACATGAAAATACTTTTAACACAAATAGGAGGAAATATTTTTTCACTCAACAAATAGTTAAGCTCTGGAACTCTTTGCTGGAGGATGTGGTAACAGCAGTTAGTGTATCTGGGTTTAAAAACGATTTGGACAAATTCCTGGAGCAAAAGTCCATAGTCTGCTATTCAGACAGATATGGGAAGCAACTGTTTACCCTGGGATTTGTAGTATGGAGTGTTGCCACAACTTGGGTTTCTGCCAGGTACTTGTGACCTGGCTTGGCCACTGTTTGGAAAACAGGATACTGGGCTACATGGACCATTGGTCTGACCGATTATGGCTACTCTTATGTTCTTAAATAACACGAATAGATTTAAGACATGTCCTTGACCCACCCATTCCTAACCCATGGCCATGCCCCCTTTTCAACTATGCAACTTAGAATTTATGTGCTGCACATAGAATATGTCTAGACAGTTCTGTGCGTAAATTCTAATTAATGTCAATTAGTGCCTATAATTGCTTGTTAATTGGCAGTTATCAGTGCTGATTGGCTTGTTAACCAATTAGGTTATGCACATTGTTATGGAATACACTTCGTTTTCCATGCAGAAATCTTGGCGCGATATATAGAATCTGGGGGATTAGGGGCTTCTATAATCATCTATATATATAAAAGGCAAGACCAACGTTCTATGAAGCCTCCAGCCGGAAGTGTGAAGCGCCAGAGATATCCGGTTTCCCCATGAGTGAAGGAAAACAGCACAGCACGAAATCTCACACAGTGAAGGACTCAGAGGGGGGAGGGGAGAGAGATGCCCTCACTCTCTCTGTAACAAAAACACAGAACAGCAGGAAACTTAACACTGAAGGACTGGACTCGGAGGGGGGAGGGGGAGGGGGAGGGAGAGAGGGCAGGGACACACACTCCCACATGCACACTCTGAAGAAAACCTTGCTAGCCCCCCCGTTTCATTTGCATCAGAAACAGGGCTTTTTTACTAGTATGCCTATATTTAGGTACCCAGAGAGTGCTTGAAGGTGCACATTCTATGAAGGAAAGTAGGTGTGAAATTGGTGGGGACTGGGTCTTACAGTTAACAAGTGGGCTGTTACCCAATATCAACTGCTAATGCAGCTGATAATATGGTGCAGTGAATTATACCTCCAGAGGTGTAGTTAGTTGCATTAAGCATTAGCAGTCATGCAGTTATCGAACTGTACAAAACTTTGTCCCAGCAGCATGATGCCTTCCCCTAAGTGCCAGGAATACTGCCAAAGATAACAGTGCAAGTTTTGCAGCTACTGTAGGGTTAAATTTATTTATTTATTTAACAAATTTATACCCCACATTTTCCCACTAGTTGTAGGCTCAATGTGGCTTACACAATACCGTAGTGTAGGCTACAGTTAGTAAAATACAATTTAACAATGTAATAATCAGATAGTATGCAACGTATAAGACAACAAAGATAATAAAAGATAATTAAAGATGATAAAGTCCATGAATTTTGCTGTAACAAAGAAGAAGTAATTTAAGTTGAGTCTGGAAGGTAGGCCTTCTTGAACAGGGTGGTCTTCAGTAATTTCCTGAAATTTAGATGGTTCTGAATTGATCTTAAGATTTTGGGTAGTGCATTCCATAGCTGTGTGCCTATGAAGGAGAAGCTAGATGCGTAGGTAGATTTGTATTTAAGTCCGTTGCAATCTGGATAATGTAAATTTAGGAAGGATCGGGAAGAGTAGAAACTGTTTCTGGGTGGTAGATCTATTACACTTAACATGTATCCAGGAACATCTCCGTAAATAATCCTATGAATCAAGGTGCAAACCTTAAAGGCAATACATTCCTTAATGGGAAGCTAGTGTAATTTTTCCAGAAGGGGCTTGGCAGATTCGAATTTTGATTTACCAAAGATCAATCTCGCTGCTGTGTTCTGGGTGGTCTGAAGTTTCTTGATTAGTTGTTCTTTGCATCCTGCATAAATTCCGTTACAGTAATCTAAATGACTTAATACCATTGATTGTATTAAGTTGAGGAAGACATCTCGAGGAAAGAAAGGTTTTATACGTTTAAGTTTCCACATCGAGTAAAACATTTTCTTTGTGGTGCAATTTACTTGGGTTTCCAAGGTCATGTTCTGATCAATTGTGACGCGTGGAGGGGCATAATCGAACGCGAACGTCCATCTCCATGTCCGAGAATGGGTACGTGAAGGGGCGGGACAGACCGTATTTTCGAAAAAAATGGCCGCCCATCTTTTTTTTTCGATAATACGGTTTGTGCCCGGCAAATGCATCGGAGTTGTGCGGATTTGAGCTGGGTGGTTTTGTTTTTCAGTGATAATGGAAGCCAAAGGTGTCCAGCTCAAAAAACGAACAAATCCAAGGCATTTGGTCGTGGGAGGGGCCAGGATTCGTAGTGCACTGGTCCCCCTCACATGCCAGGACACCAACCGGGCACCCTAGGGGGCACTTGTAACAATTAAAAAAAAAGTCAAATACCTCCCAAGTCCATAGCTCACTTCTTTTGGGTGCTGAGCCCCTCAAATCCCCCCCAAAACCCACTGCCCACAACTCTACACCATTACCATAGCCCTTATGGCTGAAGGGGGGCACCTACATGTGGGTACAGTGGGTTTTGGGGGCGGTTTGGAGGGCTCCCATTTACCACCACAAGTGTAATAGGTAGGGGGGGATGGGCCTGGGTCTACCTGCCTGAAGTCCACTGCACCCACTAACAACTGCTCCAGGGACCTGCATACTGCTGTGATGAAGCTGGGTATGGCATTTGAGGCTGGCATACAGGCTGGAAAACAAAGTTGTTACAGTTGGGGGTTTTTTGGTGGGAGTGGGCTAGTGACCACTGGGGGAGTCAGGGGTGGTCATTCCCAATTCCCTCCGGTGGTCATCTGGTCATTTAGTGCACTTTTTTGGGACTTGTTCGTGAGAAAAAAAAAAAGGGTCTAAAAAAAGTGACCTAATTTCGCGCTAAAAACGCCTTTCTTTTTTCAATTATCGGCCGAAGGCGCCCATCTCTCCTTGGCCGATAAACACACCCCAGTCCCGCCTTCACCACGCCTCCAACAAGCCCCTGTCAACTTTGTTTGTTCCCGCGACGGAGTGCAGTTGAAGATGCCCAAAATCAGTTTTCGATTATACCGATTTGAGCGCCTTTGCGAGATGGGCGCCTATCTCCAGATTTGGGTCGAAATCTGGGCGCCCATCACTTTCAAAAATAAGGCTGCTAGTAGTTTTAGGCTATCCGAAATAGGAAGAGAGTAAATTTTGCAGTTAACCCACATTAACTATAATAGCAACACGGCTTAGTATATAGGTTCCTTTCCAAGAAATGATGTCCAAAACTGAATACAGTGCTACCAGCAAGGCCTCATCAATGGCCTGGTTGGGTATTATTATCTCCTTTTTTCTCCTGGTTCTGGATCTCTCTATGCAGTCCAGAATGTTTTGCCTTATCAGAATGTTTTGCTATGGAGTTCATTTGTATCCAAAGCAAACTTTAACCAAAAAGCCTGTTTCATATTGCACAGAGCTGCCCCATGACCGATCCCTAAACTCCCCCCCCACCCCCCACTAATACTCTTGTTTCCTTTGTGTGAGCTCATTTTCCCTCCACACTTTGCTATGTATCCCTCAACCAACCAGTTTGTATTTCAATTCATCTCCTTTTGTTCCACCTCCAAGCTACTCATAGTATGAATGAGTCTCCCATGTGGGACAGTTTTAGAAGTTTTGTTGAGGAGTGTGGTAGCCGTGTTAGTCCACTCTTAAGGTTATCAATAGAAATCAAACAAAATAAAACATGGAAAAGAAAATAAGATGATACCTTTTTTATTGGACATAACTTAATACATTTCTTGATTAGCTTTCGAAGGTTGCCCTTCTTCCTCAGATCGGAAATAAGCAAATGTGCTAGCTGACAGTGTATATAAGTGAAAACATTCAAGCATTACTATGACAGTCTGACAGGGTGGGAGGAGGGGGGTGGGTAGGAAGTATGCATGGGGACATCAAAGCATATCATTGATATTCTAACAGAATGGGTGTGGATAGGTGAGGGGAGGGTGATCAACAGAGACATACAGCTTTATGGTTTATAATGGACTAGGAACCCCAGATCCTTGTTAAGTCCTTTCTGTTGGGTGTTAAAATATTCAATCATTCTGACTTCAAAAGTCTTACGTTCTTGTATGGTTTTAAAGTTTTGTTGAAATTTAAATATACCATTTCCAGTGCACCTCCATCATCTAAAATAAAAAATAAAATTGCGAATTTACCATTAGAAATATGTAACATATCATTAAAATTCTCTTCGATATCTGGAGGTTGCAGGGTGGCCCATGTAACAACAATTTTTACAAAGGATTCCAAGGGTGTTCCTGGAAACTACAGGCTGGTAAGCCTGCTGTCAGTGCTAGGTAAAATTAAAGATAGACATAGAAACATAGAAAAATGAAGGCAAATAAATACGATATGGCCTATCCAGTCTGCCCATCCATGCCATCTACTATCCCTTTCTCTCCCTTAGAGATCCAATGCTTTTGTCCCAAGCTTTCTTGAATTCAGATACATTTTCATCTCCATCACCTCCACCAAGAGGCTGTTCCACAAATTCACCACCCTTTCTGTGAAGAAGTATTTCTTCAGGTTACTTCTGAGTCTATCCTCTATCACCTTCATCATATGTCCCTTGTTCCAGAACTTCCTTTCAATTGAGACTCACCTCCTGTGCATTTATGTCATGTGGAGGGGAATAATCGAATGGCGCCAGCAAAATACATGGCCGGCGATGTATTTTGGCAGTGCCGCAAACAGCTGGCCAGACCTGTATTTTCGAAAAAGATGGCCGGCCATCTTTTGTTTCGATAATACGGTTCCGGCCAGCCACGTGCATAGCTCCCTTACTTTAGGAGCTGAGCCCCCCCCCCCCAAAAAAAAACCCCCACTACCTACAAATGTACTGCACCCACTAAAACTGCTCCAGGGACCTGCATACAGCCTCTAGGACTTATTGCTGCTGTATAACTTTGGCACACCAGTTGACACCTGAAGACTAATCTCTTTGAAAAAGTCCTTTATTTGAATAAGCACGTTTACTCACAGTTAACTGCAGATCAGAGGTTGTGCCCCACTGGCAAAGAGTCCCCTGGTACTAAGATTAGCAGTAGGTCAGAGCTGGCACAATGGTGTACAATGCCCTCTTTCAGCACCACTCAAGGTAAGAACTACGTTCTCTAACGTGGGTAACACAGGAAAGGGAACTAAAACTGGCTTATAAAAATGGCCACTACCGCATGGACTACAACAGGAAACAAAACAGGGCACACTCTGACCCAGTAAGCAGGGGGAAAGCACCAGGGGAGTAGAGTCTACCAACTACCAATACCTACACCCACCACAATGCATTGCTGATGTGACTCTGCAGTGCAAATAACAGAAAAGGTGTCACACTCACCCCAGAGCCACATCACAAGCAGGAAAAGGCTGTCGGAGGACAGAACACATTCTGCTGTCATGGAGGTGGGTACGGCATTTGAGGCTGGCATACAGGCTGGAAAAAAAGTGTTTAAAGTGGGGGTTTTTTGGTAGGAGGGGGTTAGTGACCACTGGGGGAGTACGGGGAGGTCATCTCCGCTTCCTTCCGGTGGTGATGTGGTCAGTTTGGGCACCTTTTTGAGGCTTGGTCGTAAAAATAAAAGGACCAAGTAAACCCGGCGAAATACTGCTTAACACTGTATTTTTTTTCCATTATCGGCGAAAGCCGGCTATCTGGTAGCCACGCCCATACCTGCCCGTGTCCCGCCTTCGCTTCGCCGTTGACACGCCCCTTTGAACTTTCACCGGCGAGGCAACGGGAAAGCGGCGATGCTGTCAAAAAAAGCAGCTTTTGATTATACCGATTTCGCCACTTTTCCGAGATCGTCGGCCACCTCCCAATTTGTGTCGGGAAATGGCCGGCGATCACTTTCGATTATGAGCTGGATAGGTATTTAAACTTCTCTATCATATCTCCCCTCTCCCACCTTTCTTCCAAAGTATACATATTGAGATCATTAAACCTGTCTCCATATGCTTTATGATGAAGACCACTGACCGTTTTAGTAGCTGCCCTCTGGACCGACTCCATCCTGATTATATCTTTTTGAAGGTGTGGTCTCCAGAACTGTACAGGGAACAAGAAAACACCAAAAACCAAAAGAACCAGCCAGTAGCTGAAAGTCAATTGAAGGTTATTAAAAGAAACCTTCAGTATAAAAAGTGCTTGCATGGTCCTATCATGTGTTAATAAAAGCCCAATATATTTCGGCAACATACTGCCTGCATCAGGGGCACGCTCATTCTTTTATCATAAGGATATGTAACACACCTAAAAATAATACAACAAAACAAACTATGTACATAAAATAAAATCATAACAATCCTATATTAATATATGTGTAATTAAGCTGAATAAACAATAAGAGTGGACACAAAATTATTCAAAATTGCATGTCAGTTGTGAGGAATTGCAGGATGACTTCAGGAGATTAGAAGACTGAACAACTAAATGGCAGATCACATTTAGGGGGGAATTCATCAAGCAGTCTTAGGGGTTTAAGTAATGTTACTTGCCCTTTAAATTACCTTGGCAATTTGCCTGACTTAAATTACCATGGCAATATTTAAGTTGTCATGGGTTAAGTAATAATGAGATGCAAAACATGTTCTATGCAAATCCTATGATGCACCACAAGCCATGATAGGGCCATAAAATAACAGTAAAATAACCCCAGCTTTTTGCTGGAGTCAATTCACTACCAGGAAGCATCAAATTGCAAAGCAGCGGCCCGATGCTTCTGGGCCAATTGCACAGGGTCCCCTTGGCTTCCTGGCTCTCCTCCAGGCTGAAGCCTCCCCCCCCCCCCCCCCCCCCATGGTCAAGTCATGCACACCCCCACCCCTAACATAGTCCAAGCCCCAATTTCCCCCTCCCCCAACCCCAGATAGCCCTTGCTCCCTCTAAGGGCTACCATTTCAACTGTGGTAGTCCAGGGGGTTCTTCAGGCAGGACCAATGCCCAGTTGCTCTTCCCAATCCAGCGCTGGCTGCAAAATGGCACCACTAGTGGTTGTTTTTGTGCATTTCTGTCCTTTGAGGATAATTTGTATAAGCTTTGCTTCTTTTCTCCTGACCCTATCCTATATAATAATTTGCACTTCCAACGTTCTACGTCTGGATGCCTGGGTTTGTAACATCCATAAGCACTCATTGCCAAGCCCTCGCGTCAAAACGTAATGACGTCAGAGGGCAGAACAGTGAGAGGGAAGGGAAGCCAGCGCCAGCCAACCAGAGAATGTTCATGTTGGAATTTATTGTATTTTACATGCATTGCCTGTCACCTATTATTTCTCTGTGATTACTCTGTGACCTCTGATGTGAATTACTTAGAGAGGTCACACAGCTATGTAACTTCCTGTGGGGGTTAGACACAGCAGATGCAGCACATGCAGCACATGGAGCACATGGAGCTCATGATCTCTCCTAACCTGAGAGGATCTATGGTGGTGTGAGCATCCATTACCATCTAAGCACATGGAAGGAGCTGATAATACAAATGTATAGTAATATGTATATATAAGCCTGTCTGATTATAATCTAACTACAAACTGTGAGTAAACAGATGTTTTGTTACTTCAACTTTAAAGTGACTCAGCAGTGAATTATTCAGGGGTGAATGAGAGAGAGATGAAGAAAGAAATTAACATTTCTAAAGCTGAAGCTGTGTGTACTAAAATCTGCTAATTATTTACTACAAATAATCCAACAAAAGGGTTATGGGCCCAGGGCCAGGAATTGAAAAAAGAAGAGAAATATTACCAGGCAGAAAAAAAGGCCACATTTTTCTCTTAAGTTTTAAAGGAAAGAATCAGTCTGTCTCTCTCTCCCCCCCACACAGCAGACAGAAGGCTAAGAAAATGGCTGAGGGAAGAAATTCACCATTTTTCTATTCTCTCAAGGTGCCTAAATTAACTGAGTTTAATTATCAGCAGTGGGAACTAAGATTCATATGTCTCCTTCGAGCAAAAAGATTAAATATATGCTTAGACCAAGACAGAACAGCTGAAAATATGGCTGAATGGGACAATGCAAACTATTATGTGAAGTGCATGCTTTTGGAAGCTCTCTCAGAGAAACAAGCCATATTAGTGGAGGGAAAAGATACACCAAAGGACATTTTATATAAACTGAGAACTATGTATGCAACTACATATGCAAAGCAGCAACCAATTTGGTTGGCAGAGTTGAATGAAACCAAATTAAGGGATAAAAATGAATGTAATGATCACATTATGCATCTTATGTCTTCATTTCAAAAGCTAGAACTTTCTGGAATTCCCATGTGTGATGCATTGAAAAGAGCATTTCTTTTTACCTCACTATCAAAGAAGTTTGATGTTTTTAGGTCTGTAAATGAGGCCATTGAAGGGCAATCTTTTGAACAGGCAACATCAAAACTAAGGCAGGAATGCATAATAAATGATTCTGAGGAGATGTGTTCTCAAAGTCAGTCAGAGAGAAATGAAACAAATTTCTTGGCAAAGAACAGAGGAAGGCGGAGCTATGGGAAAACTCCACCCAAGGGCAAGCTGATTTGCTACTCATGTGGAAAGGAGGGACATGTATCTAAATGGTGTAAGGAAACACAAAACACTCCCTCTAGCTCACCTAAGCCAATGGAACTAAAGAATTTTCAAACCAGGAAATGTATGAAGGACAAAGATAAACACAAGGGTTTTCTAATGGCAGAAAAATCTTTGACTATGGTAAATAATAATTCAAATGAAAGTACTTGGATTTTGGATTCGGGGAGCACATGCCATTTAACCAATTGTAAGGATTTCTTTCAGGAAATGTGTCCAGAGGAAGGTATTCTTAAAACTGCAAACGCAGGGACTGCTAAGATCCAAGCAAAAGGTATTGGATTCTTAAAATGCAAAGTGTCTAATGAAGTTAAAGAAATTCCTGTAAGTGATGTCTTGTATATTCCCCAAGCAGTTTGCAATATGCTTAGTGTATCTACATTAGATAAGAAGGGATTTGCGATTCATTTTGAAAACAGTAAGTGCACAATCTCTAAAAATGATGAAGTGTATGCTGAAGCTTTTATGCATAATGATGTTTATAAGCTGAACATTTCAGGTGAAGCCTCACATATGGCGCAAGTAAGGAAGAATGATGGTAAATGTAGTCTGGAAATCTGGCACCGCCGCCTGGGACATCGTGATTCTAAGGTGATCCAGGATCTTTACAGTAAGCAACTGGCCACCGGCATTCAGATAAGTGCAGATGCTGGTAAAATGGAGAAATGCATAGACTGTGTTACTCAAAAAGGTGTGAGACCCTCATTTCCTGCATACACAGGAAATAGGAGTAATAAAGTGCTGGACTTAATACACAGTGACTTATGTGGACCGTTTAATATCCCATCATTGGGAAATAACAGATTTGTGCTAATATTCTTGGATGATTTCTCTAGATACTGTGTGGCCTATTTGCTGAAAGAAAAAAGTCAAGTCACAGACATGCTGAAGAAATACGTAGCCATGGTGAGCAATAAATTTGAAAGAAAACCAAAGGTTCTTCAGACCAACAATGGTGGTGAGTTCACTTCACAAAGCATGCGCACATTTCTAGAACAAGAAGGCATTCAGCATATCACAACAGTAGCTTATACACCAGAGCAAAATTCTGTTGCAGAGAGAAAATTTAGGTCACTTGTGGAAATGACCAGGTGTATGCTGTCAGATAGCAATCTCCCTAAAAGACTATGGGGGGAAGCCATTCTCACAGCAGTGTACCTACAAAACAGAATGCCAACTAAAGGCGCTGAGCGCACACCACATGAGACATGGCATGGTAGGAAGCCAAACCTGTCACACATAAGAACATTTGGAAGTACAGCATATGCTCATGTACCAAAGCAAAGAAGGCATAAGCTGGATTCCACAACAGAAAGGGGCATTTTAGTTGGCTATGCTCCAGGACACAAAGGATATAGAATTTTGAATCTGAAAACTGGAATTGTTGGCATAAGACATGTTACATATTTTGATGAAAACAAGAGGGTTGATAAAGGCTGGATTATCCCAGATGAGCCTTATCATCCAGAATATGAAACTAGAACCATAATAGACATGCCAGTGTATATAAATGCCATACCAAGGCAGATGTCTGAAAGCAACTCACCTGTATCTAACGAGGAACAGGCAGAGGAAGCAGACACAGAAAGGATCATTGAAGAAGACAGTACAGTTGGAGAAGGGGAATCAATTGGAGAAGGACTCTCAGATATAGAGGATGCAGAAAGGTCAGACCAACCTGTTGTCAGACGCTCATCCAGGGAAAACAAAGGTGTTCCACCCCCAAGACTGTCTTACCTAACAAAGTCAGCAGAAGCTCAAGAGCCCTTAACATGGGATGAGATTGAGAAAATGTCAGCAGAAGAAGCTGCTGAATGGCATAAAGCTGCACAAGAAGAAATTGATGCATTGGATAAAAATAATACTTGGATTCTTACAAAATTACCTCCTGGCAAGAAAGCTATAGGATGCAAATGGGTATTCAAGTTAAAAAGGAATGCACAAGGAAAAGTGGAAAGGTATAAAGCCAGATTAGTCGCAAAGGGATATCTTCAAAAATATGGAGAAGATTTTGATGAAGTGTTTGCACCTGTAGTGAAACACACGACAATCAGAACACTTCTGAGCATTGCAGTCTCAAAAGGCATGCAAGTCAAACACATTGATGTGAAAACAGCGTTTCTTCACGGAGATATAACTGAAGACTTGTACATGGAACAGCCAACAGGTTTCATAAATACAAAACAAAGACAGCTAGTGTGTAAATTAAACAAAGGTCTTTATGGATTAAAGCAAAGTGCAAATGTTGGAATGAAAAATTGCATGAAATATTGACAAATTTAGGATTTAAGCAAGGTGAAGCAGATAAATGCTTGTACACTAGGTGCACAAATGGACAATATGCATACATTTTAGCTTTTGTTGATGATCTGCTCATTGCAAGCGAAAGTGAGCAAGAGTACAAGGACATTGTAAAGTGTTTAAACCTGAATGTTGAGATAAAAGAACTTGGTAATGTGTCATACTATCTTGGTATAGAAATTGAGAAACAAAATGATGGTTCTTATCTTCTAAGCCAGAAGCAGAAAATAAATGAGCTTATTGAAAGTTTAGGTATGCAAGATGCCCAAGTTGTAAGCACTCCCATGATCACTGATTTTCTGAAGGATGAAACAGTAAGAGAACCTTTACCAGATAACATCCAATATAGATCAGCCATAGGTAAGCTTTTATATCTAGCTACCACATACAGGGCTGATATAGCAAATGCAGTAGGAATTTTGAGCAGAAGGGTCAGCTCACCTACCAAATCAGATTGGACTGCAGTTAAAAGGATGGTAAGGTATTTAAAGGGTACCATTGATTGTAAATTAAAGATTTCAGCCAATAGTAATCCAAAACTAATATGTTACTGTGATTCAGATTGGGCAGGGGATCATTCTGATTATAAATCCACAAGTGGATATGTGTTTATGTATGGAAATGTACACATTTCATGGGCCAGTCATAAACAAAGTATTGTGAGTTTGTCTTCTACAGAAGCTGAATATGTGGCAGCATCGGAAGCGTGCAGAGAACTGATGTGGATTGAAAAACTTTTGCTGGATTTCGGAATAGCTGAAAAGAGACCAATCCAGATAATGGAAGATAATCAGAGCTGCATCCGACTGTCACAGAATGACAAGGTTCAGTCACGCACCAAGCACATCGCAACGAAATACCACAACGTGCGAGAGCTGGCGAAAGAAGGGGTCATCAGTCTACACTATTGTCACACCAGTGAGATGACAGCTGACATCATGACCAAACCGTTACCCAGAGAACATTTTGTGAATCTGCGTATAAAGCTTGGACTTTGTATGAATAAATAATTGCATGACAGTTATGCATGAGAAGGGGTTTGTTGGAATTTATTGTATTTTACATGCATTGCCTGTCACCTATTATTTCTCTGTGATTACTCTGTGACCTCTGATGTGAATTACTTAGAGAGGTCACACAGCTATGTAACTTCCTGTGGGGGTTAGACACAGCAGATGCAGCACATGCAGCACATGGAGCACATGGAGCTCATGATCTCTCCTAACCTGAGAGGATCTATGGTGGTGTGAGCATCCATTACCATCTAAGCACATGGAAGGAGCTGATAATACAAATGTATAGTAATATGTATATATAAGCCTGTCTGATTATAATCTAACTACAAACTGTGAGTAAACAGATGTTTTGTTACTTCAACTTTAAAGTGACTCAGCAGTGAATTATTCAGGGGTGAATGAGAGAGAGATGAAGAAAGAAATTAACATTTCTAAAGCTGAAGCTGTGTGTACTAAAATCTGCTAATTATTTACTACAAATAATCCAACAGTTCAGGTACAAATCGAGGGGAATAGAGAATAGCGAAGGGAGGGAGGGAAGGGAAGAGAAGGGAAGGGAAGGGAAGGGGAGGGGAGGGGAGGGGAGGGCAGGGCAGAGGAGAATGGATGGGATGGGAGGACAGTAGAGGAGAGAATCACGGGACACGGATGGCAGGGCAGAGAAGAGGAGAATCGCTGGACATGGAGGGGAGGGGAGGGAAGAATTGCTGGACATGGAGGCATAGGCGCCGACTCCGTGGGTGCTGTGGGTGCTCTAGCTCCTCCAATATTTGACCCACCCAAAGTGCCGGAAAGGAAGGTCCCAGCCAGCCCAACCTGTGCTGCCCGCCCTCTTCTCCCAGTCCTTTGCCTGCTCTTCTCCTTCCTGCCTTCGGCGCTTCAGCCTGCCTTCCCTTCTCTCTCAGCTCTGCCTCTGGTCCCGCACTCATTTCCTGTTTCCGCAAGGTAAGAACTTTTAAATTCTGGGCGGCACACAGGAAGGCGAGGGGCAGGCGAAGGACTGGGAGAAGAGGGCGGGCAGCACAGGTCGGGCTGCCACTCGGAGGAGAGGGAGAGAAAGAGAGGGAGGGAGGCGGGGGGTCTGGAACTCAGAGGAGAGGGGGGCCTGGAACTCGGAGGGAAGGAGAGGGGGGCCTGGAACTCGGAGGGGAGGAGAGGGAGGGAGGGAGGGGGCAGGGCCGGTCCTAGGGTCTTTGGCACCCCCTGCAGACTATGAGTTGGCGTCTACGCGCCCCACCTTCCGGCACCCGCGTGCCCCCGCCCCGCCCCGCACCCCCCCAGAATCTCCTTTCTCTCTTCTCCCACCCTGCCCCTGTCCAGCGATTCTCCTTCACCCCATCCCCCGCCGCCCTTGGTGCTTTAAATCTTTAATTTACCTCCATTCCAGCAGCCACGTCATTTGAAAGCCTTGCCCCGTCTCTAGCCTTCCCTCCCTTTGTGAGTTCATTCTGCAGTCCCGCCCTTGAGGAAATGACGTCAGAAGGCGGGACTGCGGAATGAACTCACAAAGGGAGGGAAGGCTAGAGATGGAGCAGGGCTTTCAAATGATGCGGCTGCTGGAACTGAGGTAAGTTAAAGATTTAAAGCACCAAGGGCGGCGCAGTATGGCAGCGCAGTGCTGCAGCAGTGCCCTTGAAGGCAGGCGCCCCCTGCGGCGCTTACCCCGCTTACCGGGTTTGACCGGCCCTGGAGGGGGGCATGGAACTCGGAGCCCGTATGTCGTACGCGTTAATGAGCACTGTATCAATCTCAAAATGGCCACGAGGCAGGAACTCGCGCCACAACTGGCCGTTGATGTCCAGACTCCTGTGCCGCTCAAACTCCATCATAACCAGCAGGGTGGTGGGAAGCGGGCGAGCGTGGAACTCGCACCACAACTCGCCTCTTAACAGTTCCATTAAAAACATAATCGCCATTACATGATAACCTTGCTAGTGCCCATATCATTTGTGTGAGAAATGGGCCTTTTTTACTAGTATTTTATATTGTAAATCCCTTAATTCTATTTCAACCAAGCAGTTTATCAAATAAAGATGATATTGGATGAAACCTGAATTTAGGTCATCACATCTTCAGGTAGATATAGTAGAACTAGAAAAGGTTCAGAGAAAGGCGACCGGAATTGTTAAAGGGGATGTAATGATTCTCATTTAAGGAAAGACTAAAGAGGTTAGGGCTCTTCAACTGAAGGCAAATATGATAGAGAACTACAAAATCCTGAATGAAGTAGAATAAGTAAAGAGAAATCGATTGTTTACTTTTTCAAAAAGAACGGGCTAAGGGCCACACCGTGAAGTTACTAGATAGTATATTTAAAACAAATCCTAGAAATTTTCACTCAATGCATAGGGGGTATTTTGTAAAATCAAATTAGTGCGTGTTATCTACCACAAAACTCATTTTATTCCTATAGGCCATGCTGCAGATAACATGCACTAATCTTTGCTAAAAGACCCCACAATTAGAGTGGAGGAGTGGCCTAGTGGTTAGGGTGGTGGACTTTGGTCCTGGGGAACTGAGGAACTGAGTTTGATTCCCACTTCAGGCACAGGCAGCTCCTTGTGACTCTGGGCAAGTCACTTAACCCTCCATTGCCCCATGTAAGCCGCATTGAGCCTGCCATGAGTGGGAAAGTGCGGGGTACAAATGTAACAAAAAAAATTAGGCTTTGGAGCTCATTGCTGGAAGATGTGGTAAAAGCAGTTAGTGTGGCTGGCTTAAAAAAAAAAGGTTTGGCTAAATTCCTGGAAGTAAAGTCCATAGACTGTTATTAAGGTACCTCATGAAAGGCTACAGAAGAAATTGGAGGATCATGGGATAGGAGGAAATGTCCTATTGTGGAATAAAAACTGGTTGAAGGATAGGAAACAGAGAGTGGGGTTAAATGGGCAGTATTTACAATGGAGAAGGGTAGTTAGTGGGGTTCCTCAGGGGTCTGTGCTAGGACCACTGCTTTTTAATATATTTATAAATGATTTAGAGATAGGAGTAACTAGCGAGGTAATTAAATTTGCTGATGACACAAAGTTATTCAAAGTCGTCAACTCGCGAGAGGATTGTGAAAAATTACAGAAGGACCTTACGAGACTGGGAGACTGGGCGGCTAAATGGCAGATGACGTTTAATGTGAGCAAGTGCAAGGTGATGCATGTGGGGAAAAAAGAACCCAAATTATAGCTACATCATGCAAGGTTCACGTTAGGAGTTACGGACCAAGAAAAGGATCTGGGTGTCGTCGTCGATAATATACTGAAACCTTCTGCTCAGTGTGCTGCTGCGGCTAGGAAAGCAAATAGAATGTTGGGTATTATTAGGAAAGGTATGGAAAACAGGTATGAGGATGTTATAATGCCGTTGTATCGCTCCATGGTGCAACCACACCTTGAGTATTGTGTTCAATTCTGGTCGCCGCATCTCAAGAAAGATATAGTAGAATTGGAAAAGGTGCAGCGAAGGGCGACTAAAATGATAGCGGGGATGGGACGACTTCCCTATGAAGAAAGACTAAGGAGGCTAGGGCTTTTCAGCTTGGAGAAGAGATGGCTGAGGGAAGACATGATAGAGGTATATAAAATAATGAGTGGAGTGGAACGGATGGATGTGAAGCGTCTGTTCATGCTTTCTAAAACTGCTAGGACTAGGGGACATGCGATGAAACTAGTGTAGTAAATTTAAAACAAATCGTAGAAAATTTTTCTTCACCCAACGCATAACTAAACTCTGGAATTCGTTGCTGGAGAACGTGGTGAAGGCAGTTAGCTTAGCAGAGTTTTAAAAGGGGTTAGACAGTTTCATAAAGAACAAGTCCATAAAGCACTGCTAGATGGACTTGGGAAAAATCCACAATTCCAGGAATAACATGTATAGAATGTTTGTACGTTTGGGAAGCTTGCCAGGTGCCCTTGGCCTGGATTGGCCGCTGTCGTGGACAGGATGCTGGGCTCGATGGACCCTTGGTCTTTTCCCAGTGTGGCATTACTTATGTACTTATGTAAGGCAGACCTGTGGAAAACCACTGCTTATCACTGGGCTACTTTTTGGGACTATCAGGTACTTATGACCTGGATTAGCCACTGTTAGAAACAAGATACTGGGCTAGATGGACCTTTGATCTGACCCAGTATGACAGTTCTGATGCTCTTATATTCTTATGCTGGTCACTCAATTATACAAACTGATCAGATTTTTCTAGCACATCCTTATTTTGTCAGAACCATAGAGCTTCAGATTTTGCTTTGTGCTGAATTCTGCATATTTCATCAATCCTTGCTTGAGTAGATTCTCCCTTAGTTTTATGACCACTCAAGTGAGGCCTTTAATTTCCATCCTTCTCTCTATTACACTTTTATTTTTTAAGAGTGACTGCATTTGCAAATATTTAATTCCATGGAACAACTCTCATTTCAAAAAATCAAGGTAACAGATTTACCAGTAGATCCCAGATTTTCTTTGAGCTTGTTTTATACCCCACTATATATGCCATCTGCCCCATTAATTTTGTCCACTTTTGTTTTGTTAGTTCTATCTAAACATTGCTTTGTTGCAATATTTACATCACTACCAAATGTGTAGTCCATGTCACTGAGAGGGTTAGGATATGAACCGATCTCCCCTGTGTTCATTTCATTTATTCTACCTGTCTTTATGAAAACAACCAAGGCAACTGACACAAAACATTCATGAAATCAAACAAGATTATTTTAAATGTACCTTTATGACCTTGCCAACAATAATTATTTCTGTTAACATAAGAATAGCCATACTGGCTCAGAGCAATGGTCTATATAGTCCAGTATCCTGTATCCAACTGTGGCCAATCAGGTCACAAGTACCTGGCAGAAACCCAAATAGTAGCAACATTCCATGCTGCCAATTCCAGGGCAAGCAGTGGCTTCCCCATGTCTATCTCAATAGCAGACTATGGACTTTTCCTCCAGGAACTTGTCCAAATCTTTTTTAAAGCCACTTACGCTAACAGCTTTTACCACACCCTCCAGCAGCAAGTTCCAGAGCTTAACTGTTTGTTGAGTGAAAAAATATTTCCTCCTATTTGTTTTAAAACTATTTCCATGTAACTTCATTGAGTGTCCCCTAGTCTTTTCATTTTGGGGTACAGGAAGACATCAGAGGGGAAGGCAATGGCAAACCACCCCACTAACAGTCTGCCAAGAAACCATCATGCAAGCGATGGCCCCCAATAATGACTTGGTATTTGCATACAAAGGACTATCTTTACCTTACTTGCCTCCTTACTGTAACTATTAATATTGCGTGTAAGATTTCCCTGGAAGTGAAGGAGGAAGATTAGCACAGAAGAGTTAAAATTTTAAAAAAGAAATGTAATGAAACAAGCAAGAAAAAGAAATTATTTTAAACAGATTAGATGAGTTTTAAATAACTTAAAACATTAACCTCAACACACGAAAGAACACCATAGGGCCAATATTTAAAGCAATTTAAGAGGGCAGGAGCCTCTCCTTCCCACTTAAATTGCTTTCTGCTGCTTAAGCAGGCATATTCAGTAGCACTTAACTGGAGAGTGCGACTGAATATTCCCTCAGACCACCCAAATAAAAAGTGGGCAGGTCAGGGACAGCGCTGAGTGCTGGCACCCGCAAAGCTAAGTGGCTTAATTTAGAGACCGCTTAGCTATGTGGGTGCTGGTTCTGAATATAAGGCTGGCACCCACATAACTTTTTTATATTCCTTTAAAAAAAAACCCCAAGACCCCTCTTGCCTCCCCGCCAATGTCCCCTCTTTCCTTCCTCTTTCCCCCCAGCCCACATCAAGACCCCCTGCCCCCACAGCTATGCAAGTAGGCCCTCCCCATGGGCCTAACTGTATCCCTGGTGGTCTAGCAGGGTCGTTGGGGGCAGGAGCACAGCCCTCTCACTCCTGCCCCTTGCGGCACCTCTCTAAAATGGCTGCCGTGACCTCTTGTGGCAGCTCATGGCAGCCATTTTAGAGAGGCACTGCAAGAGGCATAAGCGAGGGTGCTGTGCTCCTGCCCCCAATGACCCCGTTGGACCACCAGGGATTCAGGTAAGCCCGGGGAGGGCCTACTTGCATGGCTGGGGGGCAGGGATCTTCTGGGGGGTCTTGATGCAGGCTGGGGGAGGGGGAAGGAACGAGGGGACATTGGTGGGGGGAGAGAGGGGGCTCAGGGGCTTTGTTTTTTTTAAACACAAAAAAAGTTATGCGGGCCTGGCCTAATATTCAGCTGGGACCGCATAACTTTTATGCGTCCCAGGCTGAATATTGGCCAGGCCCGCATAAGTACAGGTGTGCAGCCTGCCAAAAATTATCCGTTGTTATTCAGTGCTGGTACCCGGACATGGCCCAGCATTGAATACTGGGGGATACTTTAGCTGACGACGATCAGCATTTAAAAACATACTGACCGCCGCCGGTTGATTATCAGGGGGCATGAATTTAAATACTCTGTTCTTTCTTTTCCTTAGGAATTTTCTCCAAATCAGCAGATGCACAGGTAAGTATTATTGCAAAAATGCTTCTTATATTTTGCTTTTTACTTTATTTCTTGTTGACTTCTCTTTTTCTTCTCTTACAGATAGAGAAAGATATATAGCTCTCTGGACATAGATAAGCATTTCAGGAATAGTTCTACAATGTTTAGTTCAATACACCACTTTGAGATTAAGTCCCTTCTTAAATGTCTTTTTTTAATTTCATATCTACACTTTGCCTATGAAAAGGGCAACTACCACTGCGGGTGAGTATATACTCTGATTTTTAACTCTTGTTTTATGTACAGGTTGTGATTTTAATCGTCAGAGCTCAGTAATCTATATGTAGTTTCCCCCCCCCCCCCCATTATAATGGGGATTGCTAGACTGCTGTAGAACTTTCCAGAGTTACTGGGGGGGGGGGGGGGGGAAGCAGCATAGTGGGTGGAACAGGATCCAGCCCAAGGGGGTGTGGGTTCATTGGGAAAAGTGCAGAGGGAAATGCTTTTGGTGGCTGAATGACAGTAGGAGTGGGGTTTAGAGTTAAAAGTTATTGTTGCACAGAGCACATGGTATTTGGTTACCTCTACCCCCGCCATGACCCTGGGGGGGGGGGGGGGGTCCTGGATGAGATCAAAAAACTAAGGCTGATCTAAGTGAAGGAATTTTGCCAATTCCAGCATTAACTGTGAAGTGGAGACATGCTCCAGGTGGGAAATAGGGAATCCTAGCCTGAGAACAGGAGCAGGGAGAGCCTGTTAGGTGCCAAAGGCAGTAGCCCCAAGAGGTACACCTTTGGGAGAGTAGACAGACAGGGAGGTCTATCTAATCCATTGAGGAGATCACTTGCTGCACTAGTGCAACAGGCACAGCCTTAGAATTGTTTACCCCAGAAGGATGGGTAATGGACTGGAGAAGTTGTAAGTATGTACATGCCATAGGATTTACAAATGAACTATTGAATTTAGAGAAGGCCAGCGAGGTGCCTGCCGAGCAGCCGCACGTAACATGGCGGCTGCCACACGGCAGCAACCGGGCCGAACTCCCCTTCTCTTCCGGCCTCCTCACTTGCCTGGATGACGTCGCAGGGGGACCCGCCCCGTCATTGGTGGAGAGGCCGGAGGAGGGAGGAGCTTTTGTTGGTGTCCCTCTGCACCACATAAGAGCTGCCGACGAGACGAGGGGAGTCTATCCTCCTTCGGCAGTGAGCGCACTGGTCGGGGAGTGCAGTCCTGAGCAGGCGGACGCTCGGCCACGCTGGGGCGGAGTCACGGCTGGCCGACGCGTGGGGCAGTGATGCAAGCTCTCTAGCTGGAAAGGCATGGCAGAGGGCGGAAGCATCTAAAACGTCAAGCACAAGGCTCAGGTGCTTCCTAGGGATTGTTTAAGGTGTTTTCAATAAAGCTGTGGCCATTTATTCCAAAAAAAAGAAAATCTGTCTCATGCTTGATATGTGGGTGCATTAATGGAAAGAGCGAGGGGGAGGGGTGAGAGGGTGTGTAGCCTGCCTATGTTACAATCAACTGCTAAATTGCGTGGCTGATTTAGCTTGCAAAAAATGTTTTCAAAATATTCTAATAGCTCGCTAATGTTCTCGGTGGCAGTATATTCAAGAATATTAGCGAGCTATTAGAGTACTATTGAATTTATACCAATATCTTGTATTGGTACTTAACCTCATTTTGAATAAGTTTCTAGTTGGATATATGTTTTTTACAATGACTGCACAGAGGATGATTTCATCACAGGTCAGCTATGTAGGAAGGGTAAGTAGGCACCTGTTTTGGGGTGTTTTATAAAGAAAACGTGGGCACCTTTATTTAAAAAAGAAAAGGAATCTTTATAAAATATCCTCCTAACACCTGCCAAAGGGCCCCTTTTACTAAGGCACATAGGCACCAATGCACATACAACACACATCAAATTAGAGCTACCACCTGGCTACCACGTGCCCCTGGCAATACTTCTAATTTTGACGCACATCCAAAACGCGCGGCAGAAAATAATTTCTATTTTCTACCACATGGCACAGTGTACGCACGCTGATGATTACTGCCCGGTTAATACGTAAGACCTTACTGCTAAGTCAGTGGATGGCGGTAAGGTCTCAGGCCCAAAATGGACACACGCTGATTTTTAATTTTGCCGCATATCCATTTTCGGCCAAAAAAGGGCCTTTTTTGCAGGTGCGCTGAAAAATTGTCCTGCATGCATCCAATACATGCGCCTATACCAGCACAGGCCATTTTTCAGCACGCCTTAGTGAAAGGGGCCCCAAAATGTAGCTAAAATGCACCCACATACAATTGCATGGGCTCAGGAGCAGGTGTAAATATATGTGGGTGAAGTGTGTCCATACGTACTGTACATATTTAACCCATTAGTGCCCGATGTTCCCAGATGGGAATTTGTTCCCATATGGCTTATTATGGGAACATCGGGCACTAATGGGTTAATAAACTGTGTGTCTAATTTATGACTCCACCTGAGCACTGCCCAAACACCTTGAGGAATGCCTACACATAGGTAATTTAAAGTACACACCTTTTTGTTACTGCATGCATTTTACGTGCGTATACCCTGGAATAATTTTATAAAGACCCTTTTCCTTGGATACACAGGAAAATATTTTTAGAATATTACCCCATAAAGATTAGATGGAGGCAATGGGACAGCGATCATAAGTACAGGTTTATGGAAATTTTAGGGTTCTCTTTTTAAAGGGCATAAATTTTATGACATGGTTTATGAATATCAATAGAAATTCATAGCGCCACTTACTATTACATTTTTCAGTAGCAATTATCCTCTATATAAGTTGCACTCTTTAAGGGAAAGAAACAAGGAACCCCCTCCAGTCTTCTTCCTTTCATAATGTCATAAATCTAGTTAGCATTTCTTTCGCTTGCAGGCCACCAGGGATCCTTGTTTTTCATGCTATACTTCCTTTAATGCTGATATTGTACTTGAATCCAGCAACTCCACCGAGAGGCTGTTCCATGAATCCACTGCTCGTTTTGTGAAGATGTATATCTTATAATGGAAGCAGCACAGCACTCAATTTATAATTGGAAGAACAGCATCCTCTTCTGGTAAAATTGATAATGGTCTCCAAACTCAAGATATAGCACGTACTGTATGTGACTGTCTCTGGGAAAAGGAGACTAAAATAGCAAATCCACAATGTTGTGAATGGGCAATTTTTCATGTCTTGGATCCGTAAGTAATCTGAAAAAGTTACATGACTGAATTTCTGTAACTTTTATTGGTTTTCACATAAAAGGATGGGGTTTGGACTGTTGTATTACAAATTGTTTGCTCTGTCAGAATTCATTAATACTTCATTTTTTTTTTTATCTTTGGAGACTTTAGTCACCTTTTCCCAGAGATGGTCACATATTATTCCATGAAGACACTCAGGGGGCCTTTTACAAATGGGTTGGCGCGCGGCAACGGGGTTGCCACGTGCTAATCCGGAACTACCTCTGGGCTACCGCAGATCCCAGATCGGCATGCAAGCTAATTAATAAGCTGTTAATCGGTAATTGGTGTTAATTGGCACTCATTTGGTTTCACACATGGATCTACCCTATGCGCTATTCTATAACATGCACACCTAAATTTTAGAGTGCACATGAGCGGGTCAGGGGTGTTCCCAGATATTAGGTGTGATGCTATAGAACAGGGTCAATTACGTACCCAGCTGCCATTAGTTGCATGCCAGCAATTACACCAGGTTTCAGCAGGCGCAAGCGCCATGCCTAAAGTTAAGTGTGAGATCTGCACTAAACTAATACTCTATAAATGATGCTCTGCACAGAGTTCCTTTCCAGAATACCAGTTTAGCACGCACCCTCCTGGCTAGCTTTGGACACCATTTATAGAATTCCCCCCAATATGAGGATAAAATATGGCAAGAAATGTTCACTTACAATTGTAGGAGTAAATGTATGTATGTACTTTCGGTGGCTTAATACCCAAAAACAAAATATGCACGTGCAGAAAACACATACTTGCGACACAAATTAAGCTATTTTGAAAGTAATTTTATAACAAGCCACCTAACTTGTGTGACAGGAATATGTACAAGTTACATGAACTTTAAAAAGAAAAGTACTCTGTGTGCATATTTTCACTTCATACAAGTGTTTTTTTTTAATCCCTGAGTAACTGGAAAACCCCTCAAAACATCACTGTCACCATGAATGCTTGCAACCAGGTTGGACAAATTTATTCTTATGCAGGGTTTTAGTTTAGGTACCTTTACCCAAAGTAATTTGAGAAAAGTCAATTTCTTGCTTAAAATGTGTTTATTTATTTATTTGTTACATTTGTAGCCCACACTTTCCCACCTATTTGCAGGTTCAATGTGGCTTACATAGTACCGGAGGGCGTACGCCGACTTCGGTATGAACAAATACAATATGATGTTGTGGTAGAATGAGGATCATTAGAACAGACACATGGGGGGGTCGTCGAACGATAAAGTTATGTAAAGCCATTACGTGTTTTGATTGCGTTGTGTTGCATTGTTCAGGCATTTATGTTGGTTCAGTGGGGTACATTTATTTATTTACTTATTTTATAAAAACTTAGGGGAGATGATTTCAATGTGGGCTAATGTTAAGATGGGTTATTTTACAGCAAGTTGTGTTATTTTAGCACAGGGTCTCATTGCATAAAATGTGTCCCACGCAGATAACTTCCTCCGATATTGGCTACATGTTTTATCCATGTAATACAAAGCGGCGTACAAATTAAAACATATGATGCAACATACAAAACAATAAAATACACGCTATCCCCCTAATTCTATAAAAGCCACCAATAATTGTGCACGCAAATTTGGATATATGCCCAATTTGCACACACAATTTAATTGAATGAGCTAATTAGCGCCAATAATTGGCTTTGTAACAAGCAATTATGGGCACTGATTAGATTCAATTGGAATTTACGTGCATAAATTTAGGGGTGTGGGATCCATGCCTAAATTTTACACGTGAGTAGAAAAAGGGGTCTGGAAATGAGAGGGTCATGGGCAAAACTGGGGTGTTCCTAAAATTAGCACGCACTGTTATAGAATAACGGGGCTATACGCCTAATGTAGACACGTACATTTGCACCACATTTCAGCTGGTGCAAATGTCTGCACCTAAAGTTAGGTGCGAATACTGGGTGCAAGTGCTATTCTAGAAACCGTGCCTAACTTTAAGCGCGGCTTAAAGAAAAGTGCTTTTTTGGTGCTGATTTTTTTTTGGGTGCCATATATGGAATCTAGCCTTATTTCCCAAACTGTCTGGCGAAATATATCTACCTTTTCTACTGCAGCCCCATAAATCAAAGCTACTTCTTCCCTGCACTTACCAATCTTTGGAATATGGAAATAATTATATCCTTATATCCCCCTGGATACAGACAATGGGCAGACCCTCTCCCTGTCAAAACCAATGCTCAGGGATGAATAAGCAAACCATATCATGTCTCTTATAAAATCTTGATTCAGCATTGCCCAAATAACATTTTAAATTCAGTTCCTCCAACACTTGCAAGACAGGTCATCCTGGATCCAGTTGTATTTCAGACATTTTGATATACCACCAAATCACCAAGAGACATCAAAGCACTTTACAAAACCATTAAAAATAACAACCAGAGCATAAAACATGACAAGAAGACTCATGCAACAAATATCCAGGCCAATAACGGGGAAACATAGGGAAATTACAACTAATATTAGATGAAAGACGGGAAAGCCTGTTTAAACAGTAAAGTCTTACGGGCACTTTTGAATTTAAGATGTGAGAATATTGATTGGAGGTCTTAGATTGTAAACTCTGTCGAGAAGGTACTGTTTCTTAGAAATTTAGTGTACAGCACTGTGTACATTTAGTAGTGTTATAGGAATGATAAGTAGTAGTAATAGTAAGCAGTAGGGAGATGATTCCAGAGCCATGGCACAGTACAGCAGAAGACCATCCACGGGAACTGTCAAGTCTTAAATGAGAAACAGTGGGAAGAACCAGAAAATTGGAACCAGCCAACCTAAGAGTCCTAGAGGGATGATAAGGGGATAAAAGGAAAACTAAACATGTGGAGGACATGGTATAACAAGCATATTGAGTCAGGAGCAATAACTTAAAGCAAATCCTAAAGGAAATTGGTATTCAATGTTCAAAAAGCAGTGCAGAAACATGATCATACTTCTTAGCATTGTACAAAATTCTCACAGCAGTATTCTGGACTAACTGGAGATGGCAAATATGGTAGGCATGTAGACTGAGTACCCCCAATATTTAGCAAACTCCTTCACTGTGTTTATTTTTAATATAGCACCCCCCAATTTGAAAAGTTAACTCTTATGACAGGGGAGAACATTTGCATTTCAGCAGGGCAATGATCCTCAGTACAAAACAAAATAACAATGGCATAGCTCAGCAAAAAGAAAGGGAATGACCTTGTGCAGATCCATTAAGAAATCTTTGGCAGGATTTGAAAACTGCAGCACACAGATAGTCCCCAGTCAACTTAAAGTGCTTGAGCTATTCCATCAGGAAGAAGGGGCCAAAACTGAACCATCCTATCACACAAATTTGGTAGACACTTATTTTAAATGACTCATGAATAAAGTAAAGATAAAGTAAAAAGTCAAACAGTATGAAGTGTAATTAAGACTCTTTGGTGCTCATTTTTAAAAGAAAAAAAATGTCTCAAAAGTAGCATAAAGAAAATATGATCAATTTATTAGTCATACAACAAGAAATTATAGCATAACATAATTAAAATCCATATATGTATGGGGTGAAGTGCCTTCTGGGCAAGTTTGGTAGTAACTTGATGTCAGCCATAACAGCCAGTCTACTAGCAGCATCAGTACTAAAAAACAAACAAACAAACAAACTCTTAAAAGGGGCTTTCAGGAAACCTTTTTAACCATACAGTACATTCAAGAAATGCAGCCTGGACAACATTGTCCTACCTTTTGTTCCGTGTTTTTAAATCTCTATGCACACATCAAGCAGGGCTTTTCCCTTTCCATCAGGTCTTGGCTTGTCCAACAGCAGAAGGCTGCTGGATTAATTAGTTCACAAGCTCAGAGCCCCTTACAGTTCCTTAATAGCTGAGCATTACCATGGCAACACAATCTTTCAGGTGCCTTAAAATTTGATCCTAATCAGCAAAAAAAAAAAAATCTCTTCTAGCCTCTTCTGGCAAAAGGAAAAAAGGAAACTAGCATAACTCCAAAAAATGCTCCTCCCCTCAGCTCTAGCTTTCTAACTGAGAATAGGGCTAGAGCAGCACCTCCCTCTTAGAATATTTGCTACCACCTCCCCTTGCTGTTCACCACAAAAGAAAGTAGAAAACAAATGGGTCCTTTTACTAAGCCGCGCAGCAATTTTGATTTTGCCGCATGTCCATTTTCGGCAAAAATATAAAAAAGGCCTTTTTTACATGTGCTTAAAAATGGATTGGCGCACGCCCAAAACCCACGCCTAAACTACCGCAAGTCATTTTTCAGCGCGTCTTTGTAAAAGGACCCCAAAGTTTCCAGAGGTCACATTCCATATTCCCTCGGTTCCCCATTTCAGTTCCCTATTCTTAAGGAAAAGCTTGATATCTGGCCCTGACTGTTAAGGTGGGGGTTTTACTCAACAGTTTATTACATTCCTTGACTAGTTTTGGGAGCTATATCCTAGCTGCTCATCACAGTACACTCTAAATGAAACTACAAGAGGGTTATACAGTTCTTACCAGCTGCTACACAGAAGTGATTTTATGTAGCTGTGACTACTATCAGGGCCTGCTCTGCCACTAAGGCAGGTTAAGTATCTGCCTAGAGCAGAAGGATTTTTTTTGGGAGGAAGGACGGCAGTGGAGTGGGGCAGGATGAAAATAGCTCAGGCTTGTGTTTAAAGGTCCTCTGCAGCTTTAGACCCGGGATAAGATAGGGTAGCAGCAGTGGCAGGCCCATATTGTGAAAAGGAAGGGGGAAGATCCTGGACCTGCAGGGAGTAGGGTTGAGAGGGAAAGGGAGGTAGGGAGGGGAAAGGAGAGATGCTGGATTATGGCTGTGGCTGGACTATGGCTGTAGCTGTGGCTAGGAAGGGGAGAGCAGATGGACAATGGGTACTAGGTAGGGCTTGAACCACCTCTCGGAAGAGAAGAGAACGGCTGAAGAGTCATCTAGGTCATCAGATATCTTGGGAAGGTGCTGACTGCTATGCAAAACTGTGAATATAAAGTGCTCCATGACGCTTAATAGTTGGTGTTAGGTGCTTCTTTGGAGTACAACGACTTCCAGGATTCCTTTTCAGTGTAGGGTTCCCTACATGTACCAGTAAGGTAATTCTAATATAACAGTGAATTACTGTGTATTGCTGTTATGGTATGCATGATACTGACTAAGTATAATGGAACTGAGCTGAGACGCAGCTGTCATGGATTAGATATTGACAACTTGAATAACTGAAAGAATAAAGAAGCAGTCCTGTGAAGGCATGGACAATTCTACAGGCTAATGTTCCCTATACAGTTCTTCCTGTCAGACAACATTTCCATATACAGGTCATTTTTCAATTCTGTAGCACTTTCTATAATTAGGGATGTGTGAGTACACAAATTAAAAAAGAATTCAAAGCTTTAAACTGCAGATTCCATTAATTGATGACTAAACATTTTAGTTAATGACTGCATATGTACATATTTTTGAGTACTAAAAATTCTAATTACTTAGCAGACCAAATAACAGCAACAAAAACAGCACATATTGCTAAGTCTGTGGGTCTCCACTGTATGGAAGTTTATCCCCTGGTCAATATTTGAAAACCCGACGGAGTGGAGAAGACACCAGGACAGGTTTGGGAAACCTGCCAGATTTCAACTGAAAGCTTTGAACAAAATGGACAACAGTGGTGAAATGTATGCTTTTTGTTTATATTTCTTTTGCTTTTATTTCTTTTAAAAGTGACAAACATCATACAAGTGCGGGATTGTTGTTTGGCCTTTTACACCACTATTTTCTCATTAGAGTCTCAGGTGGATGTTTCAGCAGATCTGTAAACTCAGCAAAATACTTGCAAGACTGTTCCTGAAACAAAATGCTTACTTTTAAAATAAAAATTTTTGATGGCTCCAGGTTGGGGCGAGACCAAGATGGTGCCGACACGCTGAGAGGAGTGAGGCTGTTTAGGAGGGCTTGCTGAAGATTTTTGAAGTGAATTATTTACTGCTGCCGCTATGCCTCATACTAAAAGAAAGGGGATTGTAAGGTCCTTATCGCTTCCAGCCCTTGCATCTTCCTCGAAGTAGCAAACCCTTGACAGCTTCGCACTCCGGTGCCATGGACTATATCCGGGGGAAGTTCCACTGTGTGTGCCAAGGGAGAAACCTCAACATCACTGGATCATGAAACAACATTATCCCCCCCGGAAGCTGAGATACCACCATGTCCTGCTGAGTCGTGGGTGGAGATGATGGGTCCCAAGAACACGGAAGGCGCTGGAGTTGGGCCCTATGGTAGCGGCTCCTCATCAGGGCGGCCGGCAGTGGAAGCGGAGATCTTGGATAAGAAGGGTGTATTGAACCCTCCCATGGTGGTAACCCTTGACGCCCTCTGGCAGAAACTGAACTTTTCTGTAACAAAATCAACCCAGGAAACACAACACTAGTTTCAACGGTGGAGCAGCTTTCCAAATCGATGGATAAATTAAAGCAGAACTTCAATGACCAGGTACTAAAATATCAAACTGATGTAGTGACTATTAAGGACAATGTTTCAGCAGTTATGAAAGATAATATGCTTATATATCAAAAAATAGAACAAATTGAAACTTATAACAGACGTCTAAATATGAGGATATTGAACTTCCCAAGGCCTGTTGGAATTCTTCCTTTAGAAGTATTTTAAAAATACCTTACTGAAAATTTGAAAATTTCAGCTCAAAATATTCCTCCTATAAATAAGATATTCTTTCTGACAGAAATGAAGAGACAAGTAGGTTCTTCTGAAGAAATGGAACAGGTTCAGGAAGAGGAGAAATTGGATGATTTAAGAAATATTTCCTTGATTTTGGAGGACTCATTATCAGAAGTAACAAAAAGGGCTACATTATTGGTATCATTCGTATTTGAACAAGACTTTAATGCCATTTTGAAGTTATACTTTAAGAATGTTAACCAAATATTTTGTGGTCAAAAATAAAGGATATTCCCAGATATCACTAGATCTGCTCAAGACAAACGGAAAAGTTTCTTAGATATGAGAGATGAAAGAAAATTGTTGGGGGCTACTTTTTTTTTTTTTAGCTTAACCTTGTAAATGCATAGTTAAATATTTGGGAATCAAATATGTTTTTTTTTATACCAGATCAGTTTAGGGCTTTCATAGACCCGAAGAGGGTATCAGGGGAATTAACAACTGTTAAATAGGCTATGTGATTTAACATAGGCAGGAAGTGCCTTTGGCTGGGCCTTTCCTTGTTTATTGTATTCCACTTTGATTTCCTTAAATGTTTTGGTCACTCCCCAAGTTTGTGGTCTAAGGAAGGGTTAAATACGAAACAAAAATGAAGTCAAAAAGTTTTTTTCCTTTTTTCTTTGCATGTGAAGACATATTGAATTTGTATTATTTCCCTGTGTTGCATGTAACAAGTTATTACTTGTGTAATATAAGTAAAGCAATAAAAATTACATTTAAATAAAATTAATATTTGAAGCTCCGATTGCCTTGCTGCTGGGAGCTGAGTTTTTTTTTCTTTGCAAGATTTCATGGGTCTAGGTCAGTGGTTACCAAACCTGTCCTAGGGAACCTCAGTCAGTCAGGATTTCAGGATATCCACAATGAATATGCATGAGACTGATTTGCATACAAAGGAGGCTGTATATGCAAATCAATCTCATTAATATTTATTGTGGATATCTTAGAAACCTGACTGGTTGGGATTTCCCCAGAATGCAAAACAAAACAGGAAGACACCTCTCTTTTTGGTGCAATAAAGAACTTTGTGATAGATTGCTCCTGTGTTGAAGCTTGTGTCACACTTTCTACTTCTTCATTTTCCCTGGGGTTCCCCCAGGACAGGTTTGGGAATCACTGGTCTAGGTATGTATTAATCAATTTTGCATCTTTCATGGTCTTGTGATCTGCTTCTATCATTTCTTCTTTGTGACATTTTTGGAATTGCATTTGCTGAATTTTCTGATATGGTGTTCTGTCCCATTTGCATAGAGACAGGTTGCCTGTTGTGTGTGTGTATATATATATATATATATATATATATATATATATATATATATATATATATATATATATATATGATGGACATTGATTATATCAGATTGCATTGCCTGTAACAGTTTACAGTGCTTGTGCCCTTAAGAAAGGCAGGAAGTGCCTTTGGACTACAAGTCTTCCTGCAGTACTCTGTGATAGGCTCTTCCTGAGCACATGTCCCTATTCCCTGTGCCTTATGGAACTCTATTGGCTGGCCCTTGTCCCTGTGTATGAACTGTTTGGAAAGAGTGCTTATTCTTCGGAAAGAGTGAATCATGAATAGTGCACACTCTTTCCCAAAAGTGTGCACATTTGGAAGAGTAAACAATCTTTCTGAAGGAGTGAATAGTGCACACTCTTTTTCAACAGTATGCACTTTTTTGGAAGAGTAAACATTCTTTCTGAAAGAGTGTGCATTACTAATGATATTGCTCCCGAAATCAAAAATCAAAATCCTATAAACTACATGGGAAACTAAACAAAACAAACATTTTTGGGCTGCACCTCCCTGTTATAACCAGCACTTGATGACACACAACAGAACCCTTAATTCTTCCTTGACTAAACATTGATATCTAACAGAATTTCTTAAAGATAGTTAATTTGACTTTGAGCATTTCATATTTCTTCTGGTACCAGTGGATGGCAGCATTTGTCTTCTTAACGTGTATCAGACAATATTTCTAGACAAACTCTGGAAGAAGAAAATATGGTTGGCTCATTTGATTTAAAATCCAATCTTGAGTTTTATGAAAGTCTTTTACTGTTGACAGTATGTGTTTGGGAGCCAATCATTTTTCATAAATGCCACAGTGGGGCATTTTTGCTTACTATGGGCAACACTAATCTGTGGTAACACACTGCTGAAGGATAGCAATTCCCTCAGTAAAAGAACAACCCAACTTGGAATCAACCTCACAAGGTGCATTATTCTGCTCAATGGAAGCATTTTTAATGGGGCTGGAAGAGAAGGGACTTCCTTCCTCCCTCCCCCAGCAAAGAAATCCCCAGACACTCCCTTATCCAAAAGGCTCCCCAATGACAACCCCTCTGAAGAGGTCCCCTCCTTGTAAGGATACTCACAGAAGAAGCTCCCTCTTCATGGAGACCAACCCCAACACTCCCTACACCCCGGTAGCCTCCCCTATCTTAAGTCTCTCTCTGGTGGTGTAGAGTAAAGTGGTTAGGATCGATTCCCAGTTGCTTCTGTTCATGCCGTCTCCAAGTTCAAAATAGCAGGTACAACCTTTAGTGGTAATCTTACAATACTACCACAAGGGTTCAGGCTGCTTTAACTTCAAAAAGAAAATACTTCATGCAACACATAGAGGCAGATGCACTAAACGTTTTTCATCGTTAAATGAGCCCTCGGGGAAGAATTTCCGATCCTTTCCATGCACTTAAGCCTATTTTCCGACGACAGTAGCAGCTAACGAAAACGGAATGGAGATGAGCAATTAGTGTGAAAACCCCATTGAAACGACATGCACTAACCTTTTCCGATTGCCTTTACGCAGGAAAAAGGCAGGAAAACTAACGAGAGGTCTGGACCTCTCGTTAGGACAGCTCTGTGCCAGGAAAAAGTGTTAAGTGAAAAAATAAACAAACTTTGAGCCAATCCCAGCGCATTAGCAGAGCTAAAAGCGCTGTGATTGGTCCAAAGGACCTCAGAAAACACATAAAAAAATAAAACTAAAAAAAGGATCGGGAGGGGGCAAGGGCGCTCATCAGGAGCGTCCTGTACGGACGGCCTTGCCCCCCCCCCCGCCGCTGCTCCCCACTTTCCGCCGCTCCCCCCACCCCGAAAAAGCAAAATTGTAGCAGCCCCTGCCCCCCTCCCTTCCTCACTACTCTCAGCTCCGCCTCCCGACATCCTCCGTCTGTGCCCCGCCCCCTTTGGGGGTCGTCGCCGCCATTCCCCTTCTCCATCGGGCCCCCCTCCCTCTTACCGGGCCCGTGCAGCGCCTCTCTCCTCTGTCCGAAGGCGCTGCACGGGCAAGAAGAACGCTGAATCAGCTGATGCCTGCCTTCGCGATGGCGCGTCTTTCTCCTGCTGCGCCCGCCCCTGTCTGACGTCAGTGTTACTGACGTCAGACAGGGGCGGGCCCAGGAGGAGAAAGACGCTCTATCGCGAAGGCAGGCATCAGCTGATTCAGCGTTCTTCTTGCCCGTGCAGCGCCTTCGGACAGAGGAGAGAGGCGCTGCACGGGCCCGGTAAGAGGGAGGGGGGCCCGATGGAGAAGGGGAATGGCGGCGACGACCCCCAAAGGGGGCGGGGCACAGACGGAGGATGTCGGGAGGCGGAGCTGAGAGTAGTGAGGAAGGGAGGGGGGCAGGGGCTGCTACAATTTTGCTTTTTCGGGGTGGGGGGAGCGGCGGAAAGTGGGGAGCAGCGGCGGGGGGGGGGGGAGGCCGTCCGTACAGGACGCTCCTGGTGAGCGCCCTTGCCCCCTCCCGATCCTTTTTTTAGTTTTATTTTTTTATGTGTCAATTCAATTTGCCATGTGCTTGTGATTTGACTGTTTGTGGCATGCGCAGAGCAGCTAACATAACGCTTGGCTGCTCTGCGCATGATTTGGGGGCCGATTAACGATGTGTATTGTGATTCTTTGATACATTGTACGTTTCAATACCGATTCCAGCATGTGTGACTTTTTTTTTTGGTGCATTTTTCGTTATTTTAAAATCGTTAGGGACTTTAACGATTTAGATTTTTTTACGTTTGGTTGCTGCATCTGCCTCATAGTTCACTTGGGAGCCCTTTTACCAAGCTGCAGGAAAAAGGGCCCTGTGCTGACGGCAGGGGCCATTTTTCCCACATGCCAGGGTCCTTTTTATTGCAGCAGGTAAAAAAGCCCCCAGCACACATGACCATGCGGTAAGAGAACTCTTCCCGTATGGCCATGTGACAAGGAGCCCTTACCGCCACCCATTGAGGTGGCGATAAGGGCTCCTGCGCTAACCCGGAGGTAACTGGGCAGTGCGTGGCAATGCCCGATTACCACTGGGTTACCGCCATGCAAGCCATTTCCAGGGGTTTTCTTTTTTCCCGGAAATGGCGTGCACTTGAGACTTGACTACCGCTGGCAGCTGCATTGGGCCGGCGGCAGTCCCGAAAGAGTGAGCGGTAAGCCCACATTGGGCTTACCGCTGCTCTGTAAAAGGGCCCCTTGTTTTGTTCAGAATGTTGTGGAGGTTAAAAGAACAACTCTAACAGAGATCAGATATATTTGTGGAGGGGGGGTTGATCCCTTGGCTATTTAACAACATAGAAGTCAGGCACTGTTTCTCATCAATTTCCTCCAAGAACCAGTTGAGCTTGCTGCAGGAATCAAGATGCTAGACTAGATGGACTTTCGCTGTGATCTGGTTTGGCAAATCTTATGCTCTTGATGAATAGGAATCTATGTATTTGGTGTAGTTTACTACCACTACTACTACTACTACTATTACTTATCATTTCTATAGCACACATGATGCATCGAATACTGCAGAGCCTGTTACTGGAGACTGTTAGAGTGAAAGTGACAGATGACCAAGGCTGGAAGCTTACTGATTGTTGATACGTCTCTGGCTGGCAAATCAGCAGTAAAAGGAAGGGACTCATTTAGACTTTATCCCAAAGGAGTGAATGTACTCATACAGAATTCTGAAATCTGGTGATCTGCTGCCAAAAGGAGGAAGATGGCACCAGCAGTTGTCCAGGACCCTTGGGATAAAGTATTGCTAAACACTACTGGCATTGAGAGAACTAGAGAGGGCACCAGATGGCTATTCTGTTTCCTTGCAGTTCTGCTGCAGAGCTGCAAGGAAACAGAATAGTCAGTGTGAAGAAGAGAAACAAGTGAGGGGAAACAAAGAGAGAGAGAGAGAGAGAGAGAGAGAGGGAAAAGTAGTTGAGTGAAATGTAGAGGGGTATGGGGCTCATAGGCTAGGGCAGGAAGGTGGTGTGGAGCTGGGAAAGGAAGAGTTAACATTATATCTTTAAAAAGTGCAAGAAATTGACCTGAGTGAGTTATTGACAAAGAAAGGCGTTCAGATAAGAGAGGTTAAAGAAAGTCTGAATTAGCTCTTACTCCTACGCAGATGATTTTCTTCTAATACATTATACAGATCCATACTCAATCGATCTAAAACCGATCCAAGACTGTCTTTTGGAAGTTGCAAGATGACTCAGGGAGCACCACCTTGTTCTAAATCCAGACAAAACGATGGCTATCCAGTTTATTTTCGAAAGAGAAAGACGCCCATATTTCGACCCAAATCGGGAAATGGGCGTCTTTCTCCCGTGGGCGAACAATTCGGTATAATCGAAAGCCGATTTTGGTCATCTTCAACTGCTGTCCGTCGCAGGAACGAACAAAGTCATTGGGGGCGTGTCAGAGGCGTGGCGAAGGCGGGACTGGGGCGTGGTTATTGGCCGAGGAGAGATGGGCGTCTTTAGCTGATAATCGAAACAAGAAGGGCATTTTTAATGAGAATTTGGTCCGCTTTATTTAGACCCTTTTCTTTTCAGGTCCAAGTCCCAAAAAAGTGCCCCAACTGACCAGATGACCACCGGAGGGAATCGGGGATTACCTCCCCTGACTCCCCCAGTGGTCACTAACCCCCTCCCACCAAAAAAACCCCACTTTACAAACTTTTTTTCCCAGCCTGTATGCCAGCCTCAAATGCCGTACCCACCTCCATGACAGGAGAATGTGTTCTATCCTCTGACAGCCTTTCCCTGGTTCTGATGTGGGTCTCAAGTGAGTGTGACACCTTTTCTGTTAAGGGCACTGCAGAGTCACATCAGCAATGCATTGTGGTGGGTGTAGGGTATTGGGCTCCGTGATTCCACTAGCTTGTGTTACCTGTTCACGATGTTGGTAGTTGGTAGGCTCTACTCCCATGGTGCTTTTCCCTCTGCTTACTGGGTCAGAGTGTGCCCTGTTTTGTTTCCGGTAGTCCATGAGGTAGTGGTCATTTTTGTAAGCCAGTTTTAGATCCCTTTCATGTGTTAGCCACGCTACAGAACTTAGTTCTTACATTGAATGTTGCTGAAAGAGGGCATTGTACACCATTCTGCCAGCTCTGACCTACTGCTCATCTCAGTACCAGGGAGACTCTTTGCCAGTGGGGCACAACCTCTGATCTGCAGTTAACTGTGAATAAACGTGCATATTCCAATAAGGGACGTTTTTGGAGACATTAGTCTTCAGGTGTCAACTGGTGTGCCAAGATTATACAGCAGCAACAAGTCCTAGAGGCCTGCGTGTATGCAGGTCCCTGGAGCACTTTTAGTGGGTACCGCAGTACACTTCAGACAGGCAGACCCAGGCCCATCCCCCCTACCTGTAACACTTGTGCTGGTAAATGGGAGGCCTCCAAAACCCACTGTACCCACATGTAGGTGCCCCCTTCAACCCTAAGAGCTATGGTAGTGTTGTACATTTGTGGGTAGTGGGTTTTGGGGGAGGGGGGTTGGGGGCTCAGCACCCGTGGTAAGGGAGCTATGCATGTAGGAGCGTTGTCTGAAGTCCACCGCACTGACCTCTAGGGTGTCCAGTTGGTGTCCTGGCATGTCAGGGAGGTGAGTGTACTACGAATCCTGGCCCCTCCCACGACCAAATGGCTTGGACAGGGACGTTTCTGAGCTGGGCGTTTTTAGTTTCCATTATCGCTAAAAACAAACAAACACCCAGCTCGGAAACGACTAAATCCATGGCATTTTGGTCCGTACAAACCGTATTTTCGAAGCGGAAGAGGGACACCCATTTTTTTCAAAAATTCGATCTGTCCCACCCCTTCACGTACTCGCTCTCGGACATAGACACCCATGGAGATGGGCGTTCGCATTCGATTATGCTCCTCTTTGTGGATCTTGGGCCTTATAACTCCACCTTCCTTGAATCCAATTCTCTTTCACAAACAAATCATCATAGTGTCTCGTTTAAATATTTAGGGATCATTATTGACTCTGCACTTTCTTTTGGCCCTCAGATATCCTCTGTCATGAAGACAAGTTTTTTTCTTTCTGCGTCAGCTCAGATCTATCAGAAACATGATTGATCAAAAATCTCTTTGTTGTCTATCATATGCCTTCATCAGCACACGTTACGATTACTGTAATATGGCCTAAGCTGGTATCACCAAAGCAAACTTAAAAAGATTACAGACTCTTCAAAATACAGCAGCTTGTATCATCTCTCAGGTCTCCAGGTATGACAGGGCTTCCTCTCTACTTCAGCATTTATATTGGCTTCCAGTTGACTACAGAATTAAATTCAAGGTGTTAATTTTGACACATAAGGCCCTATTTACCTTGACTCCTTCCTACTTGGCGGCTCTAACCATTTCTTATACTCCAACATGAACTCTCCGATCACTCACTGATTATAGACTGGTTTTGCCATACCCTGCTATGGTTCGATGGGAATCTACGCGCACTTCGGCCTTTTACTTTCTCTCCCGGCTCTATGGAATTCACTCCCACAATCTATATGACTGGAAAAGTAATGTGAACTATTTTGTACAATGTTGAAAACACACTTATTTCAATTAGCATTTGGCTCTCTGTGATGCAACATTCAGCAAAACATGAGATCTAGCAGACATCCTGCAATGTAGAAATGTTGATCTATGTAGGAATGTTGACCTATGTCTTATAGACATTCCGTTATAATTTTATTTTAGAATTGAATAGGTTTTTAAAATTTGAATGTAATGCTTGTTTTTACTTTCCTATCATTTTATGGATTTCATTTAGGTATTATGTTTTATGTATGTTACTTAGTGATTGTAAACTGTTCTGATTTGCCATGCAAGAGAGGAGGTATAGTAAAACTGATAAACGATAATAAATAACAACGATATGTAGGTATAGTAGGTTTTTGATGGGTTTTGAAGGGCTCACACTTTCTGCCACAAGTATACCAGTTAGAGTGGGTTATGGGCCTGGGTATCCTTCTTTGCAGTGCACTGCACTGACCACTAGGCTACTCCAGGGATCTGCTTGCCGCTCTAATAGGACTGGCTATAACATCTGAAGCCAACTGTACACCACTACTATAGCTCTTATGTCCAAGTGTTAGGAATGTCCAAATCCCACCCCCAACATGTCCCCTTATAATGAGGACGTACTGCAAATGAACTACATAGAAAAACATCTTAACAATGGGTTTCAAAAATAGCAATTTGGATGATTTGGGAAAAACAACATCTAAATGCCGCTTTGTGCCTCTTTTTGGACATTTTCCTGTTTTGAAAGTGAGCCCTTTAGTGTGTTATCTACCTCATCCTGCTTATCTGCTGAGGCACCTCCAGAGGTAATCAGCCATATACACTGAAATTTGGTATTCTGTAGACAGTAGGGAGTGCTCTCAGAAATAAGCAGGGGTGCAGGTTAGATTAAACAGAGATGGCTACATTTAGGCATGGTGAAGGAATACCTAATGAGGTTCTTAAATTAATCCATGTTTAATTTTCATTTTCCTGCCCTGGCTAATGCCGACTCCTCCCAGGCCCTCTCCCACATGGCAAGCTGGCCTGTGAGGCATGTTTAGGCCTGCCCCCTTGCTGGAGCTGGCCTCTGAAAGGCATGCTGGGATTGGACACCTATCATCGCCTTCAGCATCTACACGGATACCACAGATCCTGGCAACCATTTACCCTGATATAGACTGCATTCACGCTGCCACATTTCAATAGGCCACCACCAGCATAATTATTTGGGAAAATCCCAACATTATACCAACTGCTATCACTAATTTTATTGGTTCTTTTTATCTATAAAGTTTCTAATTTTAAAATTCATTTTTTTCCTATACCGTGCTCTGTTTCCAACTTGGGATTTGTATATTTCTGCTGCATTGCACAATAATATGAGTCACCATATGGAATATTTAAATCAAAGCTTCGACAACTACAGCAAGCGCTGAAAGCTTGTTTGGAGTGATTTTTTTTTCTCTGTACCAGAGCAGTTGGCACAGTTGAAAACCTCAGTGTTTAATAGCCTTCTTATTCTACACAGCAAGCAATTTAGCACTATAGTGACTGTTTTCAGTTCCATTATGCTGTATCACTTGCCCAGAGGAGTAAAAGTACAATCTGTTACACAGCAGGTGACAGGTGATAGCTGATGATGATCACAAAACAAAATGTGCCAAAGTCCCATGGTGCCGATAATATATGAGTTGTAGTGCGCCATTTGTACCACTTTCTTACTAGAAAATACAATTTGATTTGCCATTTTCACAAAGTCTAGCAAATTTGTCAACATGACTACAGCAAAGTTTGTTGGTGCAGCTTCAGAAAACTCAGATGCTAACTGAGGGGCCCTTTCCCAAAACATCGGTAAGCCCAATGCAAGCTTACCGCAGGCTAAAACAGAACTACCACCAGCCCAACGCGGCCACTGGCGGTAGTTCTAGCTTGAGCAAGTGCACCGGAAAAACAGGTTTTTTCCCAGCGCAGCGCTAACCTGGCAGAATCGGGCATCTCCGTGTGCTGCCCAGTTACCACTGGATTACTGCGGGAGCCCTTACCGCCACCTCAGTGGGTGGTGGTAAGTGCTCCCTGCCGCAAGGCCATGTGGTAAGAGTTATCTTGCCGCATGGCCATTTTTTTGCGGGGGGGGGGGGGGGTTTACCTGCTGTGGTAAAAAGGGCTCTGGTGCACAGGAAAAATGGCCCCTGCCACTACTGCAGGGCCCTGTTTCCCGCAGCTTAGTAAAAGGACCCCTGAAGTTTTGTTTTGAAATGAAAAACACCCGGCTACACAACAATAGCATTTTTTTGTTTTCAAAGGACCATAAAAAGATCACTCCGAGCATTTAGAATATCAGTTCTCAATAGCACAATCTTTCAAACCTCTTCATGGGTCCTTTTCTTTACAAAATGATTGATGAAATCACTCACGGGTCGATACGCAGCCCGCGGTGGTAAGCCACGTCTGGCCATGGGCTGAACTAACCCTGGATATTTAGTGCCTGGGCATTAGGGGCTCCCAGCATTGAATATCCAGGGATGACTGCTGACTCAACAGTTAAACGGGCAGCAGCCGATTTTCAGACCAGTGTACAGTCATGTTTTTTTATATAAAGTTTTATTTGGGCAGGTTCCTTTTTATTTTTATGCTCATTTTAAGGTAGTTGAAGCTAAAGAGAAATATAGGAAAGGAAATAATATTTTTTTTTACTTTTCCATCCCCCGAGGGTAGTAAAAGGCTGAACCTTGTGAATATCTTTTAGCTTATCAGGCCACAAAGTTTAGGAAAGACATCTCTTATCATAATCAGGTGTTCTGGTTTGTATACGGAATTTTATTTATTTATTTATTTATTTATTTGCAGACTCAATGTGGCTTACATTATGCCATAATGGCGATCGCCATTTCCAGTATGAGAAGTACAGAGAATTATTGCAATTAAAGTACAAAAAATATAAAGTAAATTAGATATACAATACATTTCAGGTATTTGGGATCAAGGGTAATGTATAACATTCAACAATGACAATGTGATTAAAGTAACCAAATAAAAAGAGTTCAATGATAACTTGTTCTGGTAAAGTTTTGATGTCAAGACTTTTATGAAGAATCCTTTTGATAAGTCTCTTTGAACAAGTTAGTCTTTAGTAATTTCCGGAAGGCTGTCAGATCATGCGTTGTTTTTATGGCATTCGGTACTGCGTTCCATAGTTGCGTGCAGATGTAGGAGAAATTAGATGCATACATTCTGACAAAATGTTCAAAACATTTTGATGTTTTCACTTCCTCATAAATTTCTGATTATTTCTTAAGATTTTGTAATTACTAGAGCTGACCAGTCTCTTTGTTAACCGCTTTGAACTATAGAGCCTAAGCAGGTTATAAGCTTTGTTATTATTATTATTATAAACTTAGGACAATTGTTCTTCTGTCCTAACTTTACACAGTTACTTATCTAGTTAGCAGGCTCATAATCACCACTAATCAGCTAAGTTGCTGCTCGAACCTAAATCCATTCCCAGCTTGCCCCAACTTAGGAGCCCTTTTACAAAGGGTTGCTGCGTGGCAACTCAGATCTACTGCCAACCCAACACGGCCGCTGGCAGTAGTTCTAGCTCAAGCGTGTGCCATTTCCGGCATGCCAGAATATATTTTTAGTATTTTTCCGTGGCACTAATCCGGTGATAATTGGCGCTGCCCAGTTAGTTATTTTTTTTTATTTTTGTTACATTTGTACCCCGCACTTTCCCACTCATGGCAAGCTCAATGCGGCTTACTTGGAGCAATGGAGGGTTAAGTGACTTGCCCAGAGTTACCACTGGGTCACTACGGGAGCCCTTACTGCCACCTCAATGGGTGATGGTAAATGCTCCCCACCACATGGCCATGCAGTAAGAATAATCGAACTGCATGGCCAATTTGTTTTGGGGGGGCTTTCTACCCGCTGTGGTAAAAATGGCCCTGGCATGCTGGAAAAATGCCCCCTGCTGCTACCGCAGGGCCCTTTTTCCCGTAGCTTAGTAAAAGGACCCCTTAGCCACTTATGGAATGGCCGGTTAGTGGTGATATTCAGGGGCATGGAATATCAGGTGCTGACTCACTCAGAGGGGTTTAATCGAGCAGGAGCCTCTATTACCAGGTTAAACCCTTTTGAGTACTCCATAAATTTAACATCAAACTTTATCTCGATTCAATAGCAATTCAAATGAAACTTCCATTAGACATTAGATGTGAAGTTGATTATATGAAGTTTTGTAGAAAATTAAAAACGTATCTATTTCAGAAGGTTTTGTAAACGTTTAGCCACTTTTATTTTATTAAACATTTGATATTTGTTTGTATTACCTACTATTGTTCTAGCTTCTTGTTTTTTTTAACTGCATAGAACCAATCATACTGGGTGGCTGTGGTCAATAAGAACTAAATTGTATTGTACTGCATTATCTGTAATTGATTCAGGGACCAGCCACCAACATGAATTTCATATTCTGCATCAAAAAAGTTGGTCACCTGAATAAATTAAAAATATTTCAATCATAGTAACATATATACAGCATTTAATATCAGTGGTTAAATACAGTGCCTCTGTTTACTTAAGGCTCTGTCTCTTCCTCATTTAAAAATTAAAGATGGTCTTTTACTATTTAAAACACCAGGTAACATTTATTGAATGAATCAGATCAGTGGTTCCCAAACTTGATCCTGGAGGCATCCCAGCCAGTCAGGTTTTTGGGATATCCACAATGCAGTGGAGACAGTGCATGCAAATATCTATCATAAAAATTCATTGTGGATATCTCAAAAACCTGACTGGCTGGGATGCCTCCAGGATCAAGTTTGGGAACCACAGAATCAGATGATAATCAAAGTAGTGTCATCCATTCTAATTCCACAAGTGCTAGTATTAAACGGTGTCAGAGGGGGGAAGCTTAGTTTTGTGAATGCATAAAGCCTTAATCAATTGGAGGTGATGGGAGGGAGAGGTTTTCTTCTGGTATCTGTTTGATTTGATGGGGATAATATTGGTTGGGGAGGCCCTATTAATGTGATTCTGGACCATAATTTAGACAGGCAAGGAAGGGCAGCTCAGCATCTTAGGAAGAAAGGGTTTGCTAGGGCCGTCAAGGGTCATATGGAAGAGAGAAAGTTAAAGGATTTTTGGAGATGGCTGTACCCTTTATTTATTTTATTTTATTTTATATCATTTATACCCCACAATTTCCCACCACTGGCAGGCTCAATGTGGCTTACAACATTTAGTTAACAAACAGGAAAGTACAATTAAAGGAAAGTGATATGTGGGGCGGAAAGGTTCAGGGTTAAGAGAAAGTAGTTAAGTCCACAAGATCTTTAGAGGAGTTGGAGTCCAGGAATCACAGAGGCAGGACGGGATCTTTAGGGTAAGCTTGCCCAAATAAGTAGGTCTTGAGAGACTTCCTGAAAGTCAAATGATCTTGAACCGTTTTTACAGATTTAGGTAATATATTCCACAAACGAGTGCTGATATAGGAAAAGGTGGAAGCATATGTGGTTTTATACTTGAGACCAGAGCACGCAGGGTAATGGAGATTTAAGTATGAATGAGAAGATCGAAGTGAATTCCTCGGTGGTAAGCTGACAAGGGCATCCATATATGCTGGAGCTGCTCCGTAAAGGATCTTATGGACTAGAGAGCAAATTTAGACAGAGACTACACATTTTACTCAGTCCAGCATGACTCCCATTCCAGACTCTATCCCCCAGATTCTATAAATGTCGACCAAATCTGCGTGCCAAAATGTGGGCGTGATCCTGAGATGACTGAGCAACTTAATTGGTTAATGAACCAATTAATGGCAATATTTGGGAGCTAACAATCAATTATTGATGTTAATTAGCACCAATTAGGATTTTCACATGCATCTGGCTGCACACTATTCTATGGAAAAAGGAAACATTGTGGTCTTTACAAAGACCATTGATATGTGTTGCGAGTGATATTGCTTCTGCAAACCACTGATAGGACATTTTACCTTTTGAAGATTAATCTCTGAAGACATAACAATAAGGATTGTTAGACATGTTCACCAAGACTCCTGAAGAAAGCACTTTCAGTGCCAAAACATAGTACCGTGTTGACTCATCCTTTAATAAAGTTTACAATCTATATTGAGAGCACATAAGTACATAAGTATTGTCATACTGGGAAAGACCAAAGGTCCATCAAGCCCAGCATCCTGCTTCCAACAGTGGCCAATCCAGGTCACAAATACCTGGCAAGATCCCCAAAAAAGTACAAAACATTCTGTACTGCTTATCCCAGAAATAGTGGATTTCCCCCAAGTCCATTTAACAATGGTCTATGGGCTTTTTCTTTAGGAAGCCATCCAAACCTTGTTTTAAACTCCACTAAGCTAACCGCCTTTACCACATTCTCTGGTAACAAATTCCAGAGTTTAATTACACGTTGAGTGAAGAAAAAGTTTCTCCGATTCATTTTAAATTTACTACTTTGTAGCTTCATCGCATGCCCCCTAGTCCTAGTATTTTGGGAAAGCGTAAACAAACGCTTTACATCTACCCATTCCACTATTTTATAGACCTCTATCATATCTCCCCTCAGCCACCTTTTCTCCAAGCTGAAGAGCCCTAGCCGCTTTAGCCTTTCCTCATAGGGAAGGCGTCCCATCTACTTTATCATTTTTGTCGCCCTTCTCTGCACCTTTTCTAATTCCACTATATCTTTTTTGAGATATGGCAACAAGAATTGAACACAATATTCGAGGTGCGGTTGCACCATGGTGCGATACAAAGGCATTATAACATCCTCATTTTTGTTTTCCATTCCTTTCCTAATAATAGCTAACATTCTATTTGCTTCCTTAGCCGCTGCAGCACACTGAGCAGAAGGTTTCAATGTATTATCAACGACGACACCTAGATCCCTTTCTTGGTCTGTGACTCCTAACGTAGAACCTTGCATGATGTAGCTATAATTCGGGTTCCTCTTTCCCACATGCATCACTTTGCACTTGCTCACATTAAACTTCATCTGCCATTTAGAAGCCTAGTCTCCCGGTCTCGTAAGGTCCTCTTGTAATTTTTCACAATCCTCCCGTGATTTAACGACTTTGAATAACTTTGTGTCATCAGCAAATTTAATTGCCTCACTAGTTATGCCTATCTCTAGGTCATTTATAAATATGTTAAAAAGCAGCAGTCCCAGCACAGACACCCTTGGGGAACCTCACTAATTACCCTTCTCCATTGAGAATACTGACCATTTAACCCTACATCTGTTTTCTATCTTTTAACCAGTTTTTAATCCACAATAGAACACTACCTCCTATCCCATGACTCTCCAATTTCCTCTGAAGTCTTTCATGAGGTACTTTGTCAAACGCCTTCTGAAAATCCAGATACACAATATCAACCGGCTCACCTTTATCCATATGTTCATTCACCCCTTCAAAGAAATGTAGTAGATTGGTGAGGCAAGATTTCCCTTCACTAAATCCAATGAAACTCTAAATGTCTCTTAAACACAGCATTTAAGAGACATTTCCTCCTTTGGTCCCATGCTAGGGTGCCAGTTATGCAACCTTGGGCATGCCTCCAGCTCAGCTCCACCCCAGGGTTCATTCCACACCAGGGTCATACAAATAGAATAATTCTTCACACTCATAGCTTCCACTTGCAGGATGCATGCTGGGGCCAGAATAATTCCGGTAGGGAGATGTTA